>NC_138891.1:403200-768200 GCF_965194825.1 Balaenoptera physalus | reverse complement strand
GCCACAAGTAAAAAATACCAGTAAGAAAGAAAAAATACCAGGTCATGGAAGCAACCTAAATGCCCATCGACAGACGAATGGATAAAGAAGATGTGGTACATATACACAATGGAATATTACTCAGCATAAAAAGGAACAAAATTGGGTCATTTGTTGAGACGTGGTTGGATCTAGAGACTGTCATACAGAGTGAAGTAAGTCAGAAAGAGAAAAACAAATATCGTATATTAACGCATATATGTGGAACCTAGAAAAATGGTACAGATGAACCAGTTTGCAAGGCAGAAATAGAGACACAGATGTAGAGAACAAACGTATGGACACCAAGGGGGGAAAGCGGCAGGGGGGGATGGTGGTGGTGTGATGAATTGGGAGATTGGGATTGACATGCATACACTGATGTGTATAAAATGGATGACTAAGAAGAACCTGCTGTATGAAAAAATAAATAAAATAAAATTTAAAAAAAAATACCTGTAGGAAAGGCAGTTCACAAAATAAAACATACAATTTAATTATAAATAAATGAAAAATTTTCAACTTCACTAATACTTAAAGAAATTCAAGACACTCAGTTTTTATTTTTTTACTATGATATGTAAAAGTTAAGAGTGATAATACTAAGTGTTGCAGAAGGTTTAGAGAAATGGCTCTCTCATAAATGGTGTTGACAGAAAAATCAGTGTCATTTGTCTGAATGATAACTTGGCAATAAATCAGAAAAGCTTTAAAATGTGAACACCTTTTGAGCAAGAAATTACATTTATAAACAGGTAACCTAAGGCAGTGATTGAGAATTTAGTGAAAAGATATTCACCAGTATTATTTACTATAATAATATTTATAATTATAAATAGTTGAAAATATTTTCAACTCCAAAACATAAGGGATTATTTAGTTGTGCTACTATCAAATAATGGAATATGTTTATTGCATTAAATGTAGAATTACATTTATAACGTAGATGATTTTTCTATGTTGCGAAGAAATAAAAAACAAATTGTAGTATAAAATTATTTTGCATACATCTATCTAAAAAATGGGGAAAAAAATCTAAAAGCATATACACCAAATGTTAGCAGTGGTTATTTCAATATAGTGAAAATATGAGTTGGTTTTATATTAAATTTTGCTTCTGTTTGTTCAACTTTTTCTACAATGAGCATCCATTATTTGTAGAATGAAGTATAGTAAAAATGAATTTTAAAAATATTGTATATATTTTCCTTCATTCTTTTAGCATTAATGAAGTATTTGAAGAAGCTTTAGATTGTACTATTTAGATGTATTTATGTTGAAGATAAAATTATGGAAGCACTTTCTGTTCCTCAACTCCAATGAAAAGGAGAATTTTGACAATTTGTGATCAAGTAGAATAAATATGTAAAATTGCAGGAATCTTGGTGGTGATATAAAAATTAAATAAACCTTAATCAGTAGATTGGGAATAACAAAAATTCCAACCTGATAAAGTCAGATTTTCCAAGTGTCTGAGGAAGGTGATTTAATCCAGGCAGTGTGTACCTGGCTAGTTTCACCAAACAGAAAAGTGTTCTATAGCAAAGCGGTTTCACCTTTCAGGTTAGATTTCTCCTGTGACTGTCATCTAATCCATTGTTAGTTACATGGACAGTTGAAAACTTTTATGAAGTAACTAAGCAAAGAATTACTACTGCAGCCATAAGGCAGAAAGAATAGCAGTTTTACTTAACTATAGGGACACGATAGAAACCTCCTCTAATTTCTATAGATTTAAAACCTGCTTCAGAATTCGCTGTGTTGGCATTAGCTGACCCTTAAATAATTCTGCACAGACTTTAGCTGACTTCTGTTAGAAATGTTTACTTCATAGCAGCTACATAGCTTTGAAAGGGAGGAAACTCTTTGATCAATAAGGACCTCGACAAGGATGGTTTTAAAGAATCCTGACTACTCCAAATTGTTCAAAGCAAGGTTATTTAGAGTAACTACAATTCATGATGCCAAAATTTTACAGTGTGCCTCAGGAGAGTACCGGTGTCCAAGAAAAGCTTCTTTTCTTGCCTTGCCCCTGGCCTGCTATCTTTTTTTAAAATAAATTTATTTATTTATTTATTTTTGGCTGCGTTGGGTCTTTGTTGCTGTGCGGGGGCTACTCTTTGTTGCGGTGCGCGGGCTTATTGCAGTGGCTTCTCTTGTTGAGCAGCACGGGCTCTAGGCGCGCAGGCTTCAGTAGTTGTGGCACGTGGGCTCAGTAGTTGTGGCTCGTGGGCTCTAGAGCGCAGGCTCAGTAGTTGTGGCGCACGGGCTTAGTTGTTCCGCGGCTCGTGGGATCTTCCTGGACCAGGGCTTGAACCCGTGTCCCCTGCATTGGCAGGTTGATTCTTAACCACTGCGCCACCAGGGAAGTCCCTGGCCTGGTATCTTTAAGCAAGGTTCCATACGTGGATTGCCAAAGGGCCCTAATATTCCCAAACCTTAGTTTTAGGGTCAAGCAGTGGAATACGCCTTTGTGAAAGACAGAAATGGGAGAAAGCCTGGTAATACTTTGCTCAACTTTTAAACAGTGAAACTCGGATTTTCCAGAGGATAAACTCCCCACTTAGAAATTTTTATGAAACACTTACTGGATGTCAGGTTTGTTTTTTTTTTCTATTTATTCTCCTTGCAATTAAATATTCAGCAAAAGTAATTGAACAAAATCATGATTATATTCAGATCAATGTCTTTAACAGTCAACATTTACTATAGCCTTATAACATTTTGTTATAGAAAATAAGCATAAAGGTTACCAATCATCTTGCTGTCCAGAGATGATTCCTTTTAAGACTGGTGTATATTCTAATCTACTCATCTTCATATATATACTTCATATATACTTATATGATTTTTACAAATTGGTAACAAATTTTACATACTATTTTATAAATAGATATTCTGAATTTTCATCAACAAGCAATGAATATTTAAAACAAATCCTGAACTATTATTTGAGAAGAAAAAAAAAATAGCTACATAGTATTTCTTAATTTACTCAAATCCCTATTCTACAAATACATGGAGGGGGAGATCCTCACAAGTGATCTAGGCGCTGTGGAGATACAGTGGTTAGTAAGATGAAACAAGATGAGCAAGATCTCAGTCAGCCTGTGTTCTCATACTGAGGGGCCCAGAGAGGGGTGAACCAAAGGTAATGCTACAAGTGAAGAGGCATCACAGGAAAAGTGGCCATGGAGTGCCAAGGGATGAGAAAGCACCTCGGATTTGGGGGATCAGAAGGGAGTGTTATCATGGTCAGAATGATGTCAGAATACTTCTTACCACATGATGACAGAACTTGTGTTCAAGTTCAAATGAGATAAAACCTATTTCCAGCCTACAATAGTGCCTGACATGTACTAAGTGCTCAGTAAGGCTTCACGAGTATTATTGTCGTTGTTATTGTTAATATGGTACTAAAATCATACAGCAATTTTAAGGAAACATTGGCTCTGATGCCATCTGTTTGAACCCTCTTCGCACTTCAGCCCCCAACTCAACAGACCACGCATTTTCTGTAGCAAATGGGCCTCAAGCCTCAGCTGCTGTGTCCACCGATGTCAGGAAGTCAAGTCGTTCGTCATGCATTAGGCCTGTTGGACATTTCCCCTCCAATTTCCAATTGCCTAAAATGATCCAAGGACCCAAAAATTTATGGAGGATTTAATTACTTCAATAAAATAGGCCCATGGACCTTCATTCTGGTTTAATAACTGCATTTCCATGCATTTAGAATCACTTACAATATGCATTCTAAACCAGGGCACTTATTTGCTTTTATTATTGTTCCCACTCTGTTAATATGTGTTTATCCTAATTTCAGTCTCTGTGGCCTTGAAACAAGTACTTATTAATCAGAAGCCATTTAAATGCTGACACAACCTACTCTACATTGAGAAAACTAAAAGAACACCAACTAGCCAAGCACACACAGGCTCTTTTCCTCTTAATTAATAGCTGGTTTGTACGTATAATTCTTCCCTGGCATGTTATTGGAAGTATTCAAATTAGCTTCAACTAGGATGGGGTTAGTATAGGCATCACTTATGAAGCTTTAGCTTCACAAGAATCTTGTTTTAGGGACTTTACTCAACTCTTCATACAAGGTAATATGTGTGACTGGTAGTTCACTAATGGCTTTCTGCAGATTTGTAGGACGAAACCTCCATGTGTAGCAAATATGTTCCCCCGACCCTGACTTAGAGTCCAAGGATCCCAAACACACTCACTGCCTTGGAGAACATCCCCAGGTCTGTGCTTGATGGGCTTTCAGTCTTCCTGCAGCCCCCATGTGCGTCTTGGAGATGTCTTGTTTGTGATCTAAACTGCAAAGCTAGCAGTTAATAGGAAGGGGCTTCCTGAAGGGGCAGGGGACATCCCTATAAGCACAGAAATGTAGGAAACAGAGCCAGAAGATCTTGTAAATGATAACGTGTGCTGACCTGAATTTCTAGATGCAGCGTTGTTTGACAACAAAATCTTGGCTATAAGTGGGGAAGGAGTATAGCATTCTCTACCTTAAGACACCCGAAGCCAAATACTTCCATTCTCATAGCTAATTTCTTTTATGGAGCAGCTCAAAAGATGTGGGGAATATTTGGGGACACATATGTTAGGTGTTTGGTGAGAATCCTAGGAGGTAGTCCCTGTATAAGTTGTGGAAAGAGCTTCTGTGGACTTGTGGTTTTGAAACCCCCCTCATACACACATACACACACACAGGCACACACACACAGAGCTCTGTTCATTTTGCTAGGTTCTTTGCTGAGCTTGATAGGGACAGAGTAAAGGGACAAAGTAGGTGATTAAATAGTTAATCCCACTAGGGGATTGTAAGTAAAGATGTATGGGAGACCCTGTAAGTTAATCATCGCTCAAGAAAGCAGGTTTGCTTAACCACAAAACCAAGCAGACCTGCTTAGCAAAAAAAACATGCAACAGAAGCATGAGACGTGCCCCAAAACAATAAGACAATGGTGGACTGAGACCCACATCCTGCCCAGCAGGCTCAGTAAGTTAATGATTCCTAGGATATGCTCCTCTGTGCACACTAAAAACAAAAATATAAGGAAAAGGTGACATTATTCTAAAACCTGAGATGATTTACCATTTTTGGTATATGTTATCACCTTTTTGCTCATTTCCATTGTGCCATGACAGTCCTGGCTTGGCCATGTAGGGACAAGAAAACTCCCCTGCCTGATGTGGAGGAGGAGCTAATAATGGAAGCTTGACATCTATTCAAGAATGAGGAAGAAGGTGGTCTTCTCCCCCTCCCCACTTTTCCTTTGATTATAAAACTGCAACCCACTAAGGTCTCAGGGCAACACCGTCTTGCCCACCCACTTGTAAACTTCACAAACATCCTATTCTAATAAATCATTTCTCGTCTATCACTTTGCCTCTTGCTGAATTTTTTCTGCACCGAGACATAAAGAATTGGAGCTCCTTGGAGCCCTCCAAGATGCATTTCTGCGGTTTCAGCCTGAAGCAAATTGGAGTGTGGCCAGGCCATATTTTTTTCTCCAGATTTGGAGAGTTGTAGTATGGTGGTAGGCCCTCTGAGATTGCATACCTCCCTAAAAATTTCACCAGCATAGATTTGTGGTCATGAACGTGAAAGTAGCACAAAGTTGTTTTCTATAACCTTCCCGAATCATAGCAACAAATAAATTTTCCTCTCTCATCTTATCAAATCCCAGGCACCTGCCCATGAAATTGGCAACAGAAAGATTTTCTGTGCTGCCAGCGACAGGTTTCTTGCCATCTTGCCAACTTGCTTTGTCTTTACAAACTGGCAAAGTATAGCTATTGGCACAAAAGTGAATATTTGAAAATAATTACAGTGAACGGGGATTTTTGGTTCCATAATGTTTAATTAAGTAATTTAAACACAGTTTTAGCACTAGGGATAGACTTGCTTTCTACTTTATAGTATGCAACATGTTCTGTAATTTGAGCTCTTTGGCCACCAGACCCTCAAATAAAGAATTAGAACGAGGATCTCAAGGCACAGTATCCATTTTAAGAGTAATTTAGCAAAAATATTAATGACCTCTGTACTTTGTAATTCCATGGCCATAACCTTTCCCTTAGCTAAACTGAGAGATCCACCTGCCCGCAACTGTAGAGAAAGGGGCACAGAAAGCAGAGAGGGATGCAAAGAGAAACATTATATTCACCTTTTGAAAGAAAGAGTCAGTCATTAGTTGGACCAAAATATGATCCTTCAGAAAGACAGTTTTAAAGCCAGGCTTTCTTTAGAAAGACAGAGTTTTCCAAATATCTTGAGCATTTCTAGAACCAGGTCCTTCGTAATGTGTAAAGAAAATACCCTGCCTTGCTACGGCAAATGTGCTATTTTGCTTGTTGCCTAGGGTGGAAAAATATGTATATAGGAGATGGGTGAGAAATAAAATATTTCCTGCCGTATCAGTAAACAAAGGATGTCACGGTCATCAGCAATTGCAGCCCCCCGATGTGAGCTGGCGGGTCCTGAGGAAACTCAGAAAGGAAACAGAGAATACCTGCCATCAGCGACCATCAGACTGCAGCCACTCCCCATGGTGAGCCCTGAGGAAACTCAGGATTTGAAAATACAGGATACTGGCCCCAGTTAGCTGAGGTGCATATCAAAGGAATGATTTAAGTGAGCCTAGACTCTTGCATCTTCCTATACATAGAAAAGTGCTTAATTCCTTAACTTGAGATGTCCAGTTTTCTTTTATAAAAAGTAGTCTTTTGTTCTTACTACCTGCCTTTTGTTGCAAAACTCCTATACATCCTAGCTCCCACCTCACCTTCTCAGACCAGTTCTCTCAGGGTTACTTGAGTTGCCGCCTCACCTCCTGGGCTTGAAGTCTTTAGTATGTCCTCCGAATCAAGCATACCTCTCGACTTTTAGGTTGTGCATATTTTTTTTTAGTTGACATGGGAAAACCACATGCATTTATTTTGGTTCCAAAGGATTATGAAGGGATGAAAAGATGTAGGGACACAGGGTGGAGGTGGGAAATATGAACAGCCAGAGAGACCCTGGGGTGTTAGACCAGGGGAACACCAAAGATGGGCTGTTTTTTTTTTTTTTTAAATTAATTAATTAATTAATTAATTTTTGGCTGTGTTGGGTCTTCGTTTCTGTGCGAGGGCTTTCTCTAGTTGCGGCAAGTGGGGGCCACTCTTCATCGCGGTGCGCGGGACTCTCACTATCGCGGCCTCTCTTGTTGCGGAGCACAGGCTCCAGACGCGCAGGCTCAGTAGCTGTGGCTCACGGGCCTAGTTGCTCCGCGGCATGTGGTATCTTCCCAGACCAGGGCTCGAACCCATGTCCCCTGCATTGGCAGACAGATTCTCAACCACTGCGCCACCAGGGAAGCCCAAAGATGGGCTGTTTTTAAAAAATCATTTTAGGAATTCCAAAAGGTAACAATCCCGTAGGCTTTCATTAGCCATATCGAGCCATATTAAGGTAGACTTGGAAGCACTGACAATTCAGCTTTCCTCAGCTGGGCTGAGTTCTCCTATGGCCAGCGGTGCGCAAAGCAGCAGCAGCCTCAACGTCAGCGTCAGCACCAGCATCCTCTGGGGAAGTGTCAGAGATGCAAATCTTGGACCCCACCTCAGACCTGCCGAAGCAGAATCTCTGAGAATGGGGCCCAGCGACCTGTTTCCACAAATCTTCCAGATGCTTCCTGTGCTCGAAAGTTGAGAGCTACTGTGCTATGGCCGGATTTTAGATCCAGAAATTTTCACTGGTCCCCAGCGCAGAGAACTGGGATGCTTAGCTGGATACAGGTGTCTCTGCCTTGGGGCCTCCCCAGGGAGAGGCCAGGAGTCTATAGTGTGGAACACCCAGACCAAGGCCTGGATGGAGTGAGCAGATATTAGATGCCTTAATGACACTGATTAGAACAGAAGAGCAATCCCACTCCTGGGTGTGTGGAGAAAACCATAATTCAAAAAGATACATGCACCCCAGTGTTGATTGCAGCACTATTTACAACAGCCAGGACATGGAAGCAACCTAAATGTCCATCAACAGATGAATGGATAAAGATGGGGTACATATATCCAATGGAATATTACTCAGCCATAAAACGAATGAAATAATGCCATATGAAGCAACATGGATGGAACTAGAGATTATCATACTAAGCAAAATAAGTCAGAAAGAGAAAGACAAATATCATAAGATATCACTTATCTGTAGAATCTAAGAAAATGATACAAATGGACTTATTTACAAAACAGACACAGACTCACAGATCTCAAAAACAAATTTATGGTTACCAAAGGGGAAACGTGTGTGTGTGGGGATGGGGGGAGGGATAAATTAGGAGCTTGGGATTAACATACACATACTACTATATATAACATAGATAACCAACAAGGACCTACTGTATAGCACAGGGAACTCTACTCAATATTCTGTAATAACCTATATGGGAAAGAATCTGGAAAAGAACAGATCTATGTATAACTGAATCACTTTGCTGTACACCTGAAACTAACACAACATTGTATATAAATTAACTCTACTCCAATAAAATTGAAAAAAAAAAGAACAGAAGAGAGGTTGAGACCATGAGGAAGCGCCTTGACCCAGATGAGAGAGATCTACCTGCCAACTTTAGGTGCAAATGGCAATAGGACATCCGTCACGCAAGACACCAGTCAGGGGACTTCTCCTCAGAAAGATGCCTGAGGAAGCAGAAGATGCACAGCATTGCTGGCACAGCTCCAACCATGACGTCACCCTGGTGACCCCTGTCTTCTCAGTCTCCAGATACCAAATACCATCTGGGAAAAAAGAAATGGAAGGGAGAGGATACATGAAAGCACAGCCGTCTTCTCTGAAAAGTCACGGTCTTCCCCAAAAAAGACCATTTACAGGTTTCAGAGACCTGATAAAGTGCTCAACTTGGAATGACCTAAAGTTTATACTGAGAGGAAGGTACGGGATCAGAAGACGCCGGCACTTCATTAATGGGAAGGTCTGCGTTGTCCCCATCCCTCAGGGGAACAGAGCTCCTATGGCTATGTTCCCCTGGACTTTACGTGTGAAAGTGAGATGCAGGAATTTGTAACTATGCTATGTACTTCTGCAAGCTTGTAGTACGGAGCTTGCATTTTGGCCACCCAGGAAGGCTCTCTGGAAAGCAAAATATTTCAGTAGAGAGATGATAGAATGAAATAATTTTAAAGGGATCTTAAGATTGTGAGAACTGATCATGACATTCTTCCAGTTTGCCCTTGGCAAATTCTGCTCCATTCTCCCCCTGTTAATAGATAAACCATGAGGCAGTTTTACCAGCAGGGCCCTGACTCAGAGCCCCCAGGTGGAGAGAGCTTGGCAAGATTAGAATGGTGGGCAAATTGGAAAGAGTCCAGCAGGAATTCCATATTTGGAGACTCATTTAAGCAAAATGAACACGATGGGCCTAAAATAAAGAAATATTAAATAAAACAAAAGGCTAGAAAGCAATGGATTTCTTTGTTACTAAGATTAGTCAGTCTGCACTGAATTTTTCAACTTCTTCAATGTCCAGAGCGTGATCTCAGAAAAACACACCAATGGACCTCTGCTGGAAAGTACTAAAATCTCTTTAGAAATGTTTCCAGGCAGTATGTTTAAAAATTTATGAACAATTTCTATAAATGGCTCCTGGTCAGTTGTAATCATTAGATGTACTCAGGTGATATGATAATCTTCCCATTGCCTGAAAATGTGCTGAATATGTAACTCTTACCCTGAAACAGGCTTCACTCAGTGTGCTGACCTGATATTCTTCTTCCTGGAAAGACGAGCTTTTTAGTTACTTTAAAAAAACTTTTTCATTGAGGTATAATTTGTACATAAGTTAATGCACAAATCTATATTTATAGCTCAGTAAATTTTTACATATGTATACACCCATAGGGCTTCCACCCAGATCAAGATATTTCTAGGAAAGAACTCCATCCCTAAGCCAAATATTATTCTGACTTCTATTACTGTTGATTACTTTTTCCTTTTTTTAAACTGATGGAAATGGAATCAAATAGTAATGATGCTTTTATGACTGGTTTCTTTCACTCAGAATTATGTCTGTGAGATTCGTCTATTTTGTTGCATTTGGTACTAGTCTGTTCCTTTCCAATGTGTAGTATTCTGCTGTGTGAATATATCGCTGTTTTCTTTTGTTGGACTTTGTGGTTGGTTCCAGTTCTTAACTCTTACCATGATGCCACCATGACCATTTTTGTACTGGTCTTTGGGTGAATATGTTAGCAGTTATTTCCATTGGGCATAAACCTAGGAGTGGAATCAATGAGTCAAAGGATATATGTTTATTTAACTTTAATAAGCATGCCCAGATTCCCAAAATGATTGTGCTAATTGATAGTCTCACCTTGGCTTTTTAAACGAGGGAATGTCCACTGCATGCTCCCAAGATGGGCCTGTCTGAGCCCCAGCTGCCTAAGGATGGCTTGTTTATAGTCACTTCAGCGGAGCGTTAGCGCTTCACAGAGGACACAGTGTTTCATGGGCTTTATTTATTTTTAAATTCAACCATGTATATGCCCATCAAGGAAGTATGGCCCGTGCAGAAAGCAATTTTAACTGCTCCACTATCAAAAAACGTATTATTAGGTGTCCATTCTGGGGGTGTAGCTTTTTTCTACATTGAACAATATATAGGACCATTTCACTTCTCAGAGCTTCTCCAACCCCACAAAACACATTTCTACTTGAACCTTCATTTTTTTCCATATTAAAAAGTATATATGGAAAATAGAGTAGGTTATGCATGTGTCAGAAAAGGGAGTACATGGGAAATCTCTGTCCCTTTCCCTCAATTTTTCTGTGAACCTAAAACTTCTCTAAAAATACAGTCTTAAACAAATATATATGCTTACTGCAGAAAATTCAGAAAACATAGGGAAACGTATAGAAGGAGATAAAGACTCATAATCTGACTATGAATATTCTCACTATATGCTTCCAGAACTTACTTTCACATGAAAGTGTTTCAGTTATACAGAAATTGTTTCTCTACAAAGATTTTGTAACACGTTTTTGCTTCTGTTTAGTTCTTTTTTTAAAAACTCTATTCTTAGACATCTTTCCATTTCAGTAACTATAGATATGCATCATCATGTTTAATGGCAGCAGAGAATTTCATTGTACGTAAATAGTATAATTGATTTTCCTTTATTTATTCCTTTATTGATGGATATTTATATTAAAGCTTGGTTTCTCTTTTAAAAACAGTGATGGAATCACAAAACACCAAATACCCCGAGAGCCAGAGAAATACTGAGAGAGAAGAACAAAGCAGGAGGCTTCACATTTCCTGATTTTGAGCTTTCTTGTGAAGCCATAGTAATTAAAACAGTATGGTACTGGCATAAAAACAGACAAATAGACCAATGGAACAGAATTGAGAGCCCAGAAATAAATGCAAGCATATACAATCAACTCATATGTGACAACGGAGCCAAGAACACTCAATGGAGAAAACACAGTCTCTTCAACACATGGTGCTGGGAAAACATGTGAAAGAATGAAACTTAACCACTATTTTTCATGACTCACAAAAAATTAACTCAAATGGATTAAAGACTTAAATGTAAGACTCGAAACCATGAAACTCCTAGAAGAAAGCATAGAAAAAATCTTCTAGACATGGGTCTTGGTAATTATATTTTTGGAAATCATACCTAAAGTATAAGCAACAAAATAAAAAATAAACAAGTAGGACAACATCAAACTCAGAAGCTTCTGCACAGCAAAAGAAACCATCAACAAAGTGAAAAGACAACCTATAGAATGGGAGAAAATTTCCAAACCATATATCTGATAAGCGGTTAATATTCAAAGGAACTCATACAACTCAATAGCAAAAAAATCAAATAATTCAATTTAAAAAATGGGCAAAGGACCTGAATAGACATTTTTTCAAGGATTATGTACAAATTGCCAACAGACACATGAAAAGATGCTCAACGTCACTAGTCATTAGGTAAATGCAAATTAAAACAACAATGAAATATCACCTCACACCTGTTGGAATGGCTATCACCAAAAAGAAAAGAGGTAACAAATGCTGGCGAGGATGTGGAGAAAAGGGAACCCTCGTACACTGTTGTGGAATTGTAAACTAGTGCAACCACTATGGAAAACGGTAGGAAGTTTCTCTCAATAAATTAAAAATAGAACTACCATATGATCCAGCAATTCCACTTCTGGGAACATATTCAAAGGAAATGAAATCACTATCTTGAAAATATGTCTGCACCACAATGTTCATGGCAGCACTATTTACAATAGCCAAGATGTGAAAATACCCTAAGTTTTCATCAATATATGAATGGATAAAGAAGATGTGGTATATATATATGCAGTATATACATATATATGTGATATATATATATTTGGTGTGTATATATATATATGTGGTATATATATATAGGTGGTATACATATGTGGTATATATGTATGTGGTATATATATGTGGTATACATATATATGTGGTATATATATGTGGTGTATATATGTAGTATATATATAGGTGGTATACATATGTGGTATATATATATGTGGTATACATATATGTTATATATATGTGGTATATATATGGCATATATATGTGGTATATATATATGTGGTATATATATAGGTGTATACATATGTGGTATATATATATGTGGTATATATATGTGGTATATATGTGGTATACATATATATGTGGTATATATATGTGGTGTATATATATGTGGTATACATATATGTGGTGTATATATATGTGGTATACATATATATGTGGTATATATATATGTGGTATATATATATGTGGTATACATATATATGTGATATATATGTGGTATACATATATATGTGATATATATATGTGGTATACATATATATGTGGTATATATATATGTGGTATATATATATGTGGTATACATATATGTATACACACACATACATATACAATGGAATGTTATTCCACCATAAAACACCAGGGAAATACTTGTAGCAAATAATACAACAACATGAAGGATATGAAAGGCATTATACTAAGTAAAATAAGTCAGAGAAAAAAATATTGTATGATCTCATTTACATGTGGAATCTAAAACAAACAAACACGCAAACCCACCAACACACAGAAAAGAAGATCAAAACGGTGTTTCCCAGAGGTGGTGGAGGGGGAACTGGATGAAGGTGATCAAAAGGTACAAACTTCCAGTTGTAAGCTAAATAAGGACTGGGATGTCATGTACAACATGATGACTACAGTTAACACAGCTGTATGATATGTAGGAGAGTTACACTAAATCATAAGTGTTCTCTTCACAAGGAGATTTTTTTTCCTTTTCTTTTTTGTTGTATCTATATGAGATAGTAACAAAACCTATTGTGGTAACCAATTTTACAATATGTATAAATCAAACCATATATATATATAATGCACATGTCCAATTATTTTTCCATAGGATAAACTCCCAGATTTTAATTTCTAGGTTAAAGGTGATGTATATATACAATTTTAAAATATATTTTACAAGTGCCTCACCAAAGACTGTGCCAAAGTACATCCTCAGGCATGTATGAGCATGCATAATTCCCAAACTCCCAAACAGTTAGTTGCAATATTCTTTTTAATCATTAACTTATTGGTCTTTAACAATACCCATTTTTATTAATATTTATTTCATCGCAAATAAGATTAAAACTTTTTCAATAATTTTGTTGGCTATTTGCAATTATCCCTTTGTAAATTACTTTTTTTTGCCTCAGCCCAATTTCTTTTGCTACATAAAAATTATTATATGTAGAAAGTCTATTAAAATACGTTTCCCACATGTTTTAAATATTTTACCTTTTTATTTTTAGCAACTTAGTATTTTCAATTTTCAAATCATTGTCTATATTCTTCAGTAGAATGTTGTGATATTTTCATATGCATAGATATTCTTCACAAACCTTGTTAAATTCAGTCCTGATGTATCTTGCACAATTGTTGTTAATTTGAATTGAATTATTTTGATTATATTACTTTATTATGGTATACACTAATTATTTATTAAAATAATTAGTGGATTTTTTAGTTAGTTTTGTTAGCTTATTATTTGAGTTGATTATTGATATGTATTAATCTATTGATATTAATTTATTTCTGTGGTCAGCACTTTGCCTAATACTTGTTTTTAATTTTTAAACTTTTTTTATTGATTGTCTTGTTTTTCCCAACTAGATAATCAAATCACACGCAAATAATGATAATTTCCTCATTTTCAGTATTTATAGTTTTCATTTTGTTCTACTGTCTGATCACAGAGGAGTGTTCTAGAATATCGTTAGCTAATAAAAAGTAAAAATACCCACTCTCATTCTAATTTAATTTAATTTATTTCACTACTAATCTTAATGCTGGCATTAGATTTGAGAGAGAATGTTTTTCTAAAAAATTATATTAAGGAAATATCTTATTTTCCCCTATTTTTTAAAGAGTTTTTGCCAGGCATAGATAATAATTTTTATCAAAAACATTAACATATTGAAATGATCATATGAGTCTCTAAGTAATTGGTAAGTTTATTGTATAAATAGAGCTCCTAATACTGAACTAGCCTTTCATTCAAAGTATAAAATCTGCTTTGTCATGGAATGTTTTTCTTTTCATATACCCTGGGATTGATTTGCTCATGTTTGATTGAAAATTTTAGACTTTATATTTAAGTAAGATTGAAAATTCACAGTTTTCTAGCTTGGTAATCCTCTTAGGTTTTTCTATCAGAGTTATGCTACCTTAGTAAAATAGACATGATAGTATTCATTCCTTTCTTTTTTCTGTGAAATATTTTCAGTAGCAAATGCCACTGCTACTTTCTTCCAATCACACCTGTGTTAAACCTTACTCTATGCCAGGTACTCTGCTGTGTATTAGACACAGGTGTAAGTAATAGAGACATTGTGCCTCTTTGAGAACTCACAGTGGAACCTGTTCTTTGGAATTTTGAAAGAATTAGCCTGGCTACATTTTTGGGAAATGGAGGAAGAGTTCATACAGTTTTGACAACATTTCTTTTTCTTTTTAAAAAAAAATTATTTATTTCATTTATTTATTTTTGGTTGTATTGGGTTTTTGTTGCTGTGCACGGGCTTTCTCTAGTTGCAGCAAGCAGGGGCTACTCCTGTTTGCAGCGCACAGGCTTCTCATTGCAGTGGTTTCTCTTGTTGCGGAGCACAGGCTCTAGGCATGCGGGCTTCAGTAGTTGTGGCTTGCGGGCTCTAGAGTGCAGGCTCAGTAGTTGTGGCGCATAGGCTTAGTTGCTCCGCCGCATGTGGGATCTTCGTGGACCAGGGATCGAACCCTTGTCCTCTGCATTGGCAGGCGGATTCTTAACCAATGCCCCACCAGGGAAGTCCCTTGACAACCTTTCTTATTTCTTCTATTTTGATGGATATATTTCAGTTTTCTACTTTTGTCATTCATATTTCCTTAGAAAATTATTCCTCTCAAGGAGAATTTGGTGTTGTCTTTTAATAGCCGAAACTTCTCCATCTCTGGTTATTTCTCAGTTCCTAATTTGTGTGTTTCAGCTTTTTCTCTTTTTCTCTCCTTTGCTGTGATTGTTATAGTATTTTTTTTTCCACTCGAAATCAAGGAACAAATTATCCTCCTATTACCACATAGTCTGTTTTTGTCACATTATTGATAATATGTCAAGAAGATTTGCTAACTTTGAAAGTCACGAATACATTGAAGATGATATTTTTTAAAGATCACTGTGCTGTGTGACCTTGAGCAAAGAACTAAATTGCCTGGGATTCTGTTCCCTATTCTACTACTTGAGAAGAATGTGAATTTCTCAAGACCAGGGGCTGTGTTTTCTGAACCTGCCCCAGGGTTTAAGACAGTGACTCTTACGTGGCGGGGTTTCAGTAACAATTTGTTGAACTGAGTTTTTGCTGGAGGGTGGAGAACTTGATTAGATAATTTAGGATTTTCCTTTTTATGAACTGTCCAGCAACGTCATCACTCAGTCTTTATTTAACCATTTACTAGCCACGTTGTTGGAAAAATATTGAATTATTTTATTCTGAACCCAATAAGGCTGATTCTTTTAGCCATTATATAAGGGGGAAATGAAATAGTTAACCATGTGACAAGAAATGAATAAAAAGTTGCTTCACACTCATGCTTAAATCACTGAATTTTCTGGTGTCAGTATTTTTTGTTAGTTGGTTTTTCTAAAACCCAGTCTATAGTGTGTGTCAAGTGGGTAATTCACATGGTTTTGAAAAAGAGAGAAAGGAAAAAAAAGATCTCACACTTCAATACATCCACAGTTCCCTATTAAGCATTAGCTTGAGAGTGGATTTAACAAGTTATAAAAATAAAGCATATTTCTGTATTATTCTCTGTTACTAGCACATTGATCCATGGCTATCACTGCACTTTTGTTTGTTTTCCTTAATGGAACAGTTTCTTCTACTTTGCAGATTATTTCTGAGAGCAATGCCTAATGGCTTTATTTTAGAATTTCCATTTATTTTAGCTATCAATGGTAAGTGTCTTCTCTCAAAGTCACCTAAAGTGAGTAACTATGGATCAACAACCCTACATTTGGGGCAAGAGGTGCCATATCAGACTCTCCTTTCACTCACTGAAAATTCCATGGAGATATAATCTTATGGAAGAACTAAGTGCTATTATAATCTTGTAAAGATTATTGGTCATATTAGATAATGTTTCATAAGCTTCTAGACTTACAGGGTCATGTTATATAAGCTAGCTAGAAAAACAAGATCATCCAATTGAACTCACTGGAGAATCACTTTTAATTTTCAAACTATTACTTTGATTAATTATATTAATAGAGGCTGTAATAGTGAAATGACTCCTACTTTGGACCCAAGCCCACTCTACCTTTTAAGATGGCAGAGTGACCAATGAGCAACCTATTATTGTTTTCATCCAGGTGTCTTCCTCTACAAACTAAGTCAGTTTTCCCTTTGAAGAAAAATAAATACATATGGTCATTTATACGTCTTATTTGATTAAGCACAATAAAGACATTCTATAGAAACTTTTCTAGAATCCCCTGCTGCAAAAAGATAAAGAAGAGCGTAAACATTGGCCTAGCTCTGGGCAACAGCGGTCACAGTGTTTTGAGGAGCAATGACTTGGGATAAGGGACCTATCTAAGACAACAATGCAGACCTTACCCTAATGGGCTGGATTCACAAAAGCATTATGGCAAAAATTCACTCCTGCTGTCAATATCCCGTGCTGTAAAGAAAGGGAGAATGTAATACTGGAGGTTTCTTCCAGTTTTAGATATTCGGTGATCCATGAGTTTTTTTCCCTATGAGCGCTCATAATTGATGTTCTTACTTGGAGCAATTATTGGGCAAAGAAAGATAAACTATGACCTGAAGAACAATAGACTGATGGTGCAGTAGATGTGCATCCTTCCCTGAGGTATTGGTCTCTTGGCTTTTGTTCAGTATTGATGGTGAGAAATATTTATGCATGGCAGTAAACTGTAGAGGCACAAATCAGAAGGAGCTGGTGGACTCGAGTTCTTGATTTGCATTATGGAGAGAAGAGTGAAAGGTATTTTAGAACTGAGTTCTTCCACTCACCTTCTTTGAATGACAAATGCTCATTGATAGATGGTGATTTTACTGAATACTGGGGCAAGCAGAAATTACATGTGGAGGGTTTCCTACAGAATCCTCCTACTGAAGTCCTGACACTTCCCTCCCTTTCCTCCAAGTAATCCACATTATGATGGCACTTCAGCATGAAAGTGAGTTTTCCATTTCATTGCTTGCTAAATTGAAGCTATTTGATAAATGACATACGTGCCACCCATTTCTACAACAGTGTATACAAACGCTGTGCTGTTTGACAGAAAGCAACTGTAAAGCTTTTACTTTTGCATTTTACATACATAGCTCTAGCCCATGTTACCTTGGGAAGTAGCCAGGGTATCATATCATATGCATTCCAACATAGGCTTGAAGCTACATTTCAGATAGGAGGAAAGTATAAGGTTGTGTTCTACTTGCAAATAAACAAACAAATAAAACAATTATGTATTCATTCACCACATGATACCAAACTTCATTATGCACTTTGGAGTTAGCAATCATTGTATCAGAAATTAATCTTGTGTACTTTTTATAAACAGAATGGGTTTTAAGCATCACACGGATACCTTTCATCAACTAATGATGGTGTGAATGATGAGACAGTTTATACTTTCCTGTTGCTTGGCTGCCATTCTTCAAAATGTAACATTAACTCAAAAAAATATTACAAGTGTACATGAGTTTCCATCTTGAGCTATCACATTCTTTTCTTATATTTTTGGTGTTTCATTGTCAAATTTAACCTCCCCTAGTACCTTAGTAAGAGAAAAATGCCTACTTATTCTTGAGAAAAATTATATTAAGTAAAAGATTGGTGATGTCTGACTTACTTCACTTAGCATGATAATCTCTAGGTCCATCCATGTTGCTGCAAATGGCATTATTTCATTCATTTTTTATGGCTGAGTAATATTCCATTGTATATATATGTATACCACATCTTCTTTATCCACTCATCTGTCAATGGGCACTTAGGATGCTTCCATGTCTTCGTTGTTGTAAATAGTGCTACAGTGAACACTGAGGTGCATGTATCTGTTCGAATTATGGTTTTCTCTCTATATATGTCCAGGAGTGGGGTTGCTGGATCAAATGGTACATCTATTTTTAGTTTTTTAGAGAAAGATAAATATCATATGATATCACTTATATGCGACATCTAAAAAAATGATACAAATGAACTTATTTACAAAAGGGAAACAGACTCACAGACTTAGAAAACAAATGTATGGTTACCAAAGGGAAAGGGTGGGGGGAGGGATAAATTAGGAGGTTGGGATTAACATGTACACACGACTATATATAAAATAGATAACCAACAAGGACCTACTGTATAGCACAGGGAACTATATTCAATATCTTGTAATAACTTATAATGGAAAAGAATCTGAAAAAGAATATATATATGCATATATGTATACATATATATATATATCTGAATCACTTTGCTGTACACCTGAAACTAACACATTATAAATCAATCATACACCAATATAAAATTAAAAAAAAAATTTTTTTAAATGATTGGTGATGGAAGTTCACAAATGACAGTTAATTGTCCGTATTGGTTGCGAGTCAGTCAATATACGATCCTGTAATCTTGCTGGCAAATTTAGTATGACTGTGTCATGTTCTCTTTCTATTATTCTCTTTCCCACTTAAAAAAAGAGAGAGAGAGAGAAAGAAATAGAACAAAGAAAAGAAAAACACTTTGCAGCCTTCCCTGGTGGCACAGTGGATAAGAATCCGCCTGTCAATGCAGGGGACATGGGTTTGAGCCCTGGTCTGGGAAGATCCCACATGCCACGGAGCAACTAAGCCTGTGGGCCACAACTACTGAGCCTGAGCTCTGGAGACCGTGAGCCACAACTACTGAAGCCTGTGTGCCTAGAGCCCGTGTCCCACAACAAGAGAAGCCACTGCAATGAAGAGTAGCCCCCGCTCACCGCAACTAGAGAAAGCCCACGCGCAGCAACGAAAACCCAACACAGCCAAAAATAAATAAATAAATAAATTAATTAATTAATTAAATTAAGAAAACACTTTGTGACATCAGTAGATAATATGCACACTTACAGAGATATACAATAATTTATGAATTTGTGGGAAGTCCATGTCAAACTACAGACTCTTTCTTAGTTGGTGTTCCAGACACAATATAAGGTCATCTTTTGTTGTGTGAATTCTCAGGACACTACTGGATTGGTAGGAAAACAGAAAAGCCTCTGACCATGATGGAGAGCATTAGGGAGGTCTCAACACATCTCACAAATTTCTCCCACAATGTGGAAGGGATCTCATGTGGAGAAGTGGAAAGTGCATGAACCCTGAGGCAAAACTCACGTGTGCCTGCTTCTAACTCGGTCACTTCTGGGCTGTATCATCTTGACTAAACTGTTTTGACCTTCCTGAGCTTCCATTCCCTCCTGTATAAAATTGGCAGGGATATACCTAGGAGGTCGAGTTAAGATTTAAAGTTGATAAAACATATGCCATACCAGACTTGGTGAGTGCTCAATAAATATTATTTCTTTCCCATATTTCACAACTACTAATATTAGAAATTTTAACCAGCAGAATTTTTTAAAAAGCACTGCCAGTCTTTTAAAAGACCGGAGACTTTATCTGGAGTCCTCCAACATCAAAAGCTACCAGAAGGGACAAGGATTTAACCATTAGTAAAATTATTCTTCCTTTTTGTCTGCATGATAGATGATTACTTCAATGGGTGGTTTCATGGCAAGAGCAAAACGGAGATAGTTCTATGAGCATATATTTGACCATTTATTGATAATATTTCATCATTAACAAGATATATGTTAATTTGAGAAAAAGATATCCAAACAAAAAAAGTTTTGTTTTTAAATTAACTTCAGTTCCATGGTTCAAAGACCCATTTTGAAACCCAGCAGGACCCTGTGAGGCTCCTGGGCACAAAACTCTTTCTGGGTCCCCATTTCTTGTTTACAGGAAATAGGTTTCATTCAGCCTCCATGATCTTCCCCTAGTTCCGAAGGGCAGGTTCAAACAGTTGCTAATCAGGGAAGGGAGGGGATGCAGAGACAAGGGAGGAGAAGCCAAGACACAATAGTGCAGCCTTGGGGCAGGGCCCTGGTTCCCCCTCAAGGGATACACATAACGATATCTTTGAGCTGTTTTGCAGATACTGAAATCCCCACCAGGTGGGAGAAGTTAAAGCTATGCTGCCCACAGGCATGTAGACCTCAGACCAGTTGGAACCGGATGGTTGATGATGCTGACTCCTGCTTACCTCCCCGCCAACCAATCAGAAGAATGTCCACTAGCTGATCACACCCTCCTTGAACCATTACTATAAAACTCCTCACTATCCCCTCCAGGTCGGGACACACAGTGTTGAGGGCACAAGCCCACTGTGCCCCCTTTTGCCTGGCAAAGCAATAAAGCTATTCTTTTCTACTTCACCCAAACCTCTGTCTCCGAGATTCAATTCGGTGTCAGGGTACAGAGGCCGGATTTGGCATCATTCTGTCATGCTTCTTTTACGATGCCATTGTTTTGATTTCTCTTCCTTTACATTTTCTTGGCAATTATTTTTCTCCTTTGCAAGTGAGCTCCAAATCAAAATAAGATTTTTCCTTTGGCATTCCAGACTTCGGCTAGAACAGATTCTGTGCTGAATAATGAAGTGTTACCTTATTGTTCTCTTATCTGAGTTTCTGAGCCAAATACTTTTGTTTTCATGCTTATAAGAGACACAAAACTACTGAAAAGTTAGACTTCATCATTAACTTAAATGCTGTTGCTTCCAGTCTTCGTGTGTTAGCAAATAATCAGACTCTAGTGGTGAGGAAAGCCAGCCTTGTTATCATTAAAGGACCTGTGAATCTTCACTTCTGTGTACACAATTTTTAGACAGTTTACAAGGTCTAAACCATTAAACACCAAGCCAAATTAGAAGAAAGGTTTTAAATTGTTAATACATTTAAGGATTAATTTTAAATTTGAATCATAAAAGTTTCTTTAGCCTAACTAACATAAAAAATACATTCATTAAACCTGAGTCTTTACATGGTGGTTTTTGAGGAAAACTATGGTTCCAGATATAAATTACTTCCTGGTCCTTCCCTATAGAACCAAAATAAAAGAGGAAATGATATTTATTATATCTTCACTGTTGTTTGGTCCCTTTTAAAGAATAGCTGCATCTGGATGATTTTGAAAAACTGTCCATTCTCAAAATGGATCATAGCATTTCTTGTTTCATCATATTTTTATTAATAATACTTGAGTTTTATATGAAAATGTGATGTTTATAGCTTGTTTGCTTTCTCTGATAGAAAAGCAGTGCATGCCTGTAGAATATGTAGGAAATACAGAAACTTATAGAGAGGAAAATAAAAATCTCATCACCAGATGTAATAGCTATCATTGTGTTAAAACATTTCCTTCACTACATTTTCAGTTTTTTAGTTTTTTTATTTTTTACACAGTCAAGTTCATATTAATATACAGCTTTATAATAAGATATTGTCACGTTACTCTTTAACATATATTTTCTCCATCTATTGAAAACATTACTTTAATTGGTACATATCATGATATACATTTATTTAACTATTCTTTTACTCTTTGAATATTAGACTATGTACTCCTGAATTCTATTTTTAAATATTATAAGTAGTATGGCAATCAATGTCTATTGGATAAATCTTTTTTCTGAATTTCAAATTTCTTCTTTTCAGTATATTTCTGAAAATATAGAAATGGGCATAAGCATTTTAAGGCAAATTGGATTCCAAGAGGGAATATACCTGTCCACTCACCTGTGAGGGGACTTTGCAATCACCTTTTCCCAATGCTCAGCTGGCTTTGAGACCTGTGGTATTCATCTACTACCTTCTTCAATTAAAAAGTCCTTGAATAGATTGAAAGACCTTCACATTAGCTTTTCTTTGTTCTCAGTGTAGGGAGAGAGAAGCCCCAAATGAGGCACACCTAGACACAACCCAGAAACTTTGTTTAGGAACTGTGTGTTGAGGATAAATGAGATCAACCCGATTCACAACACATACACAGGATGCTGTCAAGGGGTCAGAATATGAAAAGGGACTGAGGTCTATCTAGGAAAGAGAGACAAGAATTCACCTTAAATAGGTGAACAAAATGGTTGGTCTCTCACTCAAAAAACTGGTTTGCCTCATTTGAATCATTGGGAAATGAAATGGAACTTCCTAAAATTCTAAGGGAATTTGGTAGTAGGAAAAAAAAACTTTAGTTCTAAAGTTCCTCCTAGAGTTCCCTGGTGACCTAGTGGTTAGGATTCCGGGCTTTCACTGAGGTGACCTGGGTTCAATCCCTGGTTGGGGAACTGAGATCCTGCAAGGCGTGCATCACAGCCAAAATTAAAGAAAAAGAAGAAAAAAAAAAGTTCCTCCTAGAACTCTCTTTCTTGCCCTTCCCCAGAGTCAGAAATGTCACCAGTTTCTTAAAAATAAGTACCTTTTCTAACTTTGCAAGTATGGTGGGGATGACAGCTTGCTGAAAAAAATTTACCCAAGTTGATTTCTTTCCAAAACATCTCTCTCATTGATTCTGCAATCTCATTGATTCTGCAATCTCATCGATTCAGCCATTTCTGAAAACTCCGTCTGACTTTGATGAGCCAAAGGTTTCCTGAGTGGCCACAGTCCTCCATGCTACAGGGGTCCCTTTCCTATTTTCCAGACCTCATCACTGTACAGGTGAGTGATCTCATCTCTTTGTGTCTCGGTTTTGTCACCTACAAAATATTAGAGTTAGATATTAGAGTTAGCTCATTAATAGATGAGCTTTGGGGTCCCCTTATTGCTGTGTGATTCTGGTCTGCCTTTGTTTCTTTTGTTGTTCATTTAGCCTCTACAGTTAATTATTGTGATGATTTACATTGACATAAACCTCTTTCTTACTCTGGACTTTAATTCCAGAAATTGTTACTATTCATGACCTAGTTTTCAGTTGTCTGGGCCCATTCTGACTACTATATTCTAAGCCATAAGTACCAACCACATATGCTTTCTAAAGCCAGACAAAGCAACATAAACCATGCTGAAAGTCATAGGGAACTATGGGACTTGAGAATGTGTTCCAAGCAAAGACGAAATAATTTGCATACTAAAAAAACTCCAAGGATTGTATTTTTTTTTATTAATTAATTTATTTGGCTGTTTCAGGTCCTAGTTGTGGCACGCAGGATCTTCGTTGAGGCATGCAGGATCCTTTGCTGTGGTGTGAGGGCTTCTCTAGTTGCGGCGTGCATTCTTCTCTCTAGTTGAGATGCGTAGGCTCAGTAGTTGCAGCATGCGGGCTTAATTGTCCTATGACATGTGAGATCTTAGTTCCCCGACCAGGGATCAAACTCATGTCCCCTGCATTGGAAGGCAGATTCTTAACAACTGGACCACCAAGGAAGTCCAGGGATTGTGCTATTTTTGTCACCTGGAATTTTGCAACCCCTTTAGAACGTTTCTTTGTATAACCATTATGTTACCTCCATTGAGAGAAAGGCTACAAGCATTAATTTTGTTTTGATGTTACAGTGTGCTCTCTTATTTATTCAGCATGTTGGGTTGAAGTTATCATCCACATTGAACTCTCTGGCTTTTTATGCTATTTAAATAGTCAGTGCCCATAAATGCTTCTTCAAGAACCAGAGACTTCCGATAACAGGAAGTTCCTCTATTACAAGGAAATAATAAACATACTTTCAGTTGATGCATAATCAATGGAAAGCATGGACATTGCAGAATATAGTTGAGAAATCCCCAAATTGAAAAGTCTACACCAGAAGAGTGGACCCAAGGAAATGCACCCGCTGTGGCCACCAACAAACCTTGGTTCATGACGACAGTCTTAACCCTCACAGAGTGAGCCGCTGACCCGGTGCATCTCCAGCCTACGAGCACCAAGTGCATCAATCCTCGTCATGGTTAAAATGTGAGCAAAAATAAGGTTTGGCTGTCTGCTCCAAGGATCTTCTCTGCCAGCTGACAAATAATCTTTTGTCTAGTCTTCAGTCAATCATGATAAACGTCAACCTAAAAATCTCCCTGGGATGAAACAGCCACACATCCAGCATTGAATCTCTTGATTTTAAAAGATTAGCAAATTGTCAGTTGTAGCGGGATTTTGTTTGTTTGTTTATCTTTTCAGTTTGTTCAGTGTGTGTTCAGTGTGTTCAGTTTGTTCAGTGTGTGTTCATTCTCTTGTGTTCTTTTTATATTTCTTCATGTATAAAATTCAAGGGCTTATTCACTCATCAATTGAGTAGCTACCAAACAATGATTTTATGTTATGATCTGTTCCAAGGTTTACTTATACTATCTAATCTCAATGATTCCTTTTTGGTTAGTAAACTTCCTACTGGAGAACCAGCTTATGGCTCCCCTTCACTATCAGACTTTGTATTCCTACTCTGAACCCACAGAAGGGCCATGGAACAAACCCAAAAGGCAGCTACTCACAATTCCATAACTGATGGGTCCTACCACTTAATGATACAGTTAAATGGTCCTGGCCACTGCTCCGAAGCCTCTCTGAAAGCCACTGTGGTCTTGGCTTCTTCCCTCCAACGTTGCCCTGGAGGGTCCTGATGCCTAAGCCACTAGACCCTCTTTCCTAGGTCTTTAAATACCAGATAGATGTTCTAAAAGAAGACTTTTAATGTTGTTTCTCAGAATCTGAGAACTTACAGCCAGTCACCCCATTTTACATGGAAGACAAAACCAACTAGCATAATTTGCTCCATCTTTTCCCTTCTTTACCCCATTCTACATACAACTATCTCCACAGCTCTTCTCTGATCCCACCCAGAGGCTTAGAAGAGGAGGTTTAGCATTTCTGCTTTTGTAAACCTAATCCCTCTGGTAATCTGACTTGTACCTCGCCTCACCTACTCAAGGATCAGTCTTCAGCTCTTAACCTATTCTTCTCCAGCTCCTTCTCTCTGTGTGGTCCCTTCCCATTGGGCTTCAATCATGTACAGTTCTTCTGTGCATAAGAGGCACACACATTCCTTTTCTTGGTCATCTAGCCCATTCCATTTTCCCCAAAGTAATCTCTATCAGGACACCAGAATCACCTTCTAGTCAAATCCAATAATTTCTAGTTGTTTCTTCCTGTCCTCATTCTGTATGACCTATTGGATTTGACAGACTTTTGTTGATATCATAGTTGGTAGAGCAGATGTAGCAGTCCTTCAATAACTTGAGCAGGAAAATACAAATAAAGAAAGGCAAGTAGCCTCCCATGGAGTTTAGTGAATTCGTTCTGCTCCTGGCATCTGTTAAAAGCTAGGCAGGGGCTTCCCTGGTGGCACAGTGGTTGAGAGTCTGCCTGCCAATGCAGGGGACACGGGTTCGAGCCCTGGTCTGGGAGGATCCCACATGCCCCGGAGCAACTAAGCCCGTGAGCCACAATTACTGAGCCTCCGCGTCTGGAGCCTGTGCTCCGCAACAAGAGAGGCCGCGATAGTGAGAGGCCCGCACACCGCGATGAAGAGTGGCCCCCGCTCGCCGCAACTAGAGAAAGCCCTTGCACAGAAACGAAGACCCAACACAGCCAAAAATAAATAAATAAATAAATAAAATTTAAAAAAAAAGAAAGAAAAGAAAAAGCTAGGCAGGCATCCATTATCCATTAATCTAGACCTATACTCTTGCCCTTGGAGTAAGGAGTTGAGACCTGTTTTGTTGTATCAAATTAGGGGTCCTAATGTAACACCTTCATGCCAAGACAGGGTGACCTTAGAAGTGACCATCTGCTTTCTAAAACCTTTACTCCCTAGCTGCTGAGGATGTAGGTCTCCAACTATCTCCCTGCCAGTGTGTCTTGTGAGTTTCACATCCCTGACCCCTCTTTTAGTTTGCTATTGAGTTTGGTTTCAAACTTGAAGGCCTTCCAGTTCTCATCTGCAGGACAGAATTGACCAGCAGATTGGATCACAATAATGTCTGGAACTCCAAGAAAATAAATGTCATTGGGATTGGGAGTGTCCAAGGTAAGGACACGGCACTGTATTCCCCTCAGCTCGTTGCCAGCTGCACTGTGGTACCAGCGTCCAACATTGCTGTTGCCATTAAACGGAGAATTGGAGAATGTGAAGAAGCTTATAGATCAAAACAACAAAATGTATATTATTTTTTTTACCATTCATCCTCATTAGTATTGAAAAAATAAGAGAAATATAAATATATGTATCTGTCATTAGTAGCACTAAAAAATCAGAAAGAGACAATCAACAGATCAGAACCCTCAGAGTATTTTTACTTCAGTTCAAAGCCATAACATGATCCCCCATGGGAAAGGGGAGACCTACCTTTGGAGAGAGCCGGAGAGAGTTGGGCATCCAGAGCTTTGCCCCAGGTGACTCTTAGCACCATGACAAAATGGCACCTCCCCATCGGCAAGGGGGACCCTTCCCGTCTCACTCTGTCCACTGCCACCACCCTGGTTGGCATCAGTCACCTTCTTCCCTGGTCTGAATTTGCAAATACTTCCTAACTAGTGTCCCCACTTCAATGCATGTTTTTTTCTAAATTCTACTCTTCACAGAGCAGCCAGTGATTCTATTAAAACATAAAGTCATGTTATTCACTTGCTCGAAATCTCACAGAGTAAATTCCTGGTTTGTAACAGTGACTCCCAAGACCTTATCCAAACTCACCCAGGACAAGCTAATGGGCTGGGTGGTGTTCCACTCTGTCAGAACTTGCCTTAGACAATGAGAAGGAAAATAGCTGTACTCACCAAGTGCTGGCAGGTATGAAGAAAAGTGACAAGAGCATGATTAAAATAGTTAACTCTAGAAGATAAGTTGGATTGGGAGAAAGCTCAGGGGATAATGGACTGAAGTGATGTGAGAGTTGCCCAAAATGATGACGTGAGTTGGCTTGGAACACCGCGGCCTTGATTAAACGTGGAGTCATGGCGAATGGTGGAGATGAGGAGCTGGATGGAAGCGTGGCAGGAGGGCGTTTGAGTTGGCAGAGCTGAGGTCTGTCCCAGGGCATGAAGTGTAGGGGTCTGGAAGCATGAAGTAAGCCAATTCCAGCACCATTGACATGTGAGGTTGGAGAGGAGATCTGACTTGAGAAGGATGAACAGGAAAGAGAGTCTTCAAGGCTCACCCCTTGTTTCCTTTATTTTTTTTAAATTTATTTTGGCTGCGTTGGGTCTTCATTGCTGCACGCGGGCTTTCTCTAGTGTGGCGAGCAGGGGCTACTCTTCGTTGCGGTGCGCGGGCTTCTCATTGTGGTGGCCTCTCTTGTTGCGGAGCATGGGCTCTAGGTGCGCAGGCTTCAGTAGTTGTGGCACATGGGCTCAGTAGTTGTGGCTCGCGGGCTCTAGAGCACGCGCTCAGTAGTTGTGGCGCACGGGCTTAGTTGCTCAGCGGCATGTGGGATCTTCCCGGACCAGGGATCGAACCCGTGTCCCCTGCATTGGCAGGTGGATTCTTAACAACTGTGCCACCAAGGAAGCCCCCCCTCGTTTCCTTTAAATTAAGGAATTGGAGTGGCTGTTTCAGAAAGAGATTGAAGAAACAGAGGATATTATTGTGGAGTATGAATTGCAGCAAATTAAATAAGAGGATTTTGGAGAGGAGGAGGAGATACACTAAGTGAAAAAGCAAGTTTCAGAAAAGTGTGTATGATACAATTTGATTTTAATTAAATATATATGTCAACCCCCTTATCTATATGTAGAAGGATGTAAACACCAAAGTCCTAACAATAGATTTCAGAAAGTTTTCACGGTCAGCAATATATATTTCTGTATTGGTTTTTTACTTTTCGCAGCTATCATGTATTACCTCTGTGATTGGAGTAAACAAAATAAACAATTTTTTTAATTACCTGAAGCAAATCAGAGTAGATACAATTGTACCTCAACAAGGATGGAGAACGTCATGGAGTTGTCACAGAATTTTCAGAAGCAGGCGATAAGTGTTATACTTCTAGGAGGATGTTTATCTTTTGACTTAGAGGTTTATGGATAAAGTTATTCTGTCGGATGCAGTACAGGTAAGTTCAATTATATTTTAAGAAATTTTATGTTCTTTTAAAGAAGGGTTAGGACATCACTCAACTTTCTGGAATGTCAGTTTATCAGTTAAAACACAGGTTGTTAGGGGTTTTTTCATTATTTGTAATTAGAAGTTCTGAACTCAAATCTTGGTCCCAGCTGTTACTAGCTTTGTGACCATGGGTAAGTCACTTAGTTTTTCTAAGCTACAGTCTCCTTATCTGTAAGATGGAAATAGTAATACCCACCTATAGGATTGTTGTAAGAATTAAATAAGACAAGAATGTAAAAGTTTTCAGTACGATGCCTGACTCTGTAAAACTTCAATAAATTGAGCCCATTAATAGCTATTGCTATATGAATTAACTCTGAAAATAGCTTTAATATGTCAGTTCTTTGTTAATTGTATTACATTTTCAAAAATTTGACAAAAATATAAGCAGAATAAAGCTGTAATATGCAAAATGCTCTGCGGTTTGTCAAGAAAAAGATTGAACTACCTCATTGATCATTATTACTTGGAATTAAAGCGATCTGGAGTTTACCAAAATGTAAAATTTACCAAATGTTAGCTCAAATATTCTTGTTGGTATTTACTAACTTAAAATTGATCCTTTTTATAACCTTACTTTATCACATACTAGATGTCATGCGATTTCTTTCTGAAGAGTTTAAAATAAAAACAGAGACATTGTCAAATGTCTCATTTCTACTCAAGTGATTTTCTTCAAAACTAGAAGACACAATTTATTGTTTGTCATCCAAAAGTAATTGTGACTATTTTTAAACTTTCAGGGATATAACGGTGAAATGTTAAACTCCCAAGTCTTCAAATATTTCAAAGGCAAAAAATGTGCTTTTCAAATGAGAAAAACAATTCTGAAGAAAATATATCATGGCAATTTCTCATTATATTTGCCATTTAGACACTTCATTCTATTGTCTCTCAGTTTTCCCATGCTCTGATTTCTTAATCCTTAAATTCTGATTTAAGGAAATTTTAGAATAGGATATATTATCCTGGAATTTGACAGTGGTGCCTTCTGGGAATGTGTGATGTTTTAGGCTGATACACATTTTACAAACTCAAAACAGAAGAAAGTGTTGAAAAAAGTGGAAACTACAGAAACTGAAGCCAGGGAATCCTAAAAACAAATAAAATTCCTGAGATTAGGAAAAGTGAATCAGTAGGAATGTGTTTCATAGCATACCCAGCAAGTGGTTCGGGCAACCATCATATCCCATGGTTACCTATCATTGCATAATGAACTACCCCAAACTTAAATGCCTTAAACAGCAACCATTTTGCCTGCTGATGATTCTGTGGGGCAGAAATTGGGACCGACCACAGCAGAAATGTCTTCTCTTTGCTCCACGTGATGTATACTGGGGCTGGGAAGTTCACTGTTCCCTCATTCACATAACTGGACCAAGGCAGCTTAAAAAGCTGGGGCCTCTCCAAACATCAGTCTCTCTGGCAGGGTTGAAAGGGCAAGCAAGCAGCAAGAGGAAATTGCTGCCGTATCAATTTGGTACCTACATTCGATTCCAATTTAAGGGGTTAGAGAAATTGAGTACATATTCTGTTGGGGAAGTGAAAAAGAATTGAGAGCCATCTTGAATCCAGGAGAGCAAAGGTTAAGTTCTGTCTGTTGGAGGCTCTTACTATTTTGAACAACAAAGAAAGTAGAACTTATTTTACAGAAATTGACAATAAAGCAATGAACACTTCAAGGACATTATTGGGTCTTTCTCATCTTCAAATTCTCATTACCGAGTACTGTGTCTGGCACACTGCAAGCATTTAATAAATGGAAGTTAAGAGAATGGATAAATTTTGTAAATCAGGGTGTTTCGGTGTAGGCTAGTTTATGCAGTTGTAACAAATAACCCCCAAATCTTACAAGCTGTCTTAGATGAGCTAAAGCTGTGCTCTAAGTTGTCATTATTTTGGAATCCAGACCGAAGGAACAGGCACTCTTTGAGACATGGCTAGCTCTGTGGGAGAGGGAAAAGAGAAAATGACAGACATTCAAATGGCTCTTAAAATTTCACCTGGAAATGGTACATGTCACTTTGATCACATTTCATCGGCCAAAGCCTGCTAGCAAAAAGGCAAGGATGTGTAGTCCTCCCAGGGAAAAACAATGGATATTTGGAATAATAACAGAACCCATCATATCAAGATATTGGTAAACAGTACATTATTATTGGTTTTATTTTTTCTGAGCAAACAAGATTGCAGAAACATTACCTTTTATAAGGATTATTAGCATACGATTTTCACAGGATATCATTCCAGATGCTCTTTAAAAAGAACCACTGAGATGTTGTTCCTTCCTTGAAAGAAGATGTTGACACATAATCACAGCAGAACAAGTCTATTAAACTAGGACTCTAATAGATAGTAACACATTGTTAAATTGCTACTAAAGGTAATCCTTTTGTTGAAGTTAATAGAAAATAAATGTTCATCCAATTCAATAATACGGTTTGCATGGACCGCTTCTTCCTGAAATTGAATTGTCTTGAAGGGACAGGTCTGCAACCAGGGTGGGCCAGTTAGTGTGAACAATTTGGTTTAATTTTTCAGTTGCCTTTGTGCAATGCTGGTTTCTATGAATTCCACTTTATTTGCGAATGAAGCACTGAGGACATAGTCTACATGTTGTTTGGTAGCTTCAGAAGGATGAAGACTTCTGAAGGGTGTTACACACAGTTGATCACATTTTGTGAGGCATATCGTGCTCTATTTCTAAATACATGTAGTGGCCATTATTTTGGTATTTATCTACATAGGATGTTTCTCTGCTGCAGGTTTGAAAAAAAATACGACTGGCTTCAGAACATATTTTCAAATGATTAGCTGAAAAGTGATGCATGTGACCTGGAAACATGGGAGATCATTAGTAAATTGCAGTCCTTGCGAGAACAGTTTCCATTCTTTTTCATTTTTTGCCTTTGGACCAAAAACCACAAGGCATGGAAAGGACATGGTCTCTCTTAATTATAGATGTCTGCGCTTGTCCCATCACTTCCCTGCCTGTGTTGCTTTCAAAAGGGGAAAAGCAGTTCTGCCAGCCAGAGAAGCAGTTGCTGCTCTGAAGTTGGTTGGCAGGTTAGTTTACAGACTAACATTTTGTGGACACGTGTTTATGGTTTAGAATCCCAAGTGCTCACTTTGTAATAGAATGTGAGAGAGAGATGATAAAGTGGCATCACCCAGCACGGCATCCCCACGGCAACAGTATCACAAGGAGAAGTTCCTGCTGGTGTAAAGGCAAGATGCTTTCCTCCTTCATGCAAAATACTGTGCTGATGAACGGGCAGGCTGGTCCTGAGGAATGGACCTAGGTTCTGGGAGCAGATAGATCTGTGTTCAAATCCCAGCTTCACTACGTATGAGTTTGGTGAATGACGAAAATTATGTGACCTTAGTGATTATAATTCTCTCTAATATGGAGATAAGCCTAACTACTGCCTTAGTTTGAGTTCCCCTGAGAGCAGAGTCCAAGATAAGGACTTGGGTGCAAGTGTTTTCTTAGGAAGATAATCCCAAGAAGCAGCAATAAGATTAACACAAAGAAGGAGGAGGAGGCGGCAGGAGGGCATGATGTTAAGGTCGTACTCTGAGCCGTGAAGCCTGGGGGTTCACCTCCTGAGAAGAGTACAGCATCTGCCTCAGAACTGCTCGTCTGGAGGACGTGAGCCTGGAGTCTTTATCCACAGGTCATCATCAGCTTTGCTGAGGCTTGCCCTGGAGTGTTAACTCTCCTGCACTTGCAGGTGGCCCTTGCAATGCTGGGTGAGAGCAGGCTCTGTGACATCAGTGAAGACCCTGAGATGGAACGCAGGGTGTGCTGACGTGGGAGATGGCACAGGAGGCGAATCCAAGCTGGTCCAGAATGCCCATGGCAGCCATAACTTAAAGAGGTGGCCTGGGACACCAATCTGCTATACCTATTCTTCCAGGTTGGGTTAAGATTAGAGATGACACCTGCAGATCATCTGGCAGACTGTCAGACTCTAGTGGAGAAGCACAGCCTCCCATTCTTCAAGGAGACCAATGGTAATTGGCCTGAAATTTCAATTACTTATTCTTCTACTACCACTATTACATTGTGATTGAACAACTGAGAATTCATATGCAAAAAAATGAGCTTTTATCCATAACTTGTACCACATTAAAAAATTCAACATTCATCATATACCTAAATATAAAACCTAAAACTACAAAATTCTAGATAAAAATATAGAAGAAAATCTTTGTGATCTAGGATTAGGCATAGGCAAAGTATGAATTCATTAAAGAAGAAAACTTGAATTTCATCAAGTTTTAGAACTTTTGCTTTTCATAAGTCATTATTTTAAAAATGAAAGGACAAACCATAGATGGGGAGAAGATATTTGCAAATAAGATACTTATAAAGAACTTGCATCCAGAATACACAAAGAACTCTCAAAACCCACTAATAAGAAAACAAGCAATAAAACAATAAGCAAAAGATTTGAATGGACACTTTACCAAAGTAGATACATAACTGACAATGAAAATATACTCAACATTTTTGGTCCTTAGGGAAATGCAGATTAAAACTACACAGAGATACCACTACATACCCACTTATGATAAAAACACTGACCACACCAAGAGTTGGCAATGACGTGGAGCACCTGGAATGCTCATACACTGCTAGTGAGAATGTGAAATGATACAACAACTTTGGAAAACAATTTGGCAGTTTCTAAGAAACATATCATGTGATTCAGCCATTTCTGTCTTACCCAAGAGAAATGAGATCATATGTTCATGCAAAGCCTTGAATATGAATGTTTAGAGCATCTTTATTTGCAATTGCCAGAAACTGAAATACCCATCAATAGATGAATGAATAACAAATTGTACTATATCAATACAATGAAAAACATTCAGCCCTAAAAATAAGGTAAAGTATTGATACATGAAACAACATGAATTAATCTCAAAATAATTATATTAAGTTTAAAAAAGCCAGACAAGGGATTCCCTGGTGGCGCAGTGGTTGAGAGTCTGCCTGCTAATGCAGGGGACACGGGTTCGAGCCCTGGTCTGGGAAGATCCCACATGCCGTGGAGCAACTGGGCCCGTGAGCCACAACTACTGAGCCTGTGCGTCTGGAGCCTGTGCTCCACAACAAGAGAGGCCGCGATGGTGAGAGGCCCACGCACCGCGATGAAGAGTGGCCCCCGCTTGCCACAACTAGAGAAAGCCCTCGCACAGAAACGAAGACCCAACACAGCCATAAATAAATAAATTAAATAAAAAAAAAAAAAGCCAGACAAGAGTACATGCTATATGAGTCAACACAATGAAAAACATTCAGCCCTAAAAATAAGGTAAAGTATTGATACATGAAACAACATGAATTATATTAAGTTTAAAAAAGCCAGACAAGAGTACATGCTATATGAGTCTATTTATATACATTTACCTAAAATGCAAACTAATCTACAGTGATAGAAAATGATAGATTAGTGGTTACCTGGGAAGAAGGAGGGGTGGAAAAGGATTTACAAAAGTGTATAAGGAAATTTGGAGGCTGATGGATCTCTTCACTATGGTCAGTGATGGTTTCATGGGTGCATTCACATGTCAAAATTGATCAAATTGTACAGTCAAAATATATGCAGTTTATTGTGCATCAATTAAAGCCATTAAAATATTATGATGAAATTTCCCCTGATTTAAGCATGCAGAAATTTCTAGTGCAGCCTCTCTCCTCCAGGTATGGCAGTTCTCCAAATGTATGTTGTGAATGGCCACCTATTTTATCTGCTTTCAGGGTCACATTTAACACACTCCCTCCAGATTTCTTATAAAAGGAATGTTAGTAAAGACTCTTTGGGCCCTGAATTTGTACGCATGTTTGTATTTTTGCATTTCCAATTATGCTGGGATTAATGCTTTCAAGGTCTCACCTTTTTTTTTTTCTTTTTTTTTTTAAGGGGTGGAGAGGGAGGCTGAACCTTCTCTTCGTTCCATCCCCGCCATCTTCTCTCTTTTTTTTTTAATTAATTAATTAATTAATTTATTTATTTTTATCTTTTTGGCTGTGTTGGGTCTTCGTTTTCTATGCGAGGGCTTCCTCTAGTTGCGGCAAGCGGGGGCCACTCTTCATCGCGGTGCGCGGGCCTCTCACTGTCGCGGCCTCTCTTGTTGCGGAGCACAGGCTCCAGACGCGCAGGCTCAGTAGTTGTGGCTCATGGGCCCAGTTGCTCCGCGGCATGTGGGATCCTCCCAGACCAGGGCTCGAACCCGTGTCCCCTGCATTGGCAGGCAGACTCTCAACCACTGCGCCACCAGGGAAGCCCAAGGTCTCATCTTTATGGTCATTAATCCCAAGTGCAGATGGCACTGTATGCAGAGAGAGACTAAATTTCATCCTCATCTGTCTTTAGAAGACTGCAAAAATACTCCTACTCGTAGGTGCTCTGTGTTTCATGGGAAAGAGACATGCTCATCTGGAAGAAGCTCACCCTTAAAAAGGAATCCTACATTTAGAAAACGAAAGCAGACCCCCAGCATGTGGCATATGTTTCACATAGCGCATGTCACAGCCGCCACTGATCTGAGTAGTCACGGACTCCATGCACGGGCCACTGCTGCCACCCCCTTGTTTTTCTGTCTCTGGGCTTTTTAGATGCTAGGAAGCCCTCTCAGCCAGTGACCCAGGCCAGAATTGACAGGATTTAATGCTCTATGGGCCACCCTCAATTAATGGATCAAGAGAGTTGACAGAAACTACCTACATTCTGCAGTCCTTCAGATGGGAAATTCTAAGGCACAGAGTATGTGCTGCTGAAATTGAGCAGGGCTCCTGGGCACAAAAGCCTTTCTGTGTCCCCCACTTCTTGATTACAGGAAATAAGTTCCATTCAGCCTCCATGACTTTCCCTGAGTTCCAAAAGGCAGGTTTCAAACAGTTGCTAATCAGGGAAGGGAGGGGATGCAGAGACAAGGGAGGAGATGCAGAGACAAGAGAGGAGAAGTCAAGACACGGCAGTGCAGCCTTGGGGCAGGGTCCTGGTTTCCCCCTCCAGGGATACACATAACAATATCTTTGAGCTGTTGTGCAGATACTGAAACACCCACCAGGTGGGAGAAGTTAACTGCTGCCCACAAGCACGTAGACCCCAGATGGTTGGAACCAGAAGGTTGATGATGCTGACTCCCAATGACCTCACCACCAGCCAATCAGAAGAATATCCATGAGCTGACCACGCCCTGCTCCTTGAACCATTGCTATAAAACTCCTCACTACCCACTCCAGGGCAGAACACACAGTTTTGAGGGCATTAGCCCACTGTGGCCCCCTTTGCCTGGCAAAGCAATAAATCTACTCTTTTCTACTCACCCAAAACTGCGTCTCTGAGATTTAATTCTATGCCAGGGTACGGAGGCCAGATTTGGCTTCAATGCCGCAGAGGTACGCGGGCAAGACTGAAACCCAGTGTGCAGTGCTAAACAAGTAAGTGACACACTCTGACTGCCTTTGATAACTTCTCTGTTTCCCTCTTCCCGACTCCTCATTCTGAGGCAGGAGATAGACGGACCCCCGGGGCAAATGTTTGGAGTTCATTCCCTGAGGACAGATAATCCAAGAGGAGAATAGCAGGACAATTGAGAGAGGAGGCTGGGCCCTGGCCAGATAGAAGATAAGAGACCACATATTTCTCATTCTTGAAGACCTCCCTGAATACACATGTGCAGAAATTCTCCTTGGAGGTCAAAAGGGGAGTGATGCTAAGTGATGTTCTCTACCCATAGGCCTCTTTGGTGGAATCAATCTTGGCTAAGAGATGCACGTGCACACACGGGAGGACCCTGGGATATACCAAATACGGCCTTTGAACCAGGCCAATCAAAATGATTGGCCAAAGGAAAACTGGAAGAAATTCCCCATATAAGTGATTTAAACCGCCACGAGGGCGCGACTCTCTCTCTGAGTCCGCCCGCCCGTGTGTCTATCCACACGTACTGTATTTATTTTTCTCCTTATAAATACTTCACTTGTTTCACTACATTCCGTCTTTGTGGGAATTCTTTTTCTGCAAAGCCGTAGGGCCAGGGCCATGTCACTGACCGCTGGTCTAGTGGCTACGATTCGGTGCTCTCACCGCTGCGACCTGACCTCAGTCACTGGTCGGGAACTGAAACCCTGCTTCAAGCCGCTGCAGCCCGAGGCCACCCGAGATCAATTCTTGCTTCCAGGAATCACCTCCCAAACGAAGTTAAATATGGCTTAGTCCTCGTCTCAGATTCCAGGTCTCACCATCACCACATCAGAAACTGCACTTTCAAACCATGAAGAAGATCAACATCGAGCTTACGGTTGGTCCGTAATGTAAGTTGAGCACAGAGCTTTGGTAGTGGAGTGGAGTGCGCTTTCAAAACCCTAATGCCTGAGAGAAATCTTGAAATTTTTTTTTTTAATTCTTTTTTTAAAATAAATCTATTTATTTATTTATGGGTCTTTGTTACTGCACGCGGGCTTTCTCTATTTGCTGCGAGTGGGGGCTACTCTTCGTTGAGGTGCGCAGGCTTCTCATTGGGTGGCTTTTCTTGTTGTGGAGGACGGGCTCCAGGTGCGCGGGCTTCAGTAGTTGTGGCACTCGAGCTCAGTAGTTGTGGCACATGGGCTTAGTTGCTCCACGGCATGTGGGATCTTCCTGGACCAGGGTTCCAATCCGGGTCCCCTGCATTGGCAGGCAGATTCTTAACCACTGCGCCACCACGGAAGCCCTTGAAATTTTTTTTTAACTAATACATTGTGACTAAAATTTTGACCTTCTAGTCACAGTTAAATAAAAAAATTACTTGAGCAAGGGGAATGAGAAATAAATATTTGTATTTAAAATCGGAATAAGAGAAACCCCAACCAGATTGGGCTCATTACCATTTGACAATCAATGGCACAGTTACACATGAAAACATGATCTGCTTAGAAATCACATGGCAGTGCCCCAGACTGGCATAATGACATTAGAATTCTCACTACATACTACTATGTCTGATTCTGCCTCATATGTTGACTATTTATTTTGCCCCCAAATTCTTGCTGTCATCAGATACAACTGTGGATGAAATTAGCAGGCAGCAAGATTAAACACCTATTAAAAAATACGCTCAGAAAGTTAAAGGGATTATGATTAGAACAAAAAGAGGGAAATAAAGATATAAAAAAGAACCAAATGGAACTTCTAGAGCTGAATATTACAATATCTGAAATGGAAATTTCACTGTATAGGCGTAACTGCAGACTAGATGCTGACAATAAATGTCAATGAACTTGAAAACATAGCAGTAGAAATGATCCAAACCGGAGTTCAGAGAGAAAAAAATAGTTTAAAAAATGAACAGAACCTCAGGGGCCTTTGTGACAATAGCAAGGGATTTAACGTATATGTAACTGAAGTCCCAGAAAGAGAGGAGAAAGAGAGAAACACCAAAAATATTTGAAGAAATAATGACAAAAACTAGCAGGTTTTCAAATTTGTTGAAAAGTAAACCCCACAGATGCATGACATTAATAAATCCCAACCAGAATAAACACACTGTAAACGATACCAAAGCACATCATAACCAAATTGCTGAAATAAGAGATAAAGAGAAAAATCTCAAAAGCACACATATGAGAGAAAAAGCACATTTTATATACAAAGAAAAAAAGAGGGCTTCCCTGGTGGTGCAGTGGTTGAGAATCTGCCTGCTAATGCAGGGGACACGGGTTCGAGCCCTGGTCTGGGAAGATCCCACATGCCGCGGAGCAGCTAGGCCCGTGAGCCACAATTACTGAGCCTGCGCGTCTGGAGCCTGTGCTCCGCAACAAGAGAGGCCGCGATAGTGAGAGGCCCGTGCACCGCGGTGAAGAGTGGCCCCCGCTTGCCGCAACTAGAGAAAGCCCTCGCACAGAAACGAAGACCCAACACAGCCATAAATAAATAAAAATTAAAAAAAAAAAAAGTAAAAAAAAAAAAAGTAAAAGCTTTCATTGATTAAAAAAACAAAGATAAAATAAATGTTTACTTTTTATCATAAACAATGCAAGAGCGAAGATAATGAAGCAACCTCTTTAGTGTGTTTAAAGAAGTCAACCTAGAATTCTATATACAGGAAGGGTAAGCTGAGATGAAGTGAGACAGTGGCATGGACATATACACACTACCAAATGTAAAATAGATAGCTAGTGGGAAGCAGCCGCATAGCACAGGGAGATCAGCTCGGTGCTTTGTGACCACCTAGAGGGGTGGGATAGGGAGAGTGGGAGGGAGACGCAAGAGGGAGGGGATATGGGGATATATGTATACGTATAGCTGATTCACTTTGTTATAAAGCAGTTATACTCCAATAAATATGTTAAAAAAAAAAGTCAAAAATAAATATTTGTTTTAGACCAAAGGAAACTGAGTTAATTCATCATCAGTAGACCTTCACTAAAAGAAATGTTAAAGAAAGACTTTAGGCTGAAGGTAAAATAATATTAGATAGAAACTCAAATCATTAAAAAGAAATGATAAAAATAGCAAATATGTGGTTAAATGCAAAGATGATGACCTACTTGTTACTATCATTATGACCTAACTGTTACTATCTTTAAGATACTTGGTTACAAATTATGAATGATCCTGACCATTTTTGTAGAGGCTAGTAGCTTTTTGTCTATTTTTAAGTCACAAAAAGCTTCAATAAATTGAAGTTCTTCCTAAGAAAGAAAGAAAGAAAGAAAGAAATTTGGTTAAATCAAAAATAATAGCAACTAATAGCAACATACTGTGGGATTATAATACATATATAAGTAAAACCTATGAAAACTATTAAACAAAACACTGGAGAGGTGACAGGATTGGGTTCATTGCAATATGAGTCTCATAAGTGAAATACACTATTATATGAAGGTAGCTACAATAGCAAAAGAAATACATTGTACATTATAAACTCTTAGCAACAATTAAATCATTTTTTAAAAAATGACATGTAGCTAATAAGCCAACAGAGAGGGTGAAATGGACTACTAACAATAAGTAATAACTCAAAAGAAGTCAAAAAAGACTGGGAAGAAACAGATGGGACAAATAGAAAAAAAAAAATAGTAAAATCCTGGGTATAAAACCAACTTCTAACCCTTTATCTACATTTTTATATAGATATCAATGTAAGTCACCCAATAGTCCAGATAAAAGCAGAGATTATCACATTAGGTTAAAAAGCAAAACTCAACTATATAGTTTCTATACAAAATGCATTTTAAATATATTCACAGAGGTAAAATTTGAGAATAGAAAGTATATACCATACAAACACAAATTATAAGAATGACGTCATTAATGTCAGGGACAGTCGACTCCTCAATAAGCAATATTATCAAAGACTAAGAGGAACATTTTATAATAATATCTAGTTTAGTTGATAGTATTGTACCGTGGTTAATTTCTTACTTTTGATAAATGCATCATGGATGTAACATGTCAACATTAGAGGAAGATAGGTAAAGGATAAAGAGTAACACTTTATATAAACTTTGCAACTCTTCCATAAATCTAAAATTATTAGTTTTAAAATTTAAAGGCATCCTGATTTAAAAGGAAGATGAAAAACTCTTTATTCACAGATGGCATGATTAATTCTGAAGAAAATCTTAAAGACTCTACAAACAAGATACGAGACCCAATGTATGAATTTAGCTAATGTGCTGGATCAAGATTAATATACTAAAATTATTTAGTGTATACTAGCGATGAACAAGCTGGAGTTGAAATTTTAAAATACCATTCGCAATACCATCACCATGTAAAATAGGGATAAATGTGATATGAGGTATGTAAGACCTATACATGGAAAACTACAAACATTGCTGTAAGAAAACAAAGAAGATTTAAGCAAATGGAGAGATTTACCTTGTTTGAGGATTAGAAGACTTAATACGTTTAAGATGTCATTTCTCCTTAAATTTATCTAGCGATTCAGTGCAATACCAAAAAAAATCCCAGTAGAAAGTTTTAATAGGAATTGACAAGCTGATTCAAGTATTCATATAAAAATGCAGAGGACCTAGATTAGCTAAAACAACTTGCAAAAAAAAAAGGCCAAAGTTAGAAAAGTTGTACTACATGATTTCAAGACAGTATGATATTGGCATAAGTTTAGAGAAATAGATCAGTAGGACAAAATATAGAGTCCTGAAGTAGGCTTGCACATATACGATCTAGTGATTTTTGACAAAGATGCAAAGGCAATTCAGTGGAGAAAGGATACATTCTTCAACAAATGGGCCTGAAAAATTTAACATCCAGAAATGCAAAACAAAATTGATATACAAAGAATGCAAAAAAATAAGTGTTGATTTCTATTCTAAACCATACACAAAAATAACTCTAGTAGATGATAGACTAAATGTAAAACCCAAAACTATAGAACTTATAAAAAGAAACACTGGAAAAATTCTCTGTGACTTTAAGTTAGGGAAAGGTTTCTTATATGCACCAAAATCACAATCCATAAAAGAAATGTATAAACTGGACTTCATTAAAAGTAAGGATTCTCTCTCTGAAAGACATTCTTAAGAGCGTGAAAAGATACTACGTTTTTGCAAATCACATATCTATTAAGGGACTTTTAAACAGAATATATAATGAACTCTCAAAACTAAATAATAACAAAACAAGACACCCAAACAAAAAATGGGCAAAGGATTTAAACATAAACAGATAGCAAAAAGATCACCCAGAAGGGGTTCACAATCATTAGTTATTAGAGAAATGCCAATTAAAACAACAAAGAGAGGGGACTTCCCTGGCAGTCCCGTGGTTAAGACTTCGCCTTCCGGTGTAGGGGGTGCAGGTTCGATCCCTGGTCAGGCAGCTAAGATCCCACATGCCTCTCAGCCTAAAAACCAAAAAATAAAACAGAAGCAATATTGTAACAAATTCAATAAAGACTTTAAAAAAGGTCCACATCCAAAAAATCTTTAAAAAAAAAATCATACAACAAAGAGATACCACTATACCTATTATAATGTCTAAAATTAAAAAGACTTGACCATACTAAGTGTTGCTTAAAGCGTGGAGCAACTGGAACTTTCATACACGCCTGATGGGGCTGTAAAATGGTGCCACAAACTTGGAAAACAGTTTGGTAATTTTGTAAAATGTTAAATATACACTCATAATAGGACCTAGCTATTCCTCTCTCAGGGTTTTACCCAAGAGAATTGAGAGCTTATGCTTATATAAAGACTTGTACGCAAACATTCACAGCAGCTTTATTCGTAATAGTAAAAACTGAAATCCACCCCATTGTCTACCAACAGCTGAAAGGAGAAACAAATTGTGTTATATCCATAGAATGCAACTCTTCTCAACAAGAAAAAGAACAAGTTACTGCCCACATGCAAAAAAAAAAAAAAAAGATGAACCTCGAAATAATTATGCTGAATGAAAGAAGCCAGATCACGAGATTACATAGTATATGATTCTATTTATATAATATTTTAGAAAATACAGAGTAATGCATAATGATAGAAAGTAAATCTGGTTGCCTAAGCATAGGGGATGGGTTGATGGGGAGGGACGGGAGAAGAATTGCAAAAGAAGCTTTGGGTTTGAAGCAAATATTTATTGTATTTGTTGGAGTGATGATTTCCCAAGTATATACATATGTCAGAGCATCAAATTGTATAATTTAAATGTTTGCAGTTAGTATGTGTCAGATATACCTTTAAGAAACTATAAAAATGACACATAGGGCTTCCCTGGTGGCACAGTGGTTGAGAATCTGCCTGCTAATGCAGGGGACACGGGTTCGAGCCCTGGTCTGGGAAGATCCCACATGCCACGGAGCAACTGGGCCCGTGAGCCACAATTACTGAGCCTGCGCGTCTGGAGCCTGTGCTCCGCAACAAGAGAGGCCGCGATAGTGAGAGGCCCGCGCACCGCGATGAAGAGTGGCCCCCGCTCGCCGCAACTAGAGAAAGACCTCGCACAGAAACGAAGACCCAACACAGCCATAAATAAGTAAATAAATAAATTAATTTTAAAAAAAGACACAAAAATATTTGCATAGTGGCATAGAAACTTTAAAATATCTGACTACCTGGTGGTTATTAATCTTCATTAAATTATTACACATACTCCATAAAACCATGCACATTACATAAATGGGTACATGCAGGATACTCGAGCTCAATTCTAGTATTACATTCCCTAAAGTGGGAAATAAAAGAAGTATACAAATTGGAAAAAAAACGACTAGACAGATTAGTTTTTTTATGGCTTCACAATTAACTCTGTATTCGGAAAGAACAAATTCTTCTTGGAAAGTTAGCATCAGAGCTTCCAAATTCTCATACTGGACTGTGCTCTTGAGTTTTCAGAATATTGCACTTGGATCCTCATCCAAATAAAAGGCACTAAGTGCCTATTTGTGTGAAGTAGACTCTGAACAGAGAGCATGCTGGGTACTGCACACAATTATCTCCATCCTCTAGGAATTGACTGTTTCTGAGAACGTGTACAAAGTCAAAATCAAGTAGCCTTGTCAAAAAAAAAACAAAAAAACTCAGCACTGGATACGTTGCAGTGACTTATCTTTTCCCTGGTGCCATTAGGTCAGTGTGAGGGCATCATTTTTGAAACAGATTCACTGGCTTTTGACAAAGTAATGTGTTTATGTGCATTTGGTTAGGGAGCCTGCCTTCATTTTAACATTTTTCATTTTTTGCTCAGGCTTTTAGCTAGATGTACAAATAGCTTTTCCAATCAATTTTGTATTTTCCATGAATATTGAGAGCAGGAGCTGATAAACCTGAGGTAAACCCAAGGATTTTTAGGACATCTGTAGGCTATAGACAGAGCACCTGGTACCTAGAGGGCTGGGACAACACCTCTCAGGTACCTAGCTCATTTCCTGGTACATGATGAAGGAAGGAAGGGATGAACGACTGAATGAGAGGGAGGAAGGAAGGGAGGGAGGGAGGAAGGAAGGAAGGGAGGAAGGAAGGGATGGAGGGAGGAAGGAAGGAAGGAAGGGAGGGAGGGAGGAAGGAAGGGAGGGAGGGAGGAAGGAAGGAAGGAAGGGAGGAAGGAAGGAAGGAAGGGAGAGAAAGAAAGAAAGAAAGGAAGAAAGGAAGGAAGGAAGAAAGAAAGAAAGGGAGGGAGGGAGGGAGGAGGGGAGGAAGAGATAAGGGAATGTATTCATTCTTCAGAAAAGTATATTTCCACTTGGGAGATACACATATATATTAACATGTACGTGGTTTACCATGTGTGTTAGTTATCTATTGCTGCATAAAATATACCCTCAAATTTAGCAGCTTAAAACAACATTATCTCACAGAGTTTCTGTAGGACAGGAATTCAGAAGTGGCATAGCTGAGCTGTCTGGCTTGGGGTCTCTTATCAAATATTATAGTCAAGATGTCAGCCAGAGGGGGCTTCCCTGGTGGCACAGTGGTTGAGAATCCACCTGCCAATGCAGGGGACACGGGTTCGAGCCCTGGTCTGGGAAGATCCCACATGCCGCGGAGCAGCTAGGCCCGTGAGCCACAACTACTGAGCCTGCGCGTCTGGAGCCCGTGCTCCGCAACAAGAGAGGCCGCGATAGTGAGAGGCCCGCGCACCGCTGTGAAGAGTGGCCCCCGCTCTCCACAACTAGAGAAAGCCCTCGCACAGAAACGAAGACCCAACACAGCCAAAAATAAATAAATAAATGAATTAATTAAAAAAACAAAAACAAAAACAAAAAGATGTCAGCCAGAGCTGCTCAGAAAAGACTGGGCCTGGGACAGCCACTCCCCGAGTAGTCCCCTCGAGTGAATGTGAGCGATTCTGGCTCCTGGCAGAAGGCCGCAGTTCCTCACCACGCGGTTCCCCCACTCAGCGGCGTGTGTTCCTCATGTGACACGGTATCTGGTTCCCCCAAGAGTGAGTTGTCCCCGAGAACAAGATGGAAGCTACAGTGATTTTTATGACCTAGTCTCATAAGCGACACCCCATCATTTCTGCAATATCTTCTTTGATTCACAGGCCAACTCTATTCGGTGGAGCAGACTACATAAGGGCATAAAAGAGCGGACGGGGAGAGTCACTGGGGCCCACGTTGCAGTCTGGCTACCACACCGTGCTCTGGATCCTTTAGAGCATTTCCCTAGCTATGGTAGCATTGACATATGAGCACTGCTTGAGCTCTGCAGAAAGCACCAAGCTCATCATCACCATGGTTCTGTGCCCTCAGTTTACCTGTCTATATCAACTATAGGTTCTTTGGGTAGGTGACCAACAGAAGGGACCTGTACATGTTTACTTGAAGGATCTTGAGTCTGCAAAGCTGATACTGTTGGTATGCCACCCAGACCTCCTCCCATCCTAATCCCTTTTACCATTTATGTGCACTCCTTTTCTGGCTTCAGGTTTTTGTTGTTAGTTTTGGTTTTTAGGGTTTATTTTGCCTTTGCCTGCCTGTTCCTGCCACTCTCTTTGAAATACTACCCTTGTGCTGCTAGAGTCACTTCAATTTGATGCACAGAGGGCTAAAAGTGCCTTGGGTTTTATGTCCCCTTGGGCCAATTTTTAGCCAGTTTCCATATGGGAGTGTAAAATCCCAGCTCACTTGTTTTGGATTAAAGACAGATTATGAGCAACGTAACACTACAGGTTTCCCTTCAAAATAAGACTGACGTTATCCCTGTAGAACTTTGCCCGACATCACACCTTGGTTTAGCTTCATCCTTTGCTTATCCCTGCTTTCCCCACTCCCTGGTTTTTCCTTGGATCCCTGCCCCAAGAAAGAATGTGCACATGAATCCTTGTCTCAGGGTTAGATTCTGGGAAACCTGAACTCAGGCAACTAGGTGCTTACAGTCACAAGGGATAAAAAATTCAACTCAAACAGGCGTAAACAATAAAAGCAGTTTATTGGTTCAGAAAACTAAATATTCTTGCAATAGGGAAAGTTCCAGTGATCAGTGACGACATGAAGGACATGGTTTCTTTACGTCTCTTTGTTCTCCATTATGTTTCATTTTCAAGCTGCCTTTCCTCGTGGTGGAAAGAGGCCTGCAGCAGTTCCAGCCTTCCATCTGCACATTATCATACATAAGAGAAGAGGCAGGCTTTTATGACCATTACTTTGCAAATCAAGAATGATTTTTTCCAGTTTTCTCTCAGAAAACATCTTGTGTCTTCTTGGCCTAAACTGGGTGATGTGCCCAACAATCAAGTGATCCCTGTGGCCCAGGGAATGGACTGGTCTGTGTTACCTGAACCAGTCACTACGGCAGGGTAAACAGGGTTAACTGATTGGGTTAGTCCCACCAGTGTCCACATCCAGTTGAAGGTGAGTCACCTTATCCAGAGGACAGACACCTGCATGTCAACCAGCGCCTTGTTAGAAAGTAGGAATCTGGGGATAGACAAATGAATGCCCACCATACTCACACTGGAGTCTTAGGAGCTGTTGAAGGACCTTGGCTTTGGAAAGAAAAATAAAAGACTCAGGACCTCATTCCCAGAAGAGCACGTGGCCTCTCCTTTCAAAATTCTACCACCTTAAAGATACTCAGGACGAATCACTCTTGCTTGGTGTTTCTTCATTCTAAACTTTAAATTCCTCAGAGAGCAAATCTGATTGACACAATTTGATCAGACGTCCAATCACCATGGTCCAAAGGGCAGGATCATCCAGTAAAACCATTGCTAACTACAACTTGACTCCTCCATTCCTAATAAAGGCAGCTGCTTGGCTGTTGGAGAGGCAACTCCAGTGCCCTTCGGGCTAGGAAATCAGTTAGGCTCTGATTGGACTCATCTTCGTCCTCAGGGCTGTGTTAACACCCTTAGAAGCCCTGAGCCCTGGTTACCATGTTTCCCCGATCACCACGTAGAATTCAGAATGAAAACAATTCTAACAATAACAGCAATGGAAGGAGGGTCGATAAAACCGTATTTCCCATGATCACAGTTTCAGTGCTTTTTCTCTTAAAAATCTTTTTTTTTTTTTAAAGCATTATTAGTACCCTAAACCCCCATTGGGTGTCTTGAGTGATTCAACATGGATCAATCTCATAAAGTTGACTGTAGAATTCAGGATCAAATTCAGTGAACACTGAATAAATAGGGTAGCAGCAGAAGGGAGACGCACGGCATGCAAGAGTGAAGTCTCTAAAAGGTATTGCTGAAGGCTTCTGTAGTCAATGCCCGCCCCCCCCCCCAAGTCTTGTCAGATCTCACTCTGCCAGCGCATCCCAAGACCTTCTACTGCCAGTACCAGCAACTCTGCGGCTGAAGGCTTTCTTTAGCCAAAGAAGCCTACTCAGCCTAAACCGTGTCCTGGGCAGTTAAACCCCTGGGAGCAATCCTCAGCCAACAAGGAAAGTGATGAGAATAAGTACCCTCCAGTGGGAGAGCTCTGAGGCCATGCCACACGGTCTTCCAGAGCCTTCCAAAGGGACTGAATCTCAGTTGACCACAGTGGCTTCTCCCCTTCTCTGACTCACTCCTCCTCTTCCCTTCCAGTGATTCTAAGCATCATCTCCACAATAAACTAATTTCAGTCCAAACATTATCTCAGGATTCTGTGGGAATCAAAACCAAAGATAGACAGTGCCCAAGGAGAGGCTCTAACCAAGGGAAGGCTGTGGTCTTGCCACTGCAAAGCCTCCAAGGGTACCATTTCCTTGATGAATTGATAAACATAGGCTGGGATTCAACCATACAGATATAGAAACTAGACTGTTCATTGGCAGGATCAGTGTTTAGTGTTAAACTAAGTACATGTGACTATAGACTAAATGCCAGAAATTCAATGAATAAGTTTATGGTGTTCCTGGTAAAAGTAAGGTTCTTGTCTCATCAGAGAGAGAATTCAGAAATGAGACAGAGAGATCAAGAAAGTAAATGAGGGTTTATTTAAGCAGGAATACCCTCTCAGAGGGAGAGCGGGCAGACAGGTGAGGACCTGCCCTGGGTGTTTTTGGCAAGAGGGTTATGAGGGGCATGCAAATGAGGGGACGGACTATTCACTGGGGAAGGGGGGGTTTGGGGGTTGTATTCTCTGATTTCATCCCAGCTCCATCTTCCGGAGGGGAGGAGGGATTTTTGTCCTTATTTATCCTTGATTGGAAGTGTCATGGCGTCGGGGCATGATGAGAACTTCTTAGCTGCAAGGCTAATTGTATTGTAATGAGAGCGCAATAACCAACAGGTTACATTTGGACCCTGGAGAGTCCCGCCTTTCCCCCGTTTCTTTGTCTGCTTCCAGGACACTGATCACCCCAAAATGTGTGGTTTCCTGTCAGTCTAGAGGTTCCTGCTTTTCTTTGTCTGCCCAAGGATGCCCGCTGTTAACAAGATTGCTGATTTCCTACCACCTGGCCCCTGCCCCCCTTTCTCCGCTCATACCTAGCTACCTGCCTGCTGCCACAATGGTAAGACAGAGTTTATCCTGGGAAAGTAAGCTTTTCCTTTCTGTCGATAGGACCCCCATCAAGGTGCCCAAAGCTCAGTAAATTATCAGAAATGTGTTAGGTTGGCAGTGATATAGAACAAAATGAAATGCACGTGTGTGGAGCTCTTTATCCAGACCGTGGTGAGGTCTGATGAACCTCACCTGCCCCAAAATAGAGACCCCCCCACCCCACCCCCCACCGCTGGCCAATGGCCAGAATTCTTATGACCTCCAGTTTATGTTTAGGAACTCTCTCTACAACAAGGATGGACTGTCAACTTGACATCTTCGAGCCCAGTTTTCTATCCAAGTTACCCCTTTCAGCGGAAACATCCCTCCTTCTGATGGAACATACGTACCCTAATGTACCACCACACTTCCTGTGTTGCAGCAGGCAGGTAGCTAGGTATGAGCGGAGAAAGGGGGGCAGGGGCCAGGTGGTAGGAAATCAGCAATCTTGTTAACAGCGGGCATCCTTGGGCAGACAAAGAAAAGCAGGAACCTCTAGACTGACAGGAAACCACACATTTTGGGGTGATCAGTGTCCTGGAAGCAGACAAAGAAATGTGGGGAAAGGCGGGAATCTCTAGTGTCCAAATGTAACTAACATGTTGACATTATGCTCTCATTACAATAAAATCAGCCTTACAGATAAGAAGTTCGCGTCATGCCCCGACTCCATGACACGTCTAATCTAAGTGAAATAAGGACAAAAATCTCTCCTCCCCTCGGGAAGGTGGAGCTGGGATGAAATTCAGGGAATATGACCCCCAAATCCCTACTTCCCCAGTGAATATTCCATCCCCTCATTTGTAGGCCCGTCATAACCCGCTTGCCAAAGACACTCTGGGCAGTTCCTCACCTGTCTGCCCGCTCTCCCTCCGAGAGCGTATTCCTGCTTAAATAAGCCCTCACTTCACTTTCTTGATCTCCCTGTCTTGTTTCTGAAGTCTTTCTGAGATGAGATAAAAACCTTGCCTCCCCGGGAGCAGGTGGGACACGGCGTCCCCTCCCCGTGTGGGCTCCCTTGATTTTTGCCCCTAGAGGACATCCTCCTTTCCAGACATTGAGTGGAATCTTCATTACTAACCACAATGTTTTTTAACTTTTAAAAATACCTCACTCTCCTCTAAAAATAACTTAAGGTAACTCACAATAATGCATAAAATACCGCAAGAGAATATAAATAGGAAAAAGTGAGAGGGAATGTAGGTAAAAATGTAGGAAAGGATCCCAAAACGAAGCTAGGAATGATGTTCAAATCAATACAGCAGGACATTTTAATTCTGAGTTTTCTTAATACCCCAAAGGGATTAAACCAACAAATATAAACCCGCTCGTCGGAATCCCAGCATTCACAGTTTCTGGGTCCTGACCTTTGTGCTCTATCTTGGACACAAGGCCTTTTGCTCACCCACACAGGACCACACCGGAGCCTCCATCAAATTAAAGGGAGGCTCTCATACAGAGTGAAGTAAGTCAGAAAGAGAAAAACAAGTATTGTTTGATATGGCTTATATGTGGAATCTAGAAAAATGATACAGATGCACTTATTTGCCAAGCAGAAATAGAGACACAGATATACAGAACAGACGTATGGACACCAAGGGGGAAAAAGGGGCGTGGGCTGAATTGGGAGATTGAGATTGACACGTATACACTCCTATGTATAAAACAGATAACATAAGGACCTACTGTGCAGCAGGGGGAACTCTACTCCGTGCTCTGTGGTGACCTAAATGGGAAGGACATCCAGAAAAGAGGGGATAAATGTACACGTATGGCTGACTCACTTTGCTGTACAGCAGGAACTAGCACAGTATTGTAAAGCAGCTATGCTCCAATACAAATTAATAAAAAAAAAATTAAAGGGAGAACAGTTCAAAGGGTTAACAAGCTTTCCTGCCGCCTCGAGTCAAGACAGCAATAAGAAAAGGTGGAGTTCACCCTCCCTCGCCCAATCCCCTCCTGCCTACAAGAAACAGAGTCGAAGAGGCGCCAGGAGAATAAACAGACTTAGCGTCCTCTACAAACAGCGGCTGACGCTCTTTGTCACTTGAAAAGAATTAAGCTGAAAATATGAATGGCTTTGCTGTTGTTCACACTAATGCAGACACTTCCCCCCCTTCCCTCCCTGCCACCACTTTCGCCATTTATTTTCAGGGTGACAATTTCCAGAGCCTTCCTCTTTGATTTTCTTATAATGAAATTCACAAAAGGAGAGGACAGAGAGCTTCTCGAGGAGAATTATAAGCTTGACAGACTCTGGTCGTTTAAACTATTTTAAGTCCTAAACACTTCAAGAGACCACAGCTCACCAGCAGCAATCACAAAGAAACAAGGGAAGGAAAGGGCTTCACTGCCAGGAAAACAGATAAAACGGAGGAGCACCATTCTGCCCTACACGAATCTTCCTTCCTTTATTCCTCAGGCTGGGTCTGCCCTGTGCTGTTGGTTTCATGGGGCCCGAGGCGGAGCTCTTCGAGAAGCAGCCTCTGGTTCTATCCGCATCCCTGAGATCTGAGGTCTTTGCAGGCCGACAGATAGCCAGTCTCCGGCTGGCTTTCCTTTGTTAGAAAAGATAACCGCGTTTCAGAGATGCCCAGAAATCTTACTTCGCCGTCCACGCTGAAAGATTCCTGGGCCCTTTGATTTCCCCACACGGTCTGCTGACAGAGGACTGCTCTTTGACATTTAAACTTGACCATTGTTTCGTTGAAGAAGCAGTTATGAAAACCCTGCTCCCCTTCTGCAATTAAAAAATAAAAAAAAATAAGGAAGTGAATTGTCTTGTGAATGATTGGCTACATTTCTGCAATTGTGGTAAGGCCAGTACCTACCGCAGAAGACTAGTATGAAAATTAAAAGAATATAAATGTAAAGTGCTATGTGTGGTGTCTGATACTTAGTAAGCACTCATTTACTTAGTAACGTTTTTTAGCATTTTCTTGCTTTTTTTTTTTTAAACTTTGGGTTTGTTTATTATTTATTTATTTATGGCTGTGTTGGGTCTTCGTTTCTGTGCGAGGGCTTTCTCTAGTTGTGGCAAGCGGGGGCCACTCTTCATCGCGGTGCGCGGGCCTCTCACTATCGCGGCCTCTCTTGTTGCGGAGCACAGGCTCCAGACGCGCAGGCTCAGTAGTTGTGGCATGCGGGTTCAGTACTTGTGGCTTGCGGGCTCTAGAGCGCAGGCTCAGTAGTTGTGGTGCACGGGCCTAGTTGCTCCGCGGCACGTGGGATCTTCCCAGACCAGGGCTCGAACCCGTGTCCCTTGCATTGACAGGCAGACTCTCAACCACTGCGCCACCAGGGAAGCCCCATTTTCTTGCTTTTTTACAGGAACGTACATTGAGCACATATTCTGTGTCATGTACTGTAATAGACACTTTCTTTGGTACAAAAGCCCTGAAAAATGGGCTTTTTAAAATTTGCCTTTTTCTGATTATAGTGTAATACATACTCTTTGAAGAAAACTTAAAAAATAAAGAAATTATAAAGAGAAATTATTTATTTCCTCACCACCCAGAATTAATCACAGTCTTTTTGATTGTTTTGTCCTAATTCTTACCCTTGTGTATAAAATATATGTACTTTACCAAATTAGACTCATACTGCAGATAAATGTGGCTTCCTATATTCATTTAACACCATAGCATGAGCCTTGTCCCAGTACATTTAATATTTTTGAATAACATTTGTTATTGGATATGCCACCAAAAAGCTGCTTAATAATTTACGTAATATTCTGCAAGGTAGCTATTGCTGTTCCAGTTTAGAGCTGGGAGAATGGATTATAGGACAGCTGAGTGTTATGCTGAGGCAGGACAGTTTATGGGGAACAGACCCAGAATTATTATTATTTTGTACAATTTCCTGTTGAATCCCATTACATACAGATTCTCTTAAGTATTCCTGGATTGCTCCATATTTCACAGTCTAAACTAAAAAGGAGTTACGAGTGCTTGGCAATTGGAGAAAAAAAAAATTGGTTAATTAAAAATTAAATAAGACGCTTAAAGTCCTTAGAACTCCTAAGTTTTCATGTTTTTCCCATGAAATGAATGAATTAGTAATACAGTTTAAATAACAATGAGTTTAACCTTCTCTGTTAAAAGAGGATGAATAAACTATGAGAAATGAAAGGTCACAGTTTTCAAAGGTAACTGTCTCTCCCTTTTATGTATACTTTGTTTTTTTTTTCTGCCTGACAAAATGTTCCGTTAGAGCTGATTGGTCAACATTAGGAAAGTGTGCAAAAGGAATTTCATTCCGTGTGGAAGACTTGGAACCGATAGCAAGGAAAGGAGTTGCTCCGGGTGAAAGTGTGATATTTCAGTCTCAATAGAATTATGCAGGGCGCAGCCCGCTGCTGATGGTGTCTTCTGTGGAGGCTTCCCCACCGCCTACAGCCCACTGCTCCTCTTCCCTTGGGTTCTCAGTCTTTTAGAGAATCCATCACCCCCGTCACTTTGACTGTGCTCTTCTTAGACGCTTTCTTAATCCAAAAATCAAGCTCACTTTTATTCAGACTCCAATCTCTTTTCTTCAGCTACCAACTGGGAATTTTTATTCAGAGGGCCTAGAATGACTTCAAACTCAATGTCTTTAGAAGCAAAATTTGGAGTGTCTTTCCAGCATCGCCGTCTATGTCTACACCCTCCTTTACCCTGGAAATCTTGCATCTTCTCTGACTCACTCTTCTTCGTTGTTCTCCATCCTCAAAGACTAATTCTTATAGTTTTTCCCATCCAACTGAGAGATTGTCATACTGAGTGAAGTAAGTCAGACAGAGAAAGGCAATATCACTTATAGGTGGAATCTAAAAAAAAAAGAAAGGTATAGATGAAATTATTTACAAAACAGAAGTAGAATCACAGATGCAGAAAACAAACTTATCATTACCGGGGGGGAAAGGGGGGATAAATTGGGAGATTGGGATGGACATATACACACTACTATATATAAAATAGATAACTAATAAGGACCTACTGTACAGCACAGGGAACTCTACTCAATACTCTGTAATAACCTGTATGGGAAAAGAATCTAAAAAAGAATGGATACGTGTATATGTATAACTGATTCACTTTGCTGTACACCTGAAACTAACACAACATTGTAAATCAACTATACTCCAATTAAAATTTTAAAAATTCAGTAAAGAAGATGTGGCACATATATACAATGGAATATTACTCAGCCATAAAAAGAAACGAAATTGAGTTATTTGTATGAGGTGGATGGACCTAGAGTCTGTCATACAGAGAGAAGTAAGTCAGAAAGAGAAAAACAAATACCATATGCTAACACATATATATGGACTCTAAAAAAAAAAAATGGTTCTGAAGAACCTAGGGGCAGGACAGGAATAAAGACACAGACGTAGAGAATGGACTTGAGGACACAGGGAGGGGGAAGGGTAAGCTGGGACGAAGTGAGAGAGTGGCATTGACATATATACACTACCAAATGTAAAATAGATAGCTAGTGGGAAGCAGCCGCATAGCACAGGGAGATCAGCTCGGTGCTTTGTGACCACCTAGAGGGGTGGGATAGGGAGGGTGGGAGGGAGACGCAAGAGGGAGGGGATATGGGGATATATGTATGCATATAGCTGATTCACTTTGTTATACAGCAGAAACGAACACACCATTGTAAAGCAATTATACTCCAATAAAGATGTTTAAAAAAAATAATTAAATGAAATTAAAAAAATTTTCCCATCCACAATGGGATCCCGTTGTCACAAAGTCCTGTAATAACATCTGCTCGCATTATCTCAGCAGCGCCCCCCTCAGTCCACTCAGCGCACCGCCTTGCTCTGCTTGTACGGCTGTTCCAGGTACCATCAGGGCATCCCTCCGGACGAACCCCCAGTGACTCCCTTTACCAAGTGTAATTTCCTTTGTTGCATTCTTAGAACCTTTCCTACTATGTCCCCATTTTGGTACAACCCTATTCTTTTTCATTCTGCTCTGTGTACTTTCTATATTTGTCCAGCATCCAAAGTCCCAGAGATGACTGCTCTTTCAACTCACAGTTTTTCTATTAGTTTACGCAGGTACGCAAAATAGATGTTCTCTGAAGACAGGGTTTATTTCCGAGTGTCCGTTCACTAAAGGGCCTGGTACACAGTAGAAATTCCACAGTTATTCATTGACTCATTAAATGCTAAATTCTCATTTTTGAGAGAAAGGAGTACGTATTGTAGTTGCCAATAAACACATCTATCATACCAATATCCTAGGCCATAGAATAAGTTTTAATTTATACAAATTATAGTCACTAACTTATTGCATTGGCTCTTGTAACTATTACAGCTGATGCACTGCCTCAGAGCTTATAGGCTGAGAGGGACCCTTGTGACCTACTCCCCAGGCAAAAATATATTGTTGCCCAGGTCAAGGGTGTGGCAGTCAGTGGGAACGAAGTCCCAGCTGCACTGGGTTGGCAAGGATCCAGTGGGCTAACTCCCTAGTCTCTGCTCATACCCCTGTTGGCTTGATCGGATTGTGGCTTGTGGAACCTTGAAGAAGAGAGGGAACCTCGCTTTTGTCTCCAAGGAGTGGCTGGTGGGGAGGACCCCGTGTCCAATGTTCTCTCCCCACTCAACCAAAACCTCCTTGCTTAGTCAAGCTCACTTCTCCTGACTATAGAAGAAAGAGAAAATTCATGTTGTATGTGGAAAGAGGAAAACAAATTACATACTGCCTCAGGCCTCATTTTCCAAGTTACATCTCTTATAGATGTCAAGTGTTGCTTGAATTTGGCCACTTAGAAGCAAGGGATCAACGGTAGCAGTGAGTTCGATGTCCAAGTCAGTGGTTCCCAACTCTTGGCTGTTTATCAGGGTCATGGAAGGTGAAGGGGTGCTGTCAAAGATACTGATGTCTGGGCCCAAACAACCACAGATAATGATTTTAGCTCGAAAGGCTCAGGCATGTGCATTTTTTAAAAAGCTCCTCAGGGAATTTTGATGAGCATTCAGGGTTGGAAACGATCATTTTAAGATGTAGCAGCAGGGGGTAGATGTATGTGTAAGTTCCTTTCTCTCTTAGGAGTCTATGATTTGACTGAATAAACAAAGTACTATGTCAAAGAAAGTAATTCTGGGCCAGAAAAACATGACTTGGTGGAGAAAGAATATGTTCTGAAGCCCATATCATTAAATTTTATTATCCCGCATAGTAGACTGTAACGCAGCTATATGCTTAAGCTGCTCTCCTTCCAAAAGTTAAAGGAAACAGGCCTACTGGCTGCCCTGTTGGGTTCTGAATGGCCACAATTTGCAACACCTAATGACCTTCCATCTCAGGGCTAAGGAGTATCAATATTTTAAACCTAATTAGAAACAGCCTTTGCAATCTTTTCAAGTAGGAAACTTTCAAAATTGAATCAACAAGTAGAAAAGGTTCAAGCAGGAAATTAGTCAACAAGGACGAACTCACAGGAAATTGACATATTTAATATGAGGGAAAGAGAAACCACTATTTTCTCAAAATATTTAGTTGAACTCCTTAAGACCCCTCTAATTCCTGGAAGATTTGTCACTTTCTCCTGTGTTCCTTTCCATTTTCCTATTCAGATAATATGTTTGAATTTCCATATGAAATGTCAGATTACATCACCAGTCCCCCACTAACAAAGTTACACAGAAACATTTTCATCTTTCACAGAGAGGAGCTTTTATTCATGTATGCCACTACCTTTAGTGTGCTTTTGATGTAAAGCATTACCAAATGAGAAGTTGTCATTTTGAAATAGATGTGATCATTCTCAGAAACAGGAGAAGGTTTTATTTCAGAACTTAGTCTGCCCTATGGCTGGTCTTGAAAATATACTTTCCAGTGACACTGTTGAGAGAGTCTTTTATAGACCCCTCTTAGCCAATCAACAGAACTTGAACGGCTTGGTTTCTGTTGAATTAGGGTAGCCTCAGAAAGGAAAAGATGTGTTTTCCACTTCAAAATAAGGTCCCGTGATCTGAAACTCTGCATAATGTATTCATTCCTTTGGATTAATTTGTTGCTGCGTGTGAGACAAACTTATTTGCAGTCATTTACACCATAGTGTGAGCTAGTTCACTAGCCACTTTCTGATGTGACTGCCAGCTGTTATTTTATTTGGATCAGAGAGAATAAGCTGGATAGTGCCATTTCTAGGATAGCAAATTGCTGTGAAGACCACCAGCCCCTTGGGGAAAGGGCAGGAATTCCTCTGTAGCAGTTAAAGACTTGTGTCTGAAGCAGCAATGAAATAGGGCAGCCTGGGGCCAAGGAAAATGTTCCTCCAGTAGCACTAAGAAATGATCTGAGATGCAAATGCATACCCTTAGCTTCTCTGTCCACACCCCTTAGCTATCAGCTGGAAGAAGAAAATGGGTGAGCTCCTAAAATCCCCACATAGATTCCTGGGATTCTGTGGGTGAATTTTGAAGGTCCTTTTCCTCCTGGGCTTGTTTCCCTTTGACCAGTTTTCAACTGTGCAATAGTCGTGAAGCGGGGAGAGGGCTGTAGAGGGATGGTGTGGGATAGTCCCCAACAGGGTGAGGGGATTGGACCGTGAACTCTTCCCCGGGTCCTACTGGGGGCATCCTGAAGGTCAGCGCAATCTCAACATCAGAGGAGGGGCCCGGGAGAGGATGAAGGGACATGCTCAGAAGAGAGAAGTGGAAACATCACCTGGTGATTTCTCTCTGTCACTGTGGTGCCATCGTTTTCCCTCTCACCCAAGTTGAACCTTTGTAAGGCATCTTAGATTCTTTCTCTGCAGTCAGTCACCAAGCACGATCCATCTTCCCTGAATATTCCAACAGTGGCGTCTCTCCTCCACGGCTCCACAACACTTCTCAGTCAGACCTGTGTCACCTGACACCTGGGCTGGGGCAGTTTTTCTTCTACCTGATCTCCTGGCCACCAGGACCCATCCATCTGCAGCTCACAATATAGCCAGAAAGATGTCCTCCAAGGGTAACTTTTCTCCCCCCAAACCCTTAAAAGATCTCCTTGTCACCCCTAAAGGGTTCCCCGGATTGGGGGACCCTTACCGCTGACAGTTCTGAGGATCCTTTTGGAGACTCGTGGTGCCGGCGTCACCTCACAAGATCCCACATCACCAAGCCCGTTCCCTTTCCGTTTCCCTATCCATCGCCATCCTTCTAAGTGAAAAGTTTGCCATATGTGCTTGATGGCGTTCACACTCTTCGAAAACCTACTGATTTCCCTTTTTAGCCAAGAGACAGTAGGCTCAGAGACTTTGCAGGCAAAAATGTCTAGCAAGAGTTTACTAAAGTACTTTGTTCTCACTTTACTTCTTTCATCATTATATTGATTGCAAATTATACAGGTTATTACTGACCATAGTAATAAAGTTTTTTTTTTTTAATAAAGTAAGTTTATTCAAGTTTTTAAAAAATGGTAAATCAATTTAAAGAAAATATTAGGTAAGAGTTACTGCATGACTCAGATCTGGCCAAAATTGTGAAGGTGAAACTGACGGAAGTTTGGAAAACACTGGCCCCATGGAATGTAGTCCATCACTTACCATGCCGCCCAAGGCCTCCAGTATCTGTATGTCTCCATGCCCCCTTCTCCAGCCATAACCTGATAACCATCTCATCCTGGGGCACCGCGCCCCTGCCTGGTGTGAGGGCTCTGGCTACTTCTCATCTAGCAATGACTTCTGTGTCCTTTGGGTCTCAGCTCAGTTTTCTGCTTTTCTGAGTCATTCTCCTGCCATCTCCCCACCCCTCCCAGCTCCTTCTGTTCACCAGGAGAACTGGCCTTTCTGGATTTATTTATTCTTCATCTATTCTATTGCAGACCCCCTGTGTCTGCTCTGCCCCCTGCCCCTAGTGGGGCTGAGACCGTGTGTAAAGGAATGATATGACGGCAATGTAGTGCAGTAACTACTATGATCACAGTAGTTAATGTTTATTGAGTGTGTATTATGTGCCAGACATTCTGCTTATACATATTTTAAGTTTTCTTTATAATAAGAGTACGACAAAGGAAGTACTATTAATATGGCCATTTTACAGATGAGAGAACTGAGACCTAAGGAACTCAAATAACTTTCTCCAGGCCACAGAACTACAGACAGTAAATAACGGTGCCAGGGAGGCAGTGGCAAGGGAGGGCAGGTTTTGGATGTGTGCTGTTGGTTCGAGACACATTTAAATGTAAATGCACCTGGATGCCACGGTCTCTTACCATTTGCTAGGACACAGAGGGACAGCAAGGAGATCAGAGACCTTGCCTGAAGCAGGAGCCAGCAGTGCCCGAAACGCTTCTCTTCTGCCCTGTATCTGTGAGGGGAACTTAACAGAGAAGACATCAAACAGTGTCTGTGAGCATCCCAACTGGACACATTAGGGTTCGTGATGGTAGAAGCTGATTACACTTCTCTGAGATTCTAAAATGATATAGTTACCTCTCGTGCAGTCTAAAAGCTCACTGCTGTACAATAGCAGTGGGTTTTCATGCGTAAGTCTCCTTTCTGCTCACACCCACCCTGCGACGTAAATATTAGCCCATTTTACAGTTAAGAAAACTGAGGCCCAAGGAAAGTAAGCCCTTTGTCCCGGATCAAAGAACTGCTTCATGCAAAGAGGTGGGGCTCTAATGTGAATGGCTGGTCACAAAACCAATGCTTCGTTTATTTATTTTTATGATACCATATCTGCTCCCTTAGTGAAGAGGTAAGAGTTTTGTTGGTTTGGATTCACATTACATCCGAAAATGACATGCCAGCTTGGAGGGGGGGATGATTTCTGGTCTAGGACGATGTGGGAAAAGAATAGGATTATTAGAAACAAATCCTAGACTTGATACCACAGTGAATATGTCACCGGCAGGATGGTGGTTCCTCAGTTCTTGTCCTCTCAGAGAGAAAGAATTCAGCCGAGAGACATAGAGCAGTTGCCAGCAGCAGGAGTTTTATTAAGCAGTGTGAAAGTACACTCTTGAGAAGGGAGGAGAGTGGGCTGTCTGGGAACCAGAAGCAGCCTCTCTATGGGGTCGGGTTGGGTGTTTTAGAGTGGTGGTCCCTCCCCGTGTCCTGCATCATTTGACTGACAAATTGATTGACAGCTTTAGGTTATATCACTTTTCTCCTAGTGTGCAGGTGCTTACCCATAAGCACCCAAGTGAAGCCCATAAGGGGCAAAAACCGCAATGCTAATTTATTACAAATACAGCATAATGAACCCCGGGTTACTCTGAGTCACGTTTTAGGTCCTGGTGTGCCTGCACCAACCTATGATGGTGGCTTTATCTTGCTTGGTCTTGATATGGCTGGAAACCTAGCGGTGGTCCTCGACCAGAAAAGGGAGGCTCTCTGGGCATGTTCTGATCACCAGTGTCCAGGTGGGGGAGGGATGAATGATCCCTTCCCGGATGGGGTGTGACCTGCTCATGTCTGACTAACTACCTAGCAAATTCAGTAAAGCATTGGCGCTCTGTGGAATGGTTGTGTTCAGGGTGGCATCGCTGTGGGGCACCATCAGTTTTGCCCACAGAGGCTAGAAGGAATACCTTCCGGGCAGAGCCAGGCACCCTCTCTTCTTCGTGATAGGCCAGGCTCGGGTCTGAGGTTCATCTCCTCACTGCTTCCTCTTCTGCTGCTCACTTCCCATCCTCAAACCCAGATGGCTGGACCGCTTGCAGTGTCTACGGTTCCGTGCGACTGTTTTCAGACAGTGATGCAGAAACTCGGCATCAACTGTGGGCAAAAGACTGAGGGGGCAGCATGCTGCCAGTTAAGAGGTATCATAGGATGTGAAACCACTTTCTTGATCCTCCCTGCCCACTGCCGCCCTCTAAAGATGGGCTTGCATTTCCATCAGGTTGTGGACGACCGTTCTTGACCTTGACTCAATCCATCTTTTTGTCCCCCGGCTTTACCCACACCAGACTCCTCCCCATTTCCCTGGGAGGTTCGTGACTGTCATGGCCTCATAACCTTTAACATTTCTGGATCTAGAATGACCTGCTTTATCTTTTCCGTATGTAAAACCCTGCCCATCCTTAATACTCAGCTCAGATACCCTCTCTATGGGGAAGTCCTCACCATTTCCCCCTCTATCTTTTTCTCTGAAACTGCGTAACCCCTTAGTTCTGATACCACACGTTGCAGTACTTACAAGCACTTGTTTTAGAGTCATATAGATCTAGGCCTAAAATCCAGTTCCTCCAATTACTAATAACAACATTGGGAAAGTTATTAATTGCTCTGAATATCTCCAAATTCATCTCAAAGTAGGGATAATAATCGTAGCTTGCTCAGGAAGCTGGTTTGGAGCTAAATGACAAGGAATGATACACATATAGCATGATACCAAGGTGAAGACAAAATACTATAACAATTAGTTTTATTTCCTTGGCTACAAATAAGATTTTCCACTCCATCCTTTGTAGAGCAGTTACTGGGATACTGGTGTACATTGATCACAGCCTCAGTTTCCCCAGGGGGTGCAGTCTCTGGGGACCGACAGGGAGAGAGCGAGGAAGGGGAAAATGATGAGGGCAGGACAGTGAAGACGGTGCAGGTTTTATCTGCCGTCTTCTGCCGGGGAGAAGGCTGCCACGGATGGAAAGGTCACCCCTGCTCTTCCAGGTTACAGCCATTTAAGCCAGAACATCCACAAACTGATGGATTTCTACACACCACAGCTTCACCTCTGAGATGCCTGGCTCTTGTCATGGCTTCCAGACAAAAGTTTGCAACTCTGGCTTTTCCCAGTGGATAGCAATAAAGATTCCTCACCTCATCTCTTGAAACCCTCTCAACACGTGCATCTTGGACCTCCCCTTGTAAGGACCCTAATTTTAATTCCCAAGACCCAGGAACATCGCTGGGAGGCTTTCCTGTGCAAAATTTTACTGTCTCTCCCCGTAGATAGAAAGAACTAATACTCACGTACAGCTTACTTATGCTAGGTATTCTTTTGAGCCCTTTAATTCATTCAGCCATTTAGTTTCCATAATGATCATAGTGAGTAATTTCTATTATTCTCCCCATTGTACAGATGAGGAAATGAGGCAGCAAGAGGCTCACTTACCTAAGGTTACACAGTTAATAAGTGGCAGAGCTGGGATTCACACCAGAGCCTGTGATTGTAACCAGTAAGTAACACCCCTTTAATGGACAGATAGATGGAAAGTCAGTTATATAGATATGCATCTAAAGATTGACTTAAACTCTCTCTTTGAGGCTCACTTCCCCTTAAACTGAATTAGGTACCCCCTTTTCTCCTTCTCTTATCATTCTGGATCTGCCTCAAGAGAGATAACGTATTTTATTTCTCTTTGCCACGCCAGTGTCTAGCACAGTGCCTGATTACAGAGGTGTTTGGTGAATGAACGAATAAGTGTTTGGGACGATGTCTGTCTATTACATCTATGGGAACCAATCGGTAATATTCCACTTCTGGAAAGTAGGGCTTGTGCTTTAATAGTTTTAATATGCCCCCAAATGCTTAGCAGCTGTCTCATAATAAATGCTACCTAAAAGCTGGTGGAAGGAATGAAAGAATAAAGCATTTTCTGGAACCCCCTGATGCAATCTGCCCCTGCTCCTTCCTGGGCTCTGAGGTTCACTTGTCTAATGCTTTAGCCCCCTCAGGCTCCATTTGTGTAGCTTATTCATGTTTAAAAATGAAGATGACATTCTTCTATCCTAGAAATACTCTCAGCTCCAGTTGCTATTTTTAAAAGGACAAGTGCTGTAGTGGTTACAGATCTATGTGAGGAACAGCGGGAGTTTACCATTCGTTGGTGCTGTGGAATCATTCGAACATTTATGGTTCATTTCTCCGTTTCTTTCACCATTGAGTTTTCTTAGTTCCTGAGCTGGATTATGTCCTCCACGTTAACGAGAAAAACTGTACTAAATCTGATAGTGAGTCTGTGTTCAGGGAGTCTGGAAAAGTAAGCTCTCTCTCTCTTTCTGTCTCTTGTCAAAAATGAGTGTGTGACACAAATGATCTTATTTACACAACAGAAACAGACTTACAGATATCAAAAACAAACTTACGGTTACCAAAGGGGAAACGTGGGGGGAAGGGATAAATTAGGAGCTTGGGATTAACATACACACACCACTATATATAAAATAATCAACAAGGACCTACTGTATAGCACAGGGAACTCTACTCAATATTCTGTGATAACCTATATGAGAAAGAAATCTGAAAAAGAATGAATGTATATGTATAACTGAATCACTTTGCCGTGCACCTGAAATTAACACCACATTGTAAATCAACTATACTCCAATAAAATTAAAAATAAAGATAAAGTAATATTGCTGGAAAGGGATTCAAAGTATTTGAGGGTCAAAAACATTATGCTGAGTGAAAGGAGTCAGATGGAAAAGACTACGTCTTATATGACTCCTTCTGTTTTTTCCTTTTTTTTAAAGTTTGAAAAACTTTAAAAAGTTTTTAAACTTTTTTAAAGTTTAAAGTTGGTAATTTTATTTATTTTTGAAAAATGTTATTGGAGTATAGTTGATTTACAATGTTGTGTTAGTTTCAGGTGTACAACAAAGTGAATCAGTTATACATATACATAGATCCACTCTTTTTTTGTTTTTTAGATTCTTTTCCCATATAGGCCATTACAGAGTATTGAATAGAGTTCCCTGTGCCATACAGTAGGTTCTTATTAGTTATCTATTTTATATATCGCAGTGTTTTTATATATAGTAGTGTCATCTATTTGAATGTTAGGGAAAGGCACATCTATAGCAACAGAAAGCAGATCAGGGTTACCCTGGGCTGAGTGTGGGAACAGCATGGACCACATGACCACAAATGGGCATAAAGATGCTTTTGGAGTTGGGGCAGGCTTGGAAAGTTTCTAAAACTGGATTGTAGTGCTGGTTACAAAACTCTGTATGTGTAATGATTTGTAAAAAGCATTGAATTATACACATAAAGCGAGTGAATTTTATGATATGTAAATTGTAACTCATAAAGGATCTTAGTAAAAAAAAAAAAAAGAAATGGGTGCGTGTGTGTCCTGAGAAGGTTAGCTACCCTCAACATAGCACACCGAGCTCACGCTATCCGAGGCACTGTGAGAGTTGTGAAAAGAATGAATTTTAGGTAGTTCTCCTCTTCCGTTCTCCCGGTCTCTTATTAAGGAGAATATGCCTGGGAAAACCATCTGCCACATTCTCCGTGTTGATTTGCAGCTGTACAGACACCTGGAGCCACGGGGACTGTGGGTCCCTTTCAGGTGATGACATCAACCTCTGGTAGGTAATGAAGTCCAACATCCAAGGCAGCCCATGAACCTGCCCCCAACCCGGGAGTCACAGCTTGCCCAGTGCCCTCATATTCTACCGGGGTTGGCCACTGGGACCAATAGCATCTTATGAAAAGAGTGAATGTCTCTTCTGAGATGCGATTAGACTCGCCCTAGAGCTTTCATCTTAGTCAACTGCTCTCTCAGATGGTTCACTCTGAGGAAGCCAGCTGTCACCTTGTCAGCCATCCTTCGGACAGGTCCACATGATGGGGAACTGGAGCTTTCTGCCAGCACCCACGTGAGTGAGTTTGGATCTTCTAATCCAGCGAAGCAACGGGACAACTGCAGCCCTAGGAAACATCTTGACCACAACTTCTAGAGACACCTTCCACCAGAACCACCCATCTGAGTTCTCCCTGACTCCTAACCCTCAGAAGCTGACGTCATTAATCTTTGTTATCTTAAACTGCTAAGTTTGGGGATAATTTTTAGGCAGAAATAGTTAACTAGTACAGCTTTGCAGTGAGATCAGGGAGTTGATATCAAACAGACTGGGGCTGGCATCACCCCTGTCTGGCTGTGTGACCTCTGTGGGCTCTTTACCTCTCTGAGCCCCAGGTTTCTCATTTAAAATATCAACTTTATCTCATAATTCTGACCTCATAAAGATATGATTAAATGGGGAAAAAAGTATGTGGCACACTTAATGCTGGGATTGCCCAGTGTTAGTGAGAGTTTAGTGCTCATTAATTCATAATTAACTTAAAGAAGTACCAGATATTAATCTAAATATTTTTAAGAACACCTCCTTGGTTCCTTAAAAAACTAAAAATAGAGCTATCATACGAGCCAGCAATCCCACTACTGGGCATAGACCCTGAGAAAACCATAATTCAAAAAGAGTCATGTACCACAATGTTCATTGCAGCTCTATTTACAATAGCCAGGACATGGAAGCAACCTAAGTGTCCATCGACAGATGAATGGATAGAGAAGATGTGGCACATATATACAATGGAATATTACACACCCATAAAATGAAATGAAATTGAGTTATTTTAGTGAGGTGGATGGACCTAGAGTCTGTCATACAGAGTGAAGTAAGTCAGAAAGAGAAAAACAAATACCATATGCTAACACATATATATGGAATCTAAAAAAAAAAAAAAAAAATTTCTGAAAAACCTAGGGGCAGGACAGGAATAAAGACGCAGATGTAGAGAATGGACTTGAGGACACGGGGAGGGGGAAGGGTAAGCTGGGACGAAGTGAGAGAGTGGCATGGACATATATACACTACCAAATGTGAAATAGATAGCTAGTGGGAAGCAGCTGCATAGCACAGGGAGATTAGTTCGGTGCTTTGTGACCACCTAGATGGGTGGGATAGGGAGGGTGGGAGGGAGACGCAAGAGGGAAGAGATATGGGGATATATGTATATGTATAGCTGAGTCACTTTGTTATAGCAGAAACCAGCACATCATTGTAAAGCAATTATACTCCACTAAAGATGTTAAAAAAAAAAACCAAAACACCTCCTTAATCTACATTTGGTGTGCAAATAGTTTCTAATGAAAACCCCTGGAGAAAACAGATTGACTAATAAGAATCCAATGGGCAGTACAGATAAGATGGATGGGAAGCAGGTAAAAATGGTGGATGTCTGGTGACACAGAAGGGACCCCATGGCATGATTCATTTATGTATTAACATAAATCCCCACGGAGAGATTTTTAGCTTGCCAGCAGGACCTGGAAGGTTTTTGCATGATGGCCTGTATCCTGACGGAATGTCCTGCTCAGGCAGACATGAACAGTCTCTTTTCTCCTTCAGGATGTTGTGTTGTAAATTCTTAAAACTTCCTATTTTCCTGGAACTTCATCACTCCCACAAGCAGGCTGTGAGAACCTCTCCCAGGTGACCAGGTACACAGGTGTAGGAAGGCTGGTCCCTGCCAGGAGTTCCCTTTCTTGCCCTCCCCTGCTGTGACCTAGTGACAGTCAAATGCTGCAGTGAAATCCCCTCCCGTCTTTGGCTCCTGCCCTCCACCCTGAGCCCCTGGAAAGGCATTTGCCCCCGGGTCCTCACTCTCTCGGCTTCCCCCCTGTTTGATTGAGTCTGCTCCCTGGTCCTGAGGCAGGAGATAGATGGGCTCCAGGTCAGACCTTTACAACCAGCCCCCTATTTATACTTTGAGATGGAAATAACAACAGAAACAGGGTAAACAGCTGGACTTTGTCTCCTGTGGACACTTTAAGATAACAGTTATGGCAGGGACAGAGAGGGGCTAAATGCTGCTTGGGTAAAAGATCAAGAGGTCACATATTTCCCATCCTTAGGGCCAGAGAGATCTCGACTGCACATGCACAGAAAGACTCCTCAGGGGTCAAAAAAGGAGGGATGCCAGACCATAATAAGTTTTGCTAACTTCCCAAAGGCCCTTGTGCTGAAATCCATCTTGGCTAGAGGATGTGCAGGCACATAGGGGAGCCCTGAGTCAAAGAATAAAGCAAGATGATTGGTCAGAGGAAAACAAAGACCCGGAAGACTGCCCCTTATAAATGACTTAACCTTCTGAAAGGCACGACTCTTTCTGAGCTCACCCATGTATCTGTCTGCATGTACAGTTAAGTCCCCTACATACAAACGAGTTCCGTTCTGAGAGCACGTTTATAAGTCCAATTTGTTTGTAAGTCCAACAAAGTTAGCCTAGGTACCCAACTAACACAATCGGCTATATAGTACTACTGTACTGTAATATGTTTATAATACTTTTCACACAAATAATACATAAAAAAAACCAAAAAAATTTTTTTAATCTTGCAGTACAGTACCTTGAAAAGTACAGTAGTACCAGCTCCATCACCGCTGCTTTCACACTTGCTTCCAGACATCCTGGGCTTGAAGCAAAGATACTGTACTACTGTACTCTGAACACTACTGTACAGTAAAGTACACAAAAGCACAACCACTTGTAGAGGATGCACGCACGTGACAGTGTATGCCAGACACAGGAACTAACTTAAGTGACTGGACATGCAAACACACATTCACTTCTTTGAAAGTTTGCAACTTGAAGGTTCGTATGTTGGGGACTTAACTGTATTCTGCTTTTCTAATAAACACCTTACTTTCCTCTCTACCTTCTGTCTCCTTGTCAAATTCTTTCCTCAGGGCGGACAAGACCTGGGGCCCAGATTCTAGCCCCTGGCTGTCGTGGTCTGGTGGTTAGGATTTTGTACTCTCACTGCCATGACCAGGATTTGACCCCTGGTCAAGGAACTGAGATCTTGCTTCAAGCTGCTGTTCACTGCTGTCTCCCCCAGATCAGTCCCTCCTCCCACGTGTCCCCTGCATGGTATGCTGTGCCCCGTCTCTCGGACCTGTGAGTGTAATAAATGTCTCTCACTTTCTTACGCCTCTCTTGTGTTATTTCATGTCTGCTCCTGACTGATTATCAAAAAAACCCCTGTTTTAAGTAACATAATGATCACTTACAACACAGATGGTTTATCCTCAAGAAAATTTTTACTAGAGATGAGGAAATGGTTTCCCATTGTACAGAGAGAAACCCTGAAGCCCTCTAGCTGGAGGTGCCTGGCTAGACACGTGTGGGCTGAGAAGCCTGGCCCTGCTCTCAGCCTCTGAGTCTCTTATCTCATCCCTGAGACGCAAGGACACAGCCCAGAGCGTCTGAGACACCTTCAACCTCTTATTCTTGCTTCACCAGAAAGCCAAGCACAGCAACGTGTGCCCAACACTTGTTCAGTAAAACCCTTCCCCCTGGTGTAGTTTTAAAAAAGTCCTTCAGCTGAAGATATGAATATGCTGAGGCTATAATATTTGGGGGAGCGTGTCCTGGACCCGATAAATGACAACAGCATTCTCAGAATCGGGGTCAGCTGAAGTCACTTTTCTTTTTGCTGGACTGGGGGACTCTGCTTGTTCCCAAGGTGCACTTGGGCTGGTCACCAGGGTAGCACTCACCAAAGTGTGTTTCTTGGAAGCCCAGACTGCCTGACCACTTTGAGTTATTCCTTCATGGTCTGCACTCTCACCTCCTCAAGTCTGTACCCAAATGTCACCTTCTCAGTGAGGTCTTTCCTAGCCACTGTATCTAAAAATGTAGCTGTTCTCCCAATACTTCTCCTACCTTCTCTTCTTTTCCCCTCGGGACTTAGCACCCTTAACAAACTGAATATTTACTTATTTTGCCTATACTAGGATGTGCGTCGAGAAATTGTTTTATTTACCTCATGTCCTCAGAGCCTAGAACCTTGTCCGGCACCTCGTATGTACTCCATAAATATTTGTTGCATTAATTAATATTGGTAAAATGACAAGAAGGTACATACACCTTGCCTTGCAATGTTGCAATTCCCTAGTATGTTACAGCATCATTTAAAAAAAATTTTTTTTTAAATTTATTTATTTAATTTATTTTATTTTTGGCTGCGTTGAGTCTTCGTTGCTGCGCCCGGGCTTTCTCTAGTTGCGGTGAGCAGGGGCTACTCTTCTCTAGTTGCGGTGCAGGGGATTCTCATTGCGGTGGCTTCTCTTGTTGCGGAGCACGGGTTCTAGGCGCACAGGCTTCAGTAGTTGTGGCACGTGGGCTCAGTAGTTGTGGCTCGTGGGCTCTAGAACACAGGCTCAGTAGTTGTGGCGCACGGGCCTAGCTGCTCCGCGGCATGTGGGATCTTCCCGGGCCAGGACTCGAACCCGTGTCCCCTGCATTGGCAGGTGGATTCTTAACCACTGCGCCACCAGGGAAGCCCTGTTACAGCATCTTAATATCTGCAAAATCTTCCCTACGCCTTGCCACATTCTGTTCCTCACCTTAGGTTGACACAGCCAGCACTATTGTAACATTACCAAATTCGGGTCTGCTCCCTCGTGAGGTAAAGCCAGCCTCCCGACACGGGGTTGAGGTGAAGGAAAGTGCGACGTTTGTTGCAGGAGCTAAGCCACGAGTACAGGTGGGTCATGCTCAAAAGACCCGAACTCCAGGATGGTTTTCAGGGAAGGGTTTTTAAAGGCCAGGTGAGGAAGGGGAGTCGCAGGGTATGAGATCAGCTCGTGCACAGTTCTCTGATGGGTTGGTGGTGAGGTAACAGGGTGGTGCCACAGGGGTCAACACCACCAATCCTCAGGCTCTAGTAGGTCTGGGGGCTACATGCTCATGGTCATCATGCAGTTAACTTCTTCCATTTGGTGGGGGTTTTAGTGTCTGTAAAACCACTCAGGAATGTGCATCAGACGCTGTTATTCATGTCCTTCAGGGAGGAACTAAAGATTCTGTGACTGCTGCATGGCTGAACTTTTGTTTCAGTTGTTACCAGTTCTCCTGGTCCAAATGCTATTTTTTATTATTTTTTGTTACTACACGTTCACATCCTTTCAATCAATAATTTTGAACCAGCCTTTTGTGAGTCAGGGGAGGCCTGGGAGACCACAGCTTTTCTACAAACAAGAAGCAGGTGGAGGGCACAGGGGTCTGTCCCAGGAAGGTCCCCAGAGAGTCCTGCTCAGTTCCGCTATTATGATCCTCACTTTGTGAAAGGTCAGGCTCAGAGTGGTGAAGTGATTTTCCTAAATTCACACAGCTGAGAAGTGTCACGGCATCCCACAGCGGTGTGCTATGACTCTTGAGTGTTTTCTCCTTACAGATGTGGTTAGCGATTTAGGGGAGATGCAGAGAAGAATTCTGAAAACCTTTGATGTTTTTCAAAGAAAGCTTTGATATTTCTTAAAGCCCAAGCCTTACTCTTTCTCCCCTTTCTTCTGAAGAACAATACATTCATCAAACAGCATTTATTCTGGTAGGATCAACGATCAGATCAGAAACATTTAAAGAAAAATGTTACCTTTTTTTCTTGTTAAAGGATTTCACATTTTGGAAAACATCCAGGTGGGAGCATGGGCAGGGTCAGGCTACAGGGTGGCTTGGGAGTTCCTCCTATCTTACCCCACAGGGTTTGTTTCCTTCTCAGCACAGGCTTGTGGGGTGAAATGAAGCTATGTACCACTGGATGGGGCTCCAGACGACATGTCCAGCCTTGTTTCTCCAGAGAACCAGGCTGAATGCATTCAGGGACCTCCAGGAGAATTTTGTTAATTATACCGGGCAAAAGTGCAATGGCTGCAGACAGACTTGGGTTCTGATCTCTGCCTTGCCACTTGCCATCTGTGTGACCTTTGGCAAGTTAACTAACTTGTCTGAACCTTGATTCCTTATATGAAAAATAGCATCGATTCTTGTGCCAGGCTGCCTGGCCTAGAACCCTGGTCCCTCTGCTAACCAGGTGGGTAAACTTGGGCAAGATAGGTAACGTTTTCTGTCTTGCTTTCCTCATCTCTAACGGGGATAATATCAATACCCAGATCTTTATGGTGATGTGAGAATGATATCATCACTCTATCACTGGACTCAGTTGTTTCTTATGAGCACCGAATGAAATATATGTGTTGTCTTGGGTTGGCCTCCCCGGAAGCAGACGCTGTGGCTATAATTTGGCTGTGGACCGTTTGTCTGGGAGCGGGGTCTCAAGAGGCACTGGGAGGGGGTCATGAAGCTGCAGGAGAAGGAAGAGAAGGCGGCTGCCAGGTGTGCCCTGTGGCCAGGTTACCGCTGTGGGCGCAGGAGACGCCGACCTGGGGGCGGGGGGCTTTGGGAAACTGGGTCAGACGTGCCTGAAAGCTGTGTCTCTGAGGGGTGAGGGTTGGCTGCCGTCCGCGCGCTTCGGAGTTGCTTCTCGAACATTCTGAGCAGGGCTGGAGCAGCCTTCCTGCAGGGGCGAGGGCTGCGGGCAGGCAGACAGCGCGGTTCCAGATTCCAGTCCTGCGCAGGGCGCGCACCAGGCAGAGAACCTGCCTCCTATTAAGTTTCCAATGAATGTCTGAAACCTCCCCTCTGCCTTTTAAAAAAGTTTCCATGGCCCGATTCTATCCTTCAAGTCTACTCTGGCTATATTGGCGATTCCCTCCAAGGAGTGAGACAGAGATGGAGGGCCAGTGGTTTTCTTGAGAGGTGACACCACGAAGCAAGTTTCGCGCGGAGAGGGGCAGGGGAGGGGCAGGGAGAAGACAGCCCCCTGCAGAGGCTGCATCACCAGCTACCAGGGTCCCGGGGCGGGCGCCTGGGACTCAGCCCTTCGGGCACTCTGGAGCCTTTACAGGCACCTCAGAACCATCTCTGCGCGGGGCAGGGATGCTGGGTGGCGTTTATCTACCAAGCCCCTGCCCGTCACGGGATGATGGCTGCATTCTTCCTCTCCAGGGTGAAGGAGGATTGTGGCCCGTATCTCTCTTTCCTATCCTATTTCAGTGCCCGGTTCCTAATAGTTAAGGCGCGGGTCCCCAGGGTAAGAACTAGAGGTTAGTGAATTTTACCAGCTCTCATCCACGTAGCTTCTGTTGTATCAGAAAACAGTCTGAGCAAGTTCTGGGCTAGGACAGTGCCTCTGGGCCATCACCTCACCATCCTCATTAAGGCAGCACCGCACCGGCTCTGTCCCTTCCTGGTGTGGCGAGTGGAGACACGGTTGCCTCACCCTGCCTGACCCTGCGCTGACACCTATGTGACCCAGACAGAGCATAACCCAGGCTCTCAGGATGTCTGAGTTGGTCTCTCCCATGTGCTGTTCGCACGCCACGTCCGTGTGGCAAGCACATCCCAGAGACTGGAATTGCAGTTGCTGATGCCAAACACATTTCAGAAATGCTTGGGGGTTGAGTCAGGCTGGGAGTTATTTCACTGAGTGAAACGTGAAGCTGACATTTCTGGTGGCTCCGCTCCTCCAGGTTGGGTTACCTTTGCTTCGTGATGGTGTAAACCACCAGGGAGCAGGACTTGCAAGCGACGGCTCTGCCAGCTCCAGCTCGGGCTGCTCCCAGGCTGGGGCGCTCACTGCGATGGGGGCGGGTAGACCACTAGTTCAATCCAACACCATTACTCCCTGGAGACTCTTTATCGCAGGATGGTCCTGGCTGCAACTGGTTTGGAAAACTTATGGAGCACCTCAGACTTACATGCTAAGAGCCACAAGACATAGATCATACGCAGAGTTCTTCAAGGAGCTAGAAATCTATTTGAGGTGATAAGCATAAACAGATTGGCAAATACCCAGCAATTCTCTGCAGTGTATAGGTGTGCCAAAAAGACATAAATAATAAAAATGACTGCAGGATGCAGAGGAGAAAAAAGATAGAGCCTATCAGCTGATGTGACCAAGGTTAATCACCATTATAAGGTGGAGACCAAGCAGAGCCTTGAAATTTAGGTAGGTGGGATTTAGGTAAGTCAGGAAGAAGAGGAACAGGAAGATAAAACACATCCATTCAAAAAGCACCCAGTAGCACAGAGCAAAGCCTGGACTTCTCAGTCTGTCACTTCGGGCCTCTCCTGTCCGTCTGGGTAGCCGTCCTGATCTACAGTCATGCATTCATTCCATCGGAACTTCTCTGCACTTACAGTCTCCCCTCAGTGTTCCCGACGGATTGGGTCCAGAATTCCCACAGAGTCCAAAATTCTGGGATACTCAAGTCCCTTATTTAACCTATGCACATCTCCCCATTTACTTTAAATCATCTTTAGACTGCTTATAATACCTAATAATACAATGCTAACCTATGTAAACTGTTGTCTGTATGTGGCAAATTCAAGTTGTGCTTTTTGGAACTTTGTGGAATTTTTTTTCTGAATATCTTTGCTCTGCGGTTGGTTGAATGCACAGATGCAGAGCTGGTGGATTTGGACGGTTGACTGTACTCTGCACAGGCATTATTTTGTGCACTGCAGATACAACAGTGAACCGGACGGGGGCGGAGTATGTGTCCTGGTGGCATAGACGGGTGATGGATATATGAATAGGTAAGAAGCCAAGGTGACGTTAGAGATTGTGGTTAGGGTGGTGTCTTTTCTATAGGTTTGTTAGGAATGGTTTCTCTGAAAGAGACATTTGTGTTGAGTCTTGAATGAGGAGAAGGAGGTAACCACCCAGAGAACGAGGGAAGAACTTTGGCCAGAGGAACAGCAAGGGGAAAGCCCAGAGGAGGTAACGGCCTTCTCCTGTTCCAGGGACATAAGAAGGTCATGGGCCTGAGATGGGAGGTGCGGTTAATGCAGGTGTATTACGGTGAGGGCAAGATGGGGGAAGTTGTGCACGCTGGAGAAAGGGGTTTAGGGTTTTATAAGAGGAATGGGAAACAGCAGAGGGAGGAGATAGCATGATTTCTACCTTGACCAACGTATGGAAAAGCACACGAGCCAGGCACTAAGGGTGAAAGCAGAAGCAAGGAGGGTCCACAGGAAGCCTTTGCAGCATTCCACGTGAGCGATGGATCCTGGGCTTGATGGTGGACATGAAGACAAATGGGTGAATTCGAATTTCATTTTGAAGTAGAGTGTACAGGACCCACTGACCCCTTACCCCGTACCATTCCATCAGTAATCCGTGTCTCATCCCAGTTCCTCCCAAACCATATCCCAAACACACTTCAACCACAACAGACAAAGCTCTCCTCCTCCAGCCACATCCAACCCTCATGATGGCTCTAAAATAGAGTTTATTCATCATAACTACCTCTCAAGGCTACTCTCATCCGTCAGGACCAGTCACATCTGATCTCTCCAAAGGCCTCCCAAATCCTCCATTAGAACTTTCCTTCTTTAATACTCCCTTTGTACTTTATCCATAGCCATCATGACAATCACTTTAAAGTGGCGGTATTAATATGATATTTTTTTCAGCTTTGGAGGTACCATTCCACTGAGTATCTCCCTTGATACTGCTCTGGATGCAGTAGACACTCAGTAAGTGTTATATTGCATTGAATTAAAGTGAATGACATAAAGAGTAAAAGTCCAGTATTTTAGCGTGGGGAAACTCTCCAGGAACGATGATATCCTGATGATGGCAGTAATGATAATTATGATGACAGCCACCCTTCACTGAGCACCTGGGATATACTGGACACTTTGCTGAACGCTTTCCACATTTTATTCTCACAGCAATCCTACGATGCAAGATTTATTATTATTGCCATTTTCCAGATGAGGAAACTGTGTGGTAGAAATATTAAGTAAGTCACTCAAGCTCATACAGACAGTGGGGACAGTGCCTTTACTCTTAGAAAGCCTTGCTCTAAGGAAGATCTCTAGGATGCTTGTACAGAAGATCAGGTGTAGGGAGATGGGAATAGAGACAGGAAAACCAGGTGGGAGACTCTTGTGAGAGTCCTGGCAAGAGACGGTAAGTTTGAACATGTGCAGTTCCCACAATGGAGAAGAGAGGATGGATTCTAGACACAGTAGTTGACGACTAATTGGATATAGGGAGTGAGAGGGATGTAGTTGAAGACCCTGTCAAGGTTTCTGTTGAGGCAGTTGGGTAGCTGTTGGCACCAACAGACTCTACGGAGAAAGCAAGACTTGCAAAGAAAAATAGCTGGACATACTACGGTGTGATGTGTTGACACTGAGACATCTGTGAGACATCAGTTCTGCTCTACCACTTATTTTGAAACCTTGAATTGGTTCCAATGTTATTAATACATTAAGGAACAGTTTGAGAATAACGAAATTTTGTGTCTGCTCATGTGTGATTTCATCTACAAGAAGCACTAGGTGAATACAGAAAAGAGAACTGAGCTGGACCAAGCCACACAGGAATATCGGAACTCACATATTCACACACACACAGATACATACGTCACACATCTACCAGCTACCTCAGGTCACCTGTGTTATGAGCCACTCCTACCCACATCTAGTACTACACATTTCTTTTTTTTTTTTTCCTGTTAAGCCTTTGGCTATATGGAATCTACTCCCCAGTACTTTTTTTAAAAAATATTTATTTATTTGGTTGCACCAGGTCTTAGTTGCAGCAGGCTGGCTCCTTAGTTGCGGCTCCAGGGCTCCTTAGTTGTGGCATGTGAACTCCTAGTTGCGGCATGCATGTGGGATCTAGTTCCCCAACCGGGGATCGGACCCCAGCCCCCTGCATTGGGAGCGTGGAGTCTTATCCACTGTACCACCAGGGAAGTGCCGTCCCCAGTACTTTGAATTTTCACCAGTGCAGTGATAATTATTGTTAATAATCATACAATTTTGTGTAACTGCAAGTTCAGAAGTATTTCTGATTAGATATTATTTATTAAAATTTCACCAGTAAGTGTATTTATCAGTTTTTAAATCTTTTGAAAATGAATACATATATATATATATATAACATGTATGAAATTTTAGATGATTAAATAAAATTAAACCAACCAGGACATGATTTTATCCAACCATATTATATAGTGAAGTGTTTGATATAATATAAATAGAAGAAAGTACTAGGGCTAATATTTTGTATCTACAATTTATATCTAGTTAACTGGAAATTACAACATATTACTATGCTTCATGCCCTATGAATGCAATAGATATCTGACATGGTAGAGTTAGTTTCTCTGATTGTTCACAGGGAAAATTATATCTAGCAAATCTGTCATTTACGTATGGGTGAAACCACGATGAGTGATAATGTTTTGTAGTGCTACATGTTTCTGAATGATTTCACATATCCCTCTTTCTACCACGTCACAATAATTCACAAAGTATAGTGATTCCAAAGCACACTTCTACAGGCAAACTTCAGGTCTTTTTCAAGGTAAAGTGCTGTATTTATTGCAGTATTGTGTACTTCTTAACTGGTTAATATGTGTAAATTGTAACATTGATTTTATTAGGTTTCATCTTTTTTTTTTTTTTTTTTTTAATGTGTCATGAATAGAATTCTGGACTGTGGTTCCCCTAACCCTATTTTTTCCCTATAAGCCCTAGTGCTTTTATTGTGTAATTTTGCATAATGTTGCGTCATAGCTGGGTCCTTGATCAGAGGTTGTCAAACTATGGTCCACAGGCCAAATCTGGACGATTGCCTATTTTTGTGAATAGAATATTATTGGAACACAGCCATGCCACTTTGTTTATATATTGGCTACGGCTGCTTTTGAACTACAGTGATAGACTTGAACATCTGTGACAGAGACCCAGTGGCCCATAAAGCCTAATGTATTTACTCTCTGGCCCTTTACAGAAAAAGTCTGTTAATGCCTGACCTAGATCAAAAGGAACATGAAGGATCCAAATGAGGGTGTCTAACCAAAGTTCAGAGAGTGAGGCTAAGTTCTCCAATCCATGCTCATAAACCCTTCATTCCAAAGTCAAGGTCAAGATAACTGATACAAATAAGCACATTTGCAAGAGGATGAAAGAACTCAGTTACCAGTACTGCATACCCAACAGACATAATAAATACTGGGAAAGTATTTTTGAAAAACTATGATATTAGATGTTTCCAAAAAATCATCAATATATACATCATGGGAAAAATTAGAACTTTCTTGGGATTTCTTAAATTTATTTCATATTTTTAGTTGTTTTACTTTGAACTGCATATGGCATGGTCTGGGGGGCAACTCTTCCATACTTAGGGCCTACAAGGTCTTAATTCAAGGAAGAATTGTGTCTCCAGGACTGGACTTTACAGGCAGGCCGACAAAGGGCTGTCAACATTTTGTGGCTATTTCTCTTCCCAAAACACCAACTGTCTTTTTAGAAGCTGACCTGGCTCTTCTACTTTCCAATAGACCACTTCAGTATAAATTCCAGCCCCATCATTTTCTGTTATTTGGGGGAAATTAGTTAAGCGCTCTCTGTTTCTTAATTCTCATCTATACATTGGGGATAGATAGTCGATAATCCATGTAAAGTTCTTAGAACAATATCTGGTGCACATTTGGGTGTTCAGAAAATGTTATTATAAATGCCTGTTTAAACTCCCAATATACTTTCCCCCAAGAATATTTAGTAAAAACTGAAAGGGGAGAAGTAGGAGTGGCATCTTTTCCAATTAGAAGGAATTAGTCTTTTCCCTATCAACCTTAGATCTTTGAAGTTAAACCGTTCTTCCTGTCCTAACTGGTATAAAATGGTCCTTCAATCACTCTTTTACCCATAAGAATGCAAACCACTTTTTTTTTTTTTAAAACATCTTTATTGGATTATAATTGCTTTACAATGGTGTGTTAGTTTCTGCTTTATAACAAAGTGAATCAGTTATACATATACATATGTTCCCATATCTCTTCCCTCTTGCGTCTCCCTCCCTCCCACCCTCCCTGTCCCACCCCTCTAGGTGGTCACAAAGCACCAAGCTCATCTCCCTGTGCTATGCAGTTGCTTCCCACTAGCTATCTATTTTATATTTGTTAGTGTATATATGTCTATGCCACTCTCTCACCCTGTCACATCTTACCCTTCCCCCTCCCCATATCCTCAAGTCCGTTCTCTAGTAGATCTGTGTCTTTATTCCCATCTTGCCACTAGGTTCTTCGCGACCTTTTTTTTCCTTAGATTCCATATATATGTGTTAGCATACTGTATTTGTTTTTCTCTTTCTGACTTACTTCACTCTGTATGACAGACGCAGCTCTATTTACAATAGCCAGGACATGGAAGCAAACCACTTTTGAAAGTACTTTAGTCCAGAAGGAAAGGAGGAGTGGTGACCCGTAAGGATGGACACGCGAGGTTCTCTACTTAAATCATCACAACTGTACTGCAGGGGTCGCATTATCCTCACTACACGAGTGATTCAACCAAGGTTTAGAATAGCTCCTTAGCTTGCTCAAGACGCATAGTTTCTTTGGCTTTATTGATGGTTCTCATCCAGGAGCATTTTTGCCCTCTGGGGGGCATTTGGCCATGTGAGGGGATGGAGGTGGGGCAGGGGTGGCACTAACCTCTAGTAGGTAGAGGGCAGGGATACTGGTAAACATCCTACAGTGCCCAGAACAGCCTCCAATTACCTGTCCCCAGTGTAAATGGTACCGAGGTTGAGAACCCTGGGTGAGATCACGCTGCTTCAGAGGTGTTTTTATTTGTTTTGTTTAAAGAAAATAAGTGAAAAGAAAGTACATGCATATAATGAGACAGTCTGGGACCTGGAACCTGGGACCCTTTGCTGCAGTGCTTGCACCTGAACAAATGTCTCCTCAAGCTACAAAATACAGAGAAACTATAAGGGACTAAAAATAACTGCGTGCATGCACAGTTGGGGCAAATTATGCACAACAAGATACAAAAAGACCAACTGCCACTTCTGAGGAGCCAGGAACAAAAGCAGGGGGTCAGGAGCAAAAGCAGGGCACTGCTCGTGACTCCTGCACTCAGCACCACCGAAGGGGTGGGCAGACCACCTAAGCCACCCCTCTGGCTGGACCCACCCCTATAAGGAACCAGCTCGCCCCCCCCTCAGGGAGTGAGTGAGCAAGGGAACCTGTTGCTTGTTCTCGCTCCCCTCTGCTGCAGCAGGGGCCCCAGTAAAGCCTTGCCTGGATTTCTTGTCTCCTCTGATCAATTTCTATTGATTGGGGAAAGCCAAGAAATCTGATTGGTGACAATAAGATTTCTAAAGAACTTGCTGAAATGGTTTCATTCGATTATTATTCAATGTTGCTGATGAAATGGGACTCTTTTCTAAAAGTCTTTAAAGTGGATGATTTAACATCTATTTTTAACCTCTTCCACTGCTCTCTGAGACTTGGTAATACGGCTTTTTGTAAAATGCTTGGAACATGTCAGGGAGAGAGGGAGATGCTTTTCGACACTGCAAATACCAAGTGGACATTGCCCTACATTAGCAGAATTCCCTGAGAAGAAGCTCAAGCGGCCAGACGTGATTGTTAGGGCCACTGTGAATTATGCTGTGCTAAGCAGTGATACTTAGAGGAAGTGTTCTGGGGTATTTTTTTCGTAAAGCTGTGATTCACATCCCTTTGGGACTCTGGCAGACAAGAAGCAAATGCTGTTGCTGCCTCATTCCAGTCCGCTTACAGGAGAGGGCATCCAGCTACTGTGATTTTTGGCTGCTAAGGGTCCATGGCTGCCTCCAGGGAGGTCATGCCCCTTCCTATGGAGCAGAGGCCCAAGATAGACTTGTTACTGACCAGGGTTCTTGGCCTTCCGCAATCAATAGAAACTGATCAGAGGCCAGACATGAAAACCAGGCAAGGCTTTTGGGGGGCTCCTGCTGCAGCAGAGGGGAGTGAGAACAAGTTACAGGTTCCCTTGCTCACTCCCCGCTGGGGAGTGAGCTGATTCCTTACATGGGGTGAGAGTAGGGGCGGGTCCACGGGTCAGGTGGGAGGGGTAGCTTAGGTGGTTTGCCCACCCCCTTTGGTGGTGTTGTGTGCAGGGGGCATGCACAGTACCCTGCTTTTGCTCCTGACCCTCTGCTTTTGCTTCCGGCTTCAGAAGTGGCAGTTGGGCTTTTTGGACTTTTTGTATCTTGTTGTCCATAATTTGCCCCAACTGGACATACACACAGTTATTTTTAGTCCCTTATAGTTTCTTTGTATTTTGTTGCTGGAGGAGATTTTGTCCAGGTGCAAGCACTGCAGCAAAGGGTCCCAGGTCCCAGGTCCTAGCCTGTCTCAGACTGACAAAGGGATGTGAAAGGATGGTCCCCTGCCTGAAGGAAGATCATCTCCATGGCACACTTCATACTCCAGAGCTCTCCATGTGATCCGGTTGCAGCTGGACGCCGGCTACGATTTTGCTTAGCTTTCTTCCCCTGTTCTATTCGACTCCCTACACCCCCTTTCTCCTGAGAGCAGCCCCCAGTACATCACTTTCACAAAAGTACCCCACTGGGGCTCTGGGTCTATGGAACCTGGCCCCAAGACACATGGGGTCAGCAAATCCAAACGATGAGGAGTATTCCAGGTCCTTCTTCACGGCACACTCTCCCCTCCACTGCAGTCCTGCTCCTCAGCCAGGGGCCCGAAGGAGATGCAGGGGACCCACTGGAACTCAGGCAGGTGTGGTCGGAGAGGATTCCAAGCTCTACCTGAGGAGCAAAGGTTTGCTGGGAGGCTGTCTCTCCCAACCCCCACTTTTCCCTGAGAGAGCAATTTGTCTCTTGGGCCTGAAACCAGGCCCCAAGGCAATGGGAGCTTTGCCAGACACCCAGCTCCCATCAAGGTTAATGGGGAGGAATTTTTCTTACGTAACCATTCTTAATCAATTTACACATGTAGGATTATCCACACAAAGTAGTCTGTGAAACTGCATCCCTTAACAATACTATTAATCATGTCTTAAGCGAATAGATCTAATTGAATGTTACTCTTTTCTTCCACGATCCCTGGAGTTCTAGAGAAATAGCTTGATCTATTTATACTCCTCGGTTCACAAAGACAGATTATGGTCACCAAATAATTAAAATGACAATTAGGGCTATTTCCTAATCATAATTCTGCAAACAGTCCTTGGTGAATGCAGGCTTTTTTTTTTTTTTTTTTTTTTTGGTAATGACAGGTTTTTAAAATACACAGTCATCGAGTTCAAGGGAAATTTATGTTTTTTCTCTTTATTCTGACCACATTTCCAGATGGACTTTTTTTTCTAAGTGAACACACACATTTATTTATTCATTCGTCACTTGTTAGTCTAATATCACCTGTGGACCAGGCACTATTCTAGGTACTGAAGATACAAATATGAGAATAAACAACAGACAGACAAAACCCTGCCCTCTTGCAGCTCACTTTCTAATGGGGAGACAGATAAGAAATAGAATACACTGATAAATATACAGTATATTATGATATCAGATGTTGATAAATGAAAGGAAGAAACATTTAGCAGAATAGCACCTCACCTTAATGAAGGAGATGATAATTTAGATAAAATTGTGACACATTGTTTCTCATTAGATGACAATTTCGCCGAGACCTGGATGAAGTGAGAGAGCCAGGCAGATGGGTTTTGGGGGAAGAGCTTTGAGTCAGGGAACAGTTAGTGCTAAACCTCTGAGATGCCAACATGATTGGCAGGTTCAAAGAGCATCAGGGTTGCTGAGTGCAGCCCAGATGGCAGGATGGAGCATGGGGTCGGCAAGGAGGCGGCTGTGTCTTACCAGAGGTGCCAAATAGCGTGGGCAAGTCAGTTCTTTTTTTAAAAATTATTTTAATTTTATTTTGTATTATTTTTTATTGAAGTAGAGTTGATTTACAATGTTGTGTTAATTATTGCTGTACAGCAAAGTGATTCAGTTATACATACACATATATTCTTTTTTTCATATTCTTTTCCATTATGGTTTATCACAGGATGTTGACTATAGTTCCCTGTGCTATACAGTAGGACCTTGCTGTTTATCCATCCTCTATATAATAGTTTACATCTGTTAATCCCACCCTCCCACTCCATCATGTGAGTTCTTCCTAATCCCTCCTACTACAGGACAACTGGCTTCCTCTGCCCCCGTTACTAAAGGCTAGTGACACCTCACTTATTATGACAATCAAAAATATGCCCTACTGATTTCCAATGGCACACTGGGATGTGGGATTCGTCCCAGTGAAGGACTAAGCTTTCCAACAAGGAAGTGACATGATCAGGTTCACATAGTTGAGGTCACTGTGGCTGCTGCATAGAAAACAGATCGAATGGGTGGAGAGTTGAAGAAGATCAACCATTTAGATGGTTCTTACAGTGGTCCAGGTGAAAGACAATAATGGCCAGACTATGAGGTATCAGTGGAGGTGGTGAGAAGCAGCTGGTCTCGAGGCAGAATCTGAAAGTGGAGCTGGCAGGATATGCTGACGTTGGAAGTGTCCTGGAAAACGTTAAGGTTTGCTGTTGCCATGACTGTTCTTGTTTTGCTTATCACGTTAGAAATAATGCAGATGGCTCTTTTATCCTCTTCTGTGTGTCATTTGTGTGTGTGTGTGTGTGTGTGTGCGCGCGTGAGCGTGTGTGGAAGCCTTTACATCTGAGTGTCCCTTCTATCCCTGGCTTTCCTCGCCTCGACACTACTATGCTGGAGAACTGTTCTGTCAATTGCAGGATGTTTAACAACATCCCTAACCTTTACACACTAAATGCAAGAGGGCAGTATGTGCATGTAGTACATTCCTCCTCGTGTGACAACCAAAAATGTCTCCAGACATTGTGCAGTTTTTCTAGGGAGCAAAACTGTCCCCAGTGGAGAATCACTGCTCTCAGCAAAGGTGGCACCGAGGCTGTCTCTACCGGAGTGACCTTGGGCAAGTCACTAAGCCTCTCAGGGCTCAGTGTTTTCCTTTGTGTTTATCATAAGTGTGAGTAAGATGTCTGCTAACCCAAGCTGGAAACCGTATGAATTAGTTAACCAACTCTGTCTTTCTAAGGAATTAACTTCCACTGAACTTCAGATGAGTAGTGTCTCAAAAATATTTTAACAAAAACACAAAATTAGTTTCTCTTTTGGGAGTGAAAAAATGTCCCCACCAATTATACAGCTCATTTTCTCAATGTTGGCCAAGATTTGAACAGGGAATATTTGCTAATAGGCATTCCCAGATTCTGAAAAAGCATCTGCAATTTCCAGGACAATTGAGGACTTATAACCACAGCTGTCCATGGGTGGTTTTCTGTGGTCCTTATTGGGCAGTTTGGTCCAATAAAGTGTAGCTGTTTGTTGACGATATTGAATTATGGCAGACACTGTTAGGGATTATTCTGTCCCATCACATCTGCTTCTTTGCCCAATTAGAGCTATAGGTAATAATGGTACATTTTCTCTTATCTACCCTGAAATTTGTGATTGAGAGGTGTTCGGGATCAAAAGGATGGCACTCATTTGAATAAACTGAGGCTGAGATGGGCTTGTGGGCTCTCCTCTAAGCAGTGTGGAGCTGGAAACACAGCCTGGGCCTCTTCATCTGAGGTCTGGGCTTTGCTGGGCACAACTGCAAGGTCTGCTTTTTTGCCAGATGTTGAGGAAGCGAGTCAGCACACAGATTTACCATGGGCTATGAGGGTGCCTTTACAAAACCATGGATACAACAGAAAGTCAAACCACATTGTTATATATTTGTGTATGTGCTGTAAGATGGCTGAAAGCTGTTCTGTGTGTGTGTGTGTTCTCTATTTGGATGACCTGTATGTAGGGTTTCTACTTTATGAAATCTATGGATGCTTTTTATTAAATGAAAAAGAAAAATCAATTTTCTATATGTAATGTCTGCATTCTAGCTTTTCTAAGCTTGGCCACTGCCAGAGATTTTTAAGGAAAGCAGAGTCAGCTGAATGTACCTGCCTTTTTTGGCTTTTCCTGAATTCTAGATGGCCAGGGATTTCTTTCCTGGCCATACTCAGTTGTCAATGCTTGATGCTAAATGGTGGATTGATTTGTGACATTGATTAAATTAAGCAGCATATGTACAGAGTGGTCCCAAGAGGACTGAATCTGGTGACTGACAGGAGAAACCTTGAGATGACTTTCGTCATTCTGACAACTAAGCTCTACGGAGATGGCAGTGATGTGGTCCACCGTGAAGAAGGCCCAACATTTATCGAGCATCTGGCCTCTGAAGAGCTCTGTCAATCAGGGTTCTACCTGGAAAAGTGGTTGAATAAGAAAACAGAATACATTTATATCCCAAGGCAGGTCATCAGCATACATTAGAAGGCATTAAGTCTACTTATTGGAAGTTCTAATAATTTCATTGGCCAGAGGAATTGCAAAGAAATGATTATTCCCTTTATTCTTTCCTTCAACAAATATTTGAACATTTGTTTTCACAGAGCTTAATGCTAGGCAGAAAGGGGAAGACAAATTCAATAGGACATAGGCCTTCTCTTAAGGAGTTCATGAAGTCGTATGGTTCAGACTGACATGGATAGTTCTAATTGGACTACATACACATGACAAAATAAAACTCATCCAGTGATAGAGGAGAGGTCACATATGCAAAATAACAGAAAAAAGTACAGTTAATTCTAGTTATGAAAGGAGATGTGTTTAGTGAGTATCTTAATTTGGATGCTTCAACCACAAATAACAGAACACTGTATGCAATTAAAAGTGGCTTAAACCGGTGCTGGGGATCTTGTCAACATGCAGATTCTGATTCAGTATTTCTGGGGTGTTACCCAGGATTCTGCAGTTTTAACACGTTTGGAGTTATGTTGATATAGTTCATCCAGTGGCCACCCTTTGAGCAGCAGGGACTTTTAAAACAAGATTTTGTATTATCTCACATAACAAAAGTTTGGAGGTAGGCAGGTGATGACAGGGCTGATTTAAAAGCTCAAACAACATTCATAAGGACCCAGGCGTTTTCCATTCTTCTTCTCCCCATCCTCGGCGTCATGGCTCTGTCTTCAGGCTTTTCCCTCAAGGTCTCGAGATGGCTGCCAGGGCTCTAGGCATCACACACAGGCGTGACAAAGTGCATGAGCAGCAGAAGATGAATAGTGCTCCTCTTGTGATTCTTTTCAGAGGAAGAAAGGCCTTTACTAAAAAATTCTTGGCACCAAGCTTCCCCTTAGTTTCCAATGACTGAAATCATGTCTGATGCCCGTCCTCCACTGCAAAGGCTGCTGGGAAAGTGAGTCTGAAACCGAGCAGGACCCTGTGGGGCTCCTGGTCATGGAAGCCTTTCTGTGTCGCCCGTTTCTTGTTTGTAGGGAATAGGCTTCAGCCTCCATGACCTTCCCTGAGTTCCAAAGGGCAGGTTCAAATAGTTGTTAGTCAGGGAAGGGAGGGGATGCAGAGACAAGGGAGGAACAGCCAAGACACAATAGTGCAGCCTTGGGGCAGGGTCCTGGTTCCCCCTGAAGGGATACACGTAACAATATCTTTGAGCTGTTTCGAAGATACTGAAACCCCTACTAGGTGGGAGAAGTTAAAGGTATGCTGCCCACAGGCATGTAAACCCCAGACGAGATGTAATCAGAAGGTTGATGATGCCGACTCCCACTAACCAATCAGAAGAATGTCTACTAGCTCATCACACCCTCTTTGAACCATTACTATAAAACTCCTCACTACCCCTCCAGGTTGGGACACACAGTTTTGGGAGTATTTGCCTGCTGTGGCCCCCTTTGCCTGGCAAAGCGATAAAGCTCTTCTTTCCTATTTCACCCAAAACTCTGTCTCTGAGATTTAATTCAGTACTGGTGCTCAGAGGCCAGATTCTGGCTGCAAGTGTTCAGCCGCTGCAGTGAGATACGGGCTCTCATGGCAGAATGGTGGGGAGGAGAATGGTCATTCTGTTGGGCAGTCAACTGCATTCATCAGTGGGGCTGGCGTTCTCTTGGCCATGGAAATCTTGTAGGGCTAGGAATACCCCGCTGAGCTGGCACAGGGAAGGGAAGATTGCCATCCATCATATCACGTGTCACTTAGATTATGTCAGAGCCATCTCTCTCTACAGGTGCACGCCTCACCCCCCTTTCTGTTGTCTGCATTCAGAACACTAACCTTTCTCACCTAGAGGACTGTAATCAAGTCTTAAATGACCTCACTACCCCATCCCTCCATTTACACCTCTCTCCATCCTGCATAGAGAGTCAGAGACTTCTAGCCTGCAAATGCGACTGTGATATACCTTGTTCAAAATTCTTTAATGGTTCCTCATATCCTTCATGATAAATGTTAATATTAAAATATTAACTCCACAGTATAGTATACTCTTCAAGTCTCATTGAAATTTCCTCTCTACTACTTGTCCTGCCACCTCTCCCAACACTCTCCATTAAAGGCCAATGTCTTTGGGGTGGGAGTGGGGGTTCCCTGGTGGCCTAGTGGTTAGGATTCTGAGTTTTCACTGCCGTGGCTCAGGTTCAGTCCCTGGTCGGGGAACTGAGATCCCGCAGCATAGCCAAAAAAAAAAAAAAAAGTCAACATCTTCGATGTTAAAGAGAATACTAATTCTCTTTAGTATTGCTAGAGACCAACGGTTGCTAGGGCCAACGATTAAATTCTTTGGGTATAAAGTCATCTACTTAAGAATTCCTTTCAATATCTCTGCAGATCATGAAAAGTGATGATTGGAATTCCCCTGATTCGGAACATCTACATTTTCTGATCTACTCCATATGCTAGATGCTTCATTATCAAGTCATCTTCAAATATGCCAGAAGGCTCCAGTGAAGACTCTAGGGTCTTTCCACTCACCGAGGGAGTCAAAGTCATTTGGAGTCAAAGTTCGTATTTCCTTAACATTACCCTTAGTTTGCCTTCCCTTCCATGATTGATTAAGTTCTACCCAAGACTGGAGGACTTTGCAGCGTACTGACTTTTCAATAGGCATGGTTTTTGTTTACTGATGTCTCTGCCCAGCCTCTCATTGTTTTTATTATTCAACCAGATGTGGGTCATAGACTCCTTCTTTTCCCTTCCTGTCCCTCACAGCCCCTCTCTCCCCTACCAAATCCAACATGGAGCCTGTCATATCTTAGGTGCCTAGGGAATGTTCTTTCCATTTTCTTTCTTAGGGTATTTAACATCTCTTATCAGGTTTGGTGCTAGGGGCTTAAAGATCCAACACATGGCTCCAGACTGTAGGTGACCACACGTGTTCTCCATGGCCATGTTAGTCTGATGGTTGCCATATTGAAAGCATGTCCATGGAGCACTGACAATGGGGAGGAAATAGTCCTTAGGTCTTCCTGATGGGTTAGGAAAGACAATTTGGGGAGGGTGTTGGTGACAGAAACCTAAAAGCAAGGAAAACCTGGCTGCAGAAGTGGAGATGCCATTTCCCTAATGATTAGTGATGATGAGCATCTTTTCATGTGTTTGTTGGCCATCTGTATGTCTTCTTTGGAGAAATGTTTATTTAGGTCTTCTACCGATTTTGGGATTGGGTTGATTGTTTTTTTGATATTGAGCTGCATGCGCTGTTTGTATTGTGGACACAGGGTGGGAAGGGGAGGGTGGGATGAACTGAGAGAGTGGCATGGACATATATACACTACCATGTGTAAAATAGATAGCTAGTGGGAAGCAGCCGCATAGCACAGGGAGATCAGCTCGGTGCTTTGTGACCACCTAGAGGGGTGGGATGTGGAGCGTGGGAGGGAGACACAAGAGGGAGGGGATATGGGGATATATGTATAAGTATAGCTGATTCACTTTGTTGTACAGCAGAAAACTAGCACAACATTGTAAAGCAATTATAATCGAATAAAGATTACATTACAAAAAAAAAAAGAAGTGGAGATGCCAGGCAGGATCCCAGTGAGAGGCACACGGGTGTGGGGAATTTGACAGAACCGTGAGCCGCTAAGCTTGGCTGGACCTAGAAGAAGGGGGAGTGGTAGAAGGTGAGGCTAATGAAAGAAGCAGCAGATAATGAATCTGGAGGCTGTATGGGAGGTGAAGACTTTTATCATGAACCACTGAAGAATTTTGAGCATGGCATGTCACAGTCACATCTGCAGGCTAGAGGGTCACTCCAGCTGCTGTGCTGAGAAGGGAGGGAGGGGGAGAGAGCCTTTCAGGAGGGAGTTCAGAGTTCAAGTGAGAAATGACCATGTTCCGAATCAAGACAGCAGCAGAGGGCGTCTGATAGCGTGGTGTGGACCATTAGAGAGCTATTTGGGAGGTACACTTGGTTCTGTTAGGTGATGCATATGCAAGAGAAGAATATGCCTTCCAGGTCCCTTCATTCTGAAGAGAATCCCCCTCGCTGGAATTGCTGCATGACTTCTTGGGTACAAAGTTGTGTGCCAGACATATCCAGGAGCCTGCAACTGTAACTCAGGCTTGATTCCTGGTCAAACTCACTGGCAAACGCCTCTCCCCGCTTAACTCTTAAGGAATTGAATACCATCGCTCACAGAAGCAGAACACTGGCCACGTGTGAGTATTGCACTTTTCCTCTTGGGTATGATCTCTATTTTTATTGAACAACTGTCAGGAGACCATGCAGCATTGCCAAAAACACACCGAAAATAGAATGAAGGCAATTACCTCAGCAAAGATTAACACAGAAAGTAAAATTGCACTTATGTAATGCTCATCTTCCAGGTACTGAGACCAGCCTGCCGCTGGTTTCTGTGTGTCTGTTTCAGCATCATAATAGCACCATCCCTGACCATGTCGGAGGGACCGACTCTCTCCACGATTCCCTCTTCCTGTATTCTCTAAGTCTTTTCTCAGAGCAGACACCGGAACACCGAGTTGCTCCCAGGGGTGAGTTCCCAATGAGATGCTGCAAACAGATGAGAGATGATATTAGCTAACAACATTTCAGCACTCCTCTGGTGTTTGGCAACTACTTGTCAGTGAACTTCAGGAAAATACTTGTTTTTTTGGAGAACGTCAGGCCTGAGAGGAACTTTGCAGATGACTGCCGAAGACGAGAGGCCAATCCTCTCGTTTTCCAGAGGAAGTCACTGAAGCCTAGGGGATTAAGTGACTTGACTGTGACTTCCTTTGTCCCTTGAGTTTAGAGAAAAGACTGAAACCTCAGCCTCCACCCCAACAAGGGCATTTCCCCTACACCCCTGGCTTTTTGCAAAGAAACAGGGACGATAGGAAAAGCTTCCCTGTCAAATCCCTAACACCCCCCGTGGGTGGAGAAAACTTTAATACAAAAGAAGGAAATCAACCCCATAATTAGATACAGCACCGACTCAAGACCAACTAGCAGCAATATTGTGCTGGCTTCCATGAGAGCTACAGGAGGAAAAGAAAGCCTGCATCAGCCACTAGAGCCTCACATGTGGGTCCCATTTTCATAAAATCCAGCTAATAACAAAAATAGCTACAACTAATTGCTAAGGAGGGCCACTTGGGCATCTATTGTTAAGGTCACCCTGCTTTTTTTCCCCCCAAATCTCTGGCGTTGCAAACTGAGCTGGCTCATTGCAGTCTATTAAACTGTAGTCATAAAATGATTAACCTCGCTGCTGGAACTCTGACCACACCTTGTCAGGCCAAATCTTATAGCAGAAAAGTAACAGGGGGACATGGAAGATAACGGAGATCTTAGGAACAAATGGGATACCTGAGACACAGTGATGATTCTGTCCTGTGCACCTAGGTCCCTATTATTTTAGTTAGAGAGAGAGAGGCTATTTGCCAAATACATTGATGTCATATACACTATCTCTTGATGTCATATACACTATCTCAATTCATTCTTAAAACCGCCATATGAGAGGATTATTAGAAAATGTTGTCCCTTATAAGCAGAAAAACTGAGTCAGAAAGGTTTTGAACCTCCCCAAGTTTGGACCTTCTCAAGTTTAGACCCACTTAAAAAACTATTCTGCAATCATTTCATATTCACAGAAGAGTTGCAAGTTTAGTCCAGAGCATTCTCATAGACCTTTTAACCAGCTTCCCCTAATCTTAACATTTAACATCACCAGGTAGACCTAACTTTGACAGGTTTATTGAGACGTAACTCACATACCATATAATTCACCCGTTTAAAGTGTACTGTTCAATGGTTTTTCTAGTACATTAACAGATATAGGTAACCACCACTAGAGTCAATTTTAGAACATTTTCATGACCTCAAAAAGAAACCCCATACATTTTAGCTATCACTTTCCTTCCCCCTCCTCCACCCCAAAACCCTAAGCAACCACTAATCTGTTTTATGTCCCTATAGCTCTCCTGGACATTTCATATGAATATGATTATATAATATGTAGTCTTCTGTGACTGGATTCTTTCACTTACCATAATGTTTTCAAGGCCCATCCATGCTGTAGCATGTACAAGTACTTTATTTCTTTTAATGGCCAAATAATATTCCACTGTATGGATATAACATATTTTGTCTATTTGTCACTTGATGTATATTTGGGTTGATTCCACCTTTTGGCTTTTATGAATCATGTGGACCTATTCTAGAATCAAACGTAGAATCAAAATGTCTACTGTATTGCTAACAAAGCTGATGGGAGAACATGATCTTAGATGTATAAGGACCTGGAGGGTGTCCTAATATATCACTCTTGAATTAAATTCACTTATCCATCCAGATGCTAATTAAAGACCTTTCCTTGAGGGCGAGTCCTCAAACACATGGCAGAGGGCAGTCCAAACACGCGTGGCCTATGGATTTACCATCACCAAAAGGGGGGAATGTAATGGATAATGCTCAGTTTCTTTCTTCAAATTCGTCAAGCTGGTAATTTGACCTTCTCCTTTAGGGATCAGTAGGGGCCAGAGAGATGACTTAGGTTACCCCAGAAGCAGACCCTTGAGATAAAGGTGAGAGTTCAATTTATTTGGAAAGTTCTATTAGAGGTGTAGGAAAGGGAAACAAGGAAGCCAGTAAAGGCTTCACTTTTGAGCAAGTTAGCGCTGCGGATAATTGGGGCACAGTGATGCTGAGGGCCTCTGGGAGACAGTGTGGACCGTGCCTTCGAGTCATAACAGCAGAGGAGTTGTGTAGACTCTCTACCCATCAACTCCCATCAGTCACTGGGGGAGAGGCAGTCAGACTCCTGGCACTCCCAGGCTACCCCGCAGAGGACCAGGTGCCTGCAGTTGGAAGATGTGGGGTTGAGAATGGAGCTGCCACCGGGCGATGGTGGAGGACCAACAGTTACCAGGGACAGGGGGTGTCATGACGTCTCCTTACGGAAAGGCAGGGGGAGCAAGAGGAGGGCTTCCATCCTGACGACGAGACTTTCCAAGGAGACGCTGATTAGTGAATACCAGAGGCAGCACCTCCGACCTGCACTTGTTCATCTGTAGAATGGGGACTCATTCTGTGTTCACTACACCCTTGATAACTGGGGCTGAAATCATTTATGAAGCAATATTCCAGTCCAACCCTACCCGGAAGATATTTCTGCCTATAGATAAATATGTTAATACGTAATTGTGGTGTGGTGGAGAGAGCACACATCTTGGAGACTCACGCTCCTGGGCACAAATCTTGACCCCAACATACATCATCTGTGTGCAAACTGAGCGAACAGTCTAGTCTCTGAGAACAAGTTACCTCAATGCAAAGCTGTCCCCCACTTCCACTCCAAAGTCTGGTAACAAATTACATGAGATGCTTGATGACACGTGGGACTGTGGCTGGTTTATAATGTGAGTTCAATAAGTGGTAGTTTTTCCTACTTCTCACTGGGAGCAAGGAAGAAATACATTAACTCATTCAACAGATATTTATCAAACCCCTACTATGTGCAGAATTCTATTGTCATTACTGGGGAAAATGACAAAGAATTCAAACCTCTGGCCTCATGAAGCCACCATTCTAATAAATCACAAACACTCGGATCCTGTTTCTGCATGTCAGGTCCTATTTTTATTGCCTAGAAAAATAGGGTTCAATTTATGTTATTCACTGGGCTTTTAACTTCTCAAAACATAAGCTTCATACCAAAGTGTCCCCAAAACGTTCTCTCTCCAACCTTTAATCAAATATATTCTGAGAAGCTTTTCTCAAATATTTTTTATGTTGCATTGGTTGGAATCCTTTTGGTCCCAAGTGACAGAAACTTTGAATTTGTTAAAGCAAGAGACACATTTATTGAAAAGAGACGATGAATAAAAAGCTGTGGCTGGACCTCCAGACAGCTGGACCCAGGGACTCAATTGCTGTCCCTCTCATATCTGTCCCTGTGTGGCAGCTTTATGTCACACAGCAGTGTGGCTTTCTCCACATGGCAGACAGCATTCCTGCCCATGGCTTCTACAATTCACATCTTGTTTCATAAGCAACCAGAGAGACTAACCGAATGCTCCCAGTTTACTAGTCCAACATTCTGATAATTCCAGCTTGGGACAGGGATTCTCTTGGGTCATTCAGCTTTGTAGTTACACGACGTCTCCCATGGCAATTCTATGGCTGGGGGACTAAGAGGGCATATCACTCATAGGTGGAATCTAATTTAAAAAAATGATACAAGTGAACTATTTACAAAACAGAAACAGACTTACAGATATCAAAAACAAACTTATGGTTACCAAAGGGGAAATGTGGCGGGGAGGGATAAATCAGGAGCTTGGGATGAACACACACACACTACTATATATAAGACAGATAACCAACAAGGACCTACTGCATAGCACAGGGAACTCTGCTCAGTATTCTGTAATAACCTATGTGGGAAACGAATCTGAAAAAGAATGGATTTATGTATATGTAAAACTGAATCACTTTGCTGTACACCTGAACTAACACAACATTGTAAATCAACTATATGCCAAGAAAATTAAAAAAAAAAAAAAAAATAGGGCACTCCTAGAACTCTATAGGTGCCCATACTACCTGTCAAGACATAGAATCCCCAGAAGGCTGATTCTTACATCATGGTCACCTTCCTGGCAGGAAGCATGTACAAATAGCTGCTCTGAAAGCTGGAGAAATGAACAAACAACAGAGCTAGAAGAAGCCACATCTTACTCAGTCCACATAAGGTGTCCATCAGTAGAAATGAGCCCACAATCCATTACTACCTGCAAATTTTTGTAGTATGTTCAAAACAAACACATTAAAAAGGGATTACTCACCATTTATGTGTCAGGGAAGTGATAATAATGTCTTTATCACACATATTAATATTCTTGAGTGCTTCAAAAGTACTGTGGAACTTAAAAACATTTTCCAGTTTCAGAGAATTAATTAGCTTCCCTGTGGAGCAGCTCACAAGCAGTATTGCCAACCTGGAGATGGAATGATTGAGTAGGAAAGGCAAGCGATGCTGAATTATTCATCTTTGCACTAACGGTATATCAGGCATCCACACCATGCGTGGCTCTGGGCTGAGGGTTGTGAGGGTGTAAACAGATTGAAATAAAGTCCTTGCTCTCAAGGATCTTACAGTCTAGTTGGGGAGGTGACCTCGTCAACCTCTAGCTCTAATACAAATCAAAACAAAGGGCCCAGAAAGGATGGAGAGACATGAGAAGCTACAGGAGGCTATGAGGGTATGAAATAGGGCTGGGAAGAAAGTTAAATTGCAGAGGCTCGTGAAAGCCATGTTTAGGAATTTGGTCTTTCACTATGTGGAGCCACCGTTAAATAAGTAAATAAATAAATATTATGAGTTCATTTAAATGGCTAATCGTAAAATTATTGTTATTATTTTGGTACTAAACAATAAACTCATTTCTCCCACCTCCACCAACCCCTAAACCCCCGCCTCTGGTAACCACTAATGTGTTCTCTGTATCTATGAGTTTGGTTTTTTTGTCTGTTTTTGTTTTTGGTTTGTTTGTTTGGAGTCCACATATGAGTTGAGCTCCTACAGCGTTTGTCTTTCTCTGTCTAAGTTATTTCACTTCGCATAATACTTTCAAGGTCCATCCATGTTGTCACAAATGGCAGGATTTCCTTCTTTTTTTATAGCTGAATAATATTCCATTATACATATGTAAACTACGTTTTCTGTATCCATTCATCTGTTGCTAGACCCTTAGGTTGTTTCCATATCTTAGCTATTGCAAATAATGCTGCAATGAACATGAGGGTATAGGTACCTTTTCAAGACAGTGATTTTGTTTCCTTCAAATAAATACCCAGAAGTCGGATTTCTGGGTCGTATGGTAGTTCTATTTTTAATGTTCTTGAGGAACCTCCATACTGTTTTCCATAGTGGCTGCACCAATTTACTTTCCTAGCTAGTCCTCCCATTCTTAACGGAATAATCTCAATACGTGGAAGAAAAATGGATCCATTTGCCTAAATCTTTCAAATGATCGGTTTGCCTGGTGAGTTCTGGATGAAAACTTATAGCATCGTGTGAAGACTGGATTGTTTGTATACTGGGCGTTTCTTAACATATCAGATGTTCATTACCCGTGGAAGTTCTGACGCCTACGCTCTCTTTGTGAACCAAACTGCCGCGAAGTGAGCAATCTATGAGAAACTGTGGAGAGATGCACACAGAGGGGTCAACGTGGAAGGAACGTGAGGACACGGCCCTCAGCTCCTGCCGGATGTCGAGAGTGCAGTGCAGGCTGCCAGGCACGAGAGTGAGCCATTCGGGAGGTACTGAAACTTCCAGCTCTGAGTTCAGTGACCCTCAGCTGACCCAGAGCCCGCGGAAATGAGCCTGCCTTCCCGAGAGCCTCGTCCAAATTCCAGATTCAGGATAATGAAGGATTGTTATTTTAAGCCAAGAAGTTCTAGGGTGGTTCCTTATAAAGAACGGTTAACGGGAACACCTTCCACAAAAGACTCATGACAGTAACACCTTTTTGCCTTGATCCCGTTCATTCCTTGGACAGCAGGGTTTTAGACACCCCAACTATTCAGATTTCAGAAATTCAACTCAAGGGCTCAGAGAAATGCATTTCCATTTCTGCGGAGAGTTTCAAAGGGAGACGATTCAAAATTCAAGGAATTTCCTTGACACGCAAAATTACTGAAACATATTGCTTCTAAAACAATTGACCCCTATTTCTAAAACGAGTTAAACTGAAAACACCAGTAAATGATGTTTGCCTCTGTATTTCTGTAACATAATATACACAGGCAAGTTTTACGAAAGCTCCACCTCCGACCCAGAGGGCCCATTATTGTAGATGTGAAGGTCACAGACTCTCATGGCCCTTCAGTGCCAGGCTTTCTTCTCTGATTCGCTAATCACAAGTTACGAATATAGCTTCTCATCCCTTCTCTCTCCTCTGCTTTTTTTTATTGGCTCTCAAGATAAGGCAGCTCTTCATATTAAGCAGGATATTTTGCTGAGCTGGGACTTGACTCCTAGTTGCTACAAAACAAATCTAAGTTTATATGGAAGGTGACAAACTCCATGCCCTGTCATTTATTCTTTTTATAGCATGGGCGATACCAAGAGTCAGCAAGTCTTGTTGATTACATGAATCGACTGGAGCAGCAAGCATCCTAGTCTAGAGATTTCCTGTGTCAATAGTTAGAAATTGTTTGTTTTAATTAAGAGAAAACTAATTCCACTGCTTCTGATTACTACATACATTTTTACAAAGAAACCCATAATCCCAGTATTAACAGGGATAAACACAGTTTATCCCTCTTAATACTGGAGTGCGTATTACTCTAGATGGGAGTCCAAATACATATAGATGTAATAAAAAATGTATTATACTTTAAACTCATTTTTAAACATTTAACGATTGCCAAAGAAAAACATATGGAGATTTTACTATGCCCTAGGCACTGCACTAAGTTCTTCATAAATACTATTTCATTTAAAGCACAACACTATGAGATAAATAACATCAACCCAATTATTGGAGGTCACGGTCACAGCTGGCACGTTGAAATGTCTGACTCTAAACCAAGATCTGTCCATTCCAGATTTTAATTTTCACTATTCTCTCATCCCTGCATCTGATTTTTTCAATTAAAATTGTATTATAACCATCATTCCTGACAATATTCACCTATCCACTACAACAACAGTTGAATGTCTGACTAATACTCCATTTATAGTTCTTCAAAATATTTCACCATTTCTCTCTTGTTAAGACACTTGAGTTTGGTTTTGTTTGTTTTTAATTTTCTACTAGTATCGATATAAACAATGGCAATAAATACCGTTGTAGATAAATCCTGTTGTACATCCTTAATTACTTCCTGAGGATGAATTTCTAGAAATAGAGTCATTGGGACAATGACATACAAACATTTTATGCTTTCAATAGTAAAATTTCCCTTCAGAAAAACTATACCAAATTACACACCTGCCATTTATTTATCTGTGAATTCATTTAAAACAAAACAAAAAAACCCAAATAAACAAAACTACAACCTTTCCAATCTCAGTATCATCTTAGAAATAGAAAATATCTTAGGAGTCTTTTTTCTTTTTTCGTTTTTTCTAATCTCCTACACATTATGGACCTTTTTCACAGTGCGTACCTGATCTGGGGTATCTGTCCTATAATTCATAGAAAGTGGAGACAGAAAACAAAGAATGATTTAAAATATCCCTAAACCACAAAGCACAAACAGTCAGCAATGAAATACTGCTCTAACAGTTCAAAAATGCATCCAGAATAAGAGAGACTCATGGGGAAAATGAGGAAATCTTGGCAGGATTCCAACATACTTGACACAGGTCACAAAATGATAAAGATTTTCTGGTCCTTCTCCACCTGGAATGGGTTTGCTCTAGGTTTTGGCAGCTGAGTATATACCACTTGCCATATGCAGTTGTGCAACAGCTTGGTTTTCTTTGCCTTTGGAAATTCCACAAACAGAGGTGGGGTGGTCAGTGGGAAGATTGTTTAGAAACAAAAATGAATTAAATAGTGTTACATTTCTAGGTCATAGGGGCTGTGAGTTTAACTTTTTGTGTCTTCTCTTCCACCCAAACTCTGAAAAATTTCATCGCTGAGCCCCTTTAATTTTAGGGCCACTGGGATTTAGCTGAAAGAGAAAGTGACCTTCCGCTGGTTAAGCTTTCCTTGAGTACGTTACCCATTAGATACAAAACATTGCTGGATGTTGCAGTGGAAAAAAATAATAATAATACAGGTCAGTGAAGCAATAGAAATCTATAACAAATCTATAAATATGTAAATTCTGCAAATGATCGGCAAATACAACTGTGACAGCAAAGAGAAGGGAAAGATTAATTCTACCTGGTGAGGGGATGAGGATAGGGGTGGAAAAGAAGGTGGTATCTGTAGACCGTGGCAAGGCCGGGTCCTCTGGACCTTTTTTTTTTTTTTTCTTCTTTTGGTGTAGATCTGATAAAGAATTGAAATCATGAAACAATAACATTATGAAAACCAATAATTTGCTTTAATCTTACACACACTTTCTTCGGGGACATATAGACTCCATTTCGGCTGCACGTTCAAAGTCATCCTGGAAGAGGAAGGAAAAATTGAAATTTCTCACACCTCCTCTGCTTTGGGAAACTGGACTGGTTGGGGGTAGGGCTCAGGGTCCAGGACTCAATCCCAAAACTTTGGGCTTCAGGAGCTGCAGGGGACGATTGCGGGGTCTGATCTTGTAGTCTTCGGGGCAGGGGTATCCCACTTTTTTCACCCTACCGCAAAATCGCCCAGTGCAATACTTAACACCCAGTAAGCAATGGTTTGTCCAAAGGATTTCATGCATCCGCCTTTTTCCCCGTTAGAGGACCATCCCCCCATCAGCACGTTACGCTCCCTCTGCCAGCTCGGTTCATCTCCGATCTCCAGAGTTAGAAAAGCAGGAGAAAGCATCGGCCCGGAGTACCCTGAGAGTGGAGCTCTGCCTTGGGGGGGGGGGGGGGCGGGGGTGGGGTGGGGAGGGAGGGCGGCGAAGGCGGCGGGCCGAGCGAACACTCCCACCTCAGCTCCCTCCCCCCGCAGCAATCGCCCAGCCCCCGCCCTCTCTCTCCATCCCGGACCACCGCCCGCGAGGCGGGAGAGCGGCGCCCGCGCCGCCGAGGCTGGCTCCGGCGGTCACGTTCGTCCCCTGCAGCTCTTGCAGTCCCCTCCTCCCTCCTCCCCGGCCCGGGTCTGGAGGCGATTCCCCTCTAGCGACTGAACCGAGCGTTTCTGGGCGAGCGGCGCTTCGCCCCCTCCCGGCTTTGTCTCCTCCTCCGGCGAGGCTCCGGGCCCGGCGCAGGGTCTGCAGCGGCCGCCGCAGCGGCGGGAGCCCAGCGGTGCCTCCCGGCGCGGCCGCCCGGGGCCGCACCCTCTCTCGGCGGAGGCGCCGGCGGACAGCGGCCCAGCCACGCACCGCCCGCGTCCCGCGCACCAACGCCGCAGCCGCCGCGGGAGAACCAGCCCACCCGGCCGGCCGGGTCCGAGGCCGGCAGCCCCGCTGGCAGGAGGGTGGGGACGGCGGCTGCTACGGGTCTGGCAGTGCTCCCTGCGCTGCGAGGATGGAGCAACCACCCCGGCCGCGGACCGGCGCAAGGTAAGGTGCAGCCGCCTGTTGCTTTTCGCAAAGCGCGGCATCGTCCCCTCGGCCCGGGAGCCTAGGCCATCCCTCCCGGCACCGGTAGAGGACAACTATCACCCCATTTCTGAGTCTTGTCCAACCCTCCCCCCCCCCCGCCCCCGGTTCCCTGGCGCAGATCCTTGGAGAGATCCCCTCCTGGGGAGTTGGGGGCGGGGGTGGGTGGTCTACCCTCTTTGCTCGCGTGCCGCTGGCTGCAGTGCAACAGTCTGCAAACTTTTGTGCCCCCTCCCTGCGTGGTGCTCAGCCAGTGCGGTGCAAGTTGCGTGTCCAGTTCTCGCTTGCGCCCTTCCCCCACTCCTCCCCCCACCTCACCCCGAACCTCTCCTCGCCTTAGGCATCTGCCTGTTTTCTCCGTGCGTTCTTGCCAGTCGACTTTTCGCTCCCTGCAGCTCCCGCTAGAGAGGCGAGGGTTTGGGACCCAGCGGGGCTGATCCTGCCTGTAGGGGTTGAGTGGGAGCGGAGATGGAGAGGTAGTATAGGTGGGACGTGGGGGAAGGCTGCCCCCGCCCCTGGGGCTCCGTCCGGCGCGGCGGGAGTCGGCCCGCTCTTCCATTTGCCACCTCCAGCTCGGGAATGAACCCCCTGGAGTGGCTCGAGGCTGTGCGCCGTGGGAAGGCAAGTGCAGCTGCGGGTGGGTGAAGTAAGTGGTTAGGGGAGGGACAGGGTGCTGGTGAGGCGGGGGAGGAAGCTGAGGATGGGGACGATCTGGTTGAGGGTGGGACCAAAAGGCTCTGCTAAAGGGGGCGAGGGGCCGGCCCCGGGCCGCCTTCAGACGTGGAGGAAAAGGAATTTGAGCCTGGGGCGGGTGCGTACAGACAGATGGCGGAGGGGTTGATACCTGAGAAACGCAGAGGGGCAGACCCGAGCCCTGGAATGCCGGGCCCCGGCGGCCTTGGGAAGGCAGGCTTCTGGGTGCCTGGGATGGGGCGACCTTTCTCCCCGGGAGAAACAGACCTCCCGATTCTGTGTACGTTGGCGTCTTGGGCGGTGACTGAGTGGTCGGATCAGGGACCAGGGGAGCTTTTCCCTGCTCGAAGACGACCCCCGTGTCCCCTCCTTTCTCCGACACCGGCTTCCACACCCTTCCACTCCCCACGCCCACCCTCCCTGCCCCGCGCCGGGGAGTTAGGGATGTTTCCACGGCCGCAGGGTGGGAAGGGGATTCCGGTACTCCGGCGGCAGGCTTGGCTGCTGGGTTGGGGAGAGTCCCAGCGCCTGGCGAGTAGACCTCGGTCCCAACTGGTTGGAGGACAGCGCAGGGGGCGGAGGCTGCAGTGGGAGCCCCCGCCCCCCTCTCCCGCCCCTCCCCACCTCGCACCTGGGCGGAGCGAGGGACCCGGGGAGCCCCAGACGCCCGGGAGGCTCGGAGGCGCGGCACTGGAGGGCGTGCGGCGAAACGCAGGGCGCTGGGCTAAGGAGTGTGGGCATCGGGTGAGGGGAGGCCCGGCTCCCAGACCCGGGGCCCCAGGCAGAGGTGCGTCTGCCCACCTCTCAGCCCCCCAGGTAGATCCTCTGGTTGTTGCAGACGCTTTGGCGGATGCGGAAAGGCGAGGCGCTTTCCTCCTTTGCACCCCGGCAATCTGGAAGGGGGCCTAGACTGCTGTGGCGAGGCAAGGGCAGTCCCTGGGATCCTCTGATGCTGGCGGGGGACACCCCGGGCTGTCAAAGGCCTGGAAGCGCCTCCTTTAACCCTTCTCTCTCTGAGGAGGTGCACGCCCCTCTCCAAGTGGCGCCTTGGGCTGAGAATCCAATTCCCGGTTGCTTCCTCCTGGCTCCATAGGAGGCGAATTTGGAGGTTGCGTGGGTCAGGAGCCCCGTAAATCCCTCTGGTCTTCCCTGTGCAGCTCTCCCACGTGCAGGCTTTGAGGGGCACCACCGGCTCTGCGGTTGCCCTGCGGACATCTTCTGCTCTCCGGACCCGAGCTGGGAGAAAGCAGAGCTCAGCGCAGCCCCCTTTTCTGGGCCCTACGCCCTGGCCAGACCCTTCCGGAAGAGATATCGACTGGCCAGGGCTCCGGAGGAATCCTGAGTTCGGTCACTCCCATCGGGGCCCCCCCGGAAGCCGCGAGCTCCCTGTCTCCCCACAGCAAGCTCCAGAGTCCCAGGCAGCGGACAGGGGATGCCCTCGGAGCAGGCTGGGGTGCACCTGCTGAGCGCAAACTCCACACCCTCCCCGGCCAGGCGTCGAGGGGGATAGAGCGTTGGCCTTCTCCGAATTCCCTGGATAACCGAGGTAGGATCCCAGAATTAAGTCCCTCACTCGGCACCACTGAACTTTGGACACCCCAGGACCTGGTTCTTTCTGGGTGCTTGTCGCCCGGTTTTGTGCTCGGGCCACTTGCTTTGCCTGTAGAAACAGATTGGAACGTGTCCCTTGGCAACTCTTGAAGGAAGACTTAAAATCCACACCAAGGTGTTTTTTTTTTTTCAGGTTGCTGAGCTATTCTGGGGAGACAGGTAGTAATAATAACCATCAGCACTTGCATTTACTCTGTGCCAGGCTCTAAAGATTTCATTCATGGGCACTAATCCTCACAACAACCCTGGAAGGTAGTTATTACTCCCATTTTATTGGTGGGGAAACTAAGCCATGGAGAAATTAATTTCCTTGCTCATTGTCACCCAGCCAGTAAGTGATGGGACTGGTTAAGCTTGCGGGTAGAGAACACTGGTGTGCCCCCTTCTTTGAACCCCATTTGGTACCAAAGAACCTTTGTCCCAGGGAAGCATGGGTGAGGCCCCCCGTTTTCTGCTCAAACCCCAGGCCATGCTGGCAGTGCCATCCTTGCCCTGGAGGCCCCTGTAGCTGTGACGCTGGGGAGACCGATGGTGCATATACCCCCTCAGAGCCCCATGGGGCGCACCTCCAGAGGATGGGATCCTGGCACCAAAAGCAGATTTAGGGAATTGGCTGCTGGCACTGGATTTCTTTTCTGAATCTTTTGGAGGACATTCCCTTTGTAAACGTGAGGAGAAATGGAAGGGGGATCCGAATGTGAGCAGGGCTCTGCTCTAGGGCCACACACTGTAGACACAGTATTCTGCAAATGAGTCCCTTTCTAGTGACCGAATCACAGAATATTAGAGTCGGCTCAGATATCACCCTTCCCAATCCAGAAGCCGGGAGGGGCCTTCTTGATGTGGTCAAGGCCACACAGTGTGTTTCTGGTACCACTAGTACTAGAACCACTGTCTTCTGACCCATGGTCAAAATAAGCTCTGTTTATGCATGTATAGATTAGGTTCACTGTGGCTGTTTTTCAGCATCTTAAAATTAATTCATGAAAATTTAATTAGGGAAACGCTTGTTTATTTAAAAAGTAGACCATTTTGCTAATTTCTCATAAATGCCTCCATCTGCATAACCAGAAAAAGCCGCTTTCATGTAGTGGATAAACCACCACAGATGTGTGTCTTTTGCCAAACATTGCAGTATACTATTGATAAGCCTTCCAATAAAAAAATTAACTAACCATGCAACCCTTTAGATGATTCTAAGTAAAATTTAATGGATTCTCAACCATTTTAGCCAAGTCCTTCTGTCAAGTTGAGTGGCTCTGTCCTGCCGCAAACCCAATTATTTGTGAAAATAAGAAAATGTTGGACCTCAGAGGGAAAAATCCTTTTGCATCCAATGAGATGATTTGCTGTTATTTCTTTGGGACTTCTGACCATTGAGTTAAACTTTAGGCCGATGTCAATTTGAGGCAAAATCACATCTTTCTAGTGGACATACTTGAGGCTCAGAAAGGGGAAAATAATTCTTTGTCCTTTTCTCACTCGCTGAGTCCCTTTAACAAAGGGGACTTTCTCTAGCAGTTTAGGGATTCCATATGCCCCTAGGCATTCTTGTAGGACGGAATTTTGATTTCTAAGAGCATCCCATGTCTTTTCTCTGTAGCTACAATAGTAAGATGTTCTTTCCCTGGAGCTGAACCAACAAAAAGTCAGTAAACAGAGAGGAGAATTGGGAAAGTCTGTTTCTCAGAGTCACATTGTGTGTGTGTGTTTGGGGGGTGGGCGGTAGCTAAGAGTTACAGGTGGATGGTGGAAATTTGGTGCCTTTTATGTCACCTGGAACAAGATTTCCATCCCTGATGCTGTGCTAAACCAGGACAGAGGCCCTCGGGCAGTGATGAGTGGGGTTGGGGTGAAGGAGGAAGAGGCAGAGGATGAGGGGGATGGAAAGGAGGCTTGGCTGATGAAGGGCCTTGGGGTGGCAGAGATGGCCCCGGAGAGCCTGCACTGAGAGATGCTGTCCTTCCCCCCCTTCCCCTCCTACCCACCTCCTCAATCCGCCATCTGTGTTGGGTTGACTGATCTGAATCCCAGCGTCCTCAGTTATCTCAGGGGAAGCATTCACTTTCTAGAGAATTCATTAGAAACGCATATTGTTTTTATGTAAGGAGGGGAAAATATGCACAGATGCCCCAGTCCTCAGGGAGAGCCCTGAACCTCAGATCATCCCAGAAGGGTGATCTTCTGAAGGTGAGGATACTGCTTTAGTTGGATTATTGCAGTGTTAGAGAATAAAAGATGTGGCATTGAAATCAGGTGTGACAACATCCCAGAGGAATGGTTTCTTTTTTGGGAACCTCAGGAAGAAGAATTCTTTTGCACCTGGGCAGACATCCTGGTTTCCAATTCCTAGCTTTTCAGGGGTGTCAGGGAGTTAGCTGTATCCTTATCCCATGTGTGTGGTCCATACCCCCTCTACTTACTTACTTACTCATTCCTGTGTGGCCCACATAACACTTCTACCGGGGCAATTCGTTGGGGGTGTATTTATCTTAAATCATATAAACACAAGTTTGTTGACAGAATAACAATTATTATTAAGCAACAGGCTCTGGGAAAATGTTATTTAAAAAAAGAAACCTTTTTGTTCAGAACACAATGAATAAATATTTGTATGCAATACACAGTAAGAAGTATCGATAAAATTTTTGGTTTTGGTGAGATACTTAAAAATAAAAGAGAATCAAGAACTAGAGCATCTGAACTTGACCAATTTTAAATAACAAGAGAAGCCAAATAATAAGCATCTGTGGAATTTGAAGAGGACAGCAGGGGGAAGAAAAGAAAAAGAAAACATAAGCAAGTAGAACCTGAGAAGCTATTCCCTCACGGATTTTATTTTAAATAAAAACATAATATCTTAATCTATGTTTAGATTTGAATAATCCATAGGATTCATAGAGTTACTATTTTATCTTCAGATTGTGGCTTCCATGAGCTTTATTCTACAAGTGATTGGGAACCATGATGGCAGCCCTTGTACCTGCCATGCTAGTATCTACCTACCTGTGCTTTGTAAAAACCTGGTGAATTAATACATCACAACATGACCTATGAAATGACCATTTGATATAAGAATGAAGTCTGCAACCTTCTCAAGAGCTGACAGGCCTGGAACATATTTTTCCAAAGTGAATAAGCTAAGAGTAAGGGCTGTATAATTCATTTAAATAAATAAATAAATAAAGAATACATATTGAAAAAGAACCACCCGGATAAAAACAAGATTTTTCTCTTTCAGAGGATAAATTAACAGATAGTTAAGTTTATAAAATTTATGGTTTCAATTTCTCCTAAGCTCTCTGAGCTGCTTTTTATGTTAATACTTGTCCAGTGACAGTTTTTGAAAAAGGATTTAAGACACTTTTTGAAAAAGGATTTATGCCTTTTTAAAAAATTTATTTTATTTATTTATTTTTGGCTGTGCTGGGTTTTCGTTTCTGCGTGCGGGCTTTCTCTAGTTGCGGTGAGCTGGGGCTACTCTTCATTGCAATGCACGGGCTTCTCATTGCAGTGGCTTCTCTTGTTGCGGGACTACGGGCTCTAGGCGTGTGGGCTTCAGTAGTTGTGGCACGTGGGCTCAGTAGTTGTGGCTCGCGGGTTCTAGAGCACAGGCTCAGCAGTTGTGGCGCACGGGCTTAGTTGCTCTGCATCATGTGGGATCTTCCCGGACCAGGGCTCGAACCCGTGTCCCCTGCATTGGCAGGCGGATTCTTAGCCACTGCGCCACCAGGGAAGCCCTGTGCCTTTTATTAGAAGTAAAATGGAAAAGAAATATAAAAAATAAAATATTGTGAGTCATTCTCAAGCATGGAACAATACAAATTTAGATTGGTTTCCTTCTGTTTCTTCTTTCTTTCTTCTTCTTCCTTTTTTTTTTTTAAGGTCACTGATAGAATTTTCATTCTGCATGTAAATAATCAGTACCTTGCTGGCAGAGACAGCTGGACAAATATTTCCCCTGGTAGTAGCAGGAAGAAGGCACCGGGCACTTGTATATTTGTCCAGAACTAAAGCACAAAGGTCCTGGCTTCTCCTCTAGTTTTTCAGCCTCAGTTCTGGTCTAGAAAAGCAGTCCTTGCATAGGCCTGCATACAGAGGGCTCGCCCTGGTAGCAGTGACTAAGCAGTGTCCCTTCCTTGGCTACACTGGGAATTTATGCTCTGAGACGAATCCTGGTCCAGCTTGCTGACCTTCCCTAGACATCTGGTCATGAGCAATTAGCAAGCAGGAAAGTTTTCCATCCTTTCTACAGATTATATTTAAGCTTGGGTTGGCGAAGTCGCGTCATCTCCTGCCATGGAGTGTTTTGTAGTCATTTATTTGGGTGGTCGGTCTGTTTTTTAGTTGCTTCTCAAAAACACTTCCTACCAACAAAATTAATACCCTTCCCTAACGAAAGGTATAAAGTAGACCCTTGGTGCTCAAAGCATCTGCTACAAAACTCATGAGAGAGGGATGGCTGAGAGCCACCAGGTCAGGAGGCCCAGGAGAGAGGCCACAGAGAAGCAGTGAGCGGGGGGAGGTAGGAGAGAAAGGGAGTAGGAGGGTCAAGCATCAGGGGAAACGGACCACCCAAAGGAAGGGGGCCCAGCGGTTAACACAGGAAGACTGAGAGATACTCGGTAAAAGCCAAATCCAAAGGATAAGGAAAAAAGGCATAAAAATAAGAGAAGATGAAGAAAGCTAATGGGTGTGATAAAGGCCTGAAGAAGAGGTGTACAAGTTATTAATAATGCACCTAAATAATTCCTCAAGGTCTAGATCAACCCAGAGGCAGGCTGAGACCTCAGCCAGAGGGCAGGCTCTCTTTCCCACACTCCCTGTCCTTGGTTAATGTGGCTTCTCCATCACCAGACCAAGGACTCTTCATCTTATTTATGCCATGGTGCCCTTTGGCAGTCTGACACATTTAGGGACCCTAGAATGATGTGTTTAGATATATAAATTGCAATACGTAAGATTATAACACGAGCTGTATAAACCATTGTGACCTCCTAGTGTACGCACAACAGGATCTGATGGTGGGCCAGTGGGATGAGTATAATTCTGCTGTCGGTGACTGCAGACCTGCACCGTGATAGGGAAACGTCCCATCTGTACGCTTGGGTGGCAACATCACCGGTCCCGGTCCTGTGCTTAAGGTCTGTGGCCTGCATTTATAATAGAGTGAAACGCTAAACTGTAGTTCAACATTAGTAAACAAATTCATGACTTTTGTCCCATTCGGGCTCATGGGTTGCTTGAATCCTGTTGATAGATGCCTTGGAGGTCTGCGAGTGGGGTGACCATATCATTCATGGCCGGGATACTTTTGAGAATGAAAGGGAGCATAGTTGTTCCTCTAAGAAGTGGGTGTGAATTGGGATGGGTCTGGGCAAATTGTATCACAGGGTCCCTCAGCTGTGGAGACCTCCTTGGGGTCTCTCTTCCCAGATCAGTTTTCACTTCTCTGGCCCAAGGAATTGGCATTATCTGCCCTATTCCTAGGGATCTGGAGAATTCTTAAACTGGATCACAAGACCTCGAGTGACGGAGACGGACTGAGGTCACGGAGTGTTCCCGAAGCACGTGGCTCATATTGTCCGGTGCTGGGGGAAGATGACCGCAGGTCCCTGAGCCTGGGGATCGCCGTGCGTCTGTCTGTACCGACTGGTCAAGTGGAACCTGCTTAGTAGAAAAAAAGTGTCTTCTAAGAAAGCCTGTGACTCTGCAGGGGGGGATGCAGCATCTCAGAAACCTTGTCTTTATGTGCATGTAGAGTATTTGATCAGCAGCCGGGCAACCAGCTTTGGCCCTAACCAGCTGGGTGGTGATGGGCTGGTTAGGATGACTGCCCCCTGCTCCCCTTCCTCAGACAGAGGATGCTTGGAAGGTATATGGTTTCTGAAGCCCCTTCCAGTGCGGTGGTCTGCAAGGGCATTGTTCTATTTATACGCCATTCGCTGGCCTTCCTCTTTAAGCGGGTCCAGGCTCACTTTCCTGCTTAGGGCTTCCAGACCTTACGTACCACAGATCCAACAATGACAGATGGAGGCACTCCGCCATCCTTAGGGTCTGTGACTAGAGTGAGGGGATGGGGGTGGGAAGGTGGAGGGAAGAGTAGCGGGGAGGCAAAGGGATAGAGTAGGAAAGGAGTGGACCAACTGATAACTTTCCTTTTGCAACAATAATAGTCGCTCAGGAAAGATGGAGGGAAGATGGAGGAGGAGTTCCTAAAATTTTGACTGTGTGTTCATCTGTGTCTAACTCTTTATGACCATGTAATCATGTGAATCCCCGCTAAAAACTTTTCAGTTACTCCTGGTCGTCTCCAGGAGGGTTACATCCTTATGATGGTTTAATAGGTCCTTTGTCACCTGGTCCTGCCTATCTCTCCATCTGTCATTTTCCTGGGCACACGTACGCCCTGGTGTGTTCCAGCTGGTGTGTTAGTACTCGTTAGTAGTGACAAGGCTTCTCACTTCTTCTCTGAAACTCTGCCCTTGGTGATGCCACACGGCAGCCTGAAATCAGCTACGGCAGGGGCATCTACACCACAGAAACTGACAGGCATTATAAAGCGGTGCTGTTTTCCCAGAGAGTCTCGTGTTAAAACTGACTAGCACACACCACTGCCCCTGCCTCGCCCAAAGACTTGCACTTCCTGCCACAAAAGCTTCTCTTTCCCGTCTCTCCATCTGCACTTCCCGACTCCTGATAGCTCATCTGTCTTTCTTTCCTTCTCTCTTGCTTTCCCTTCTTCTTTCCCTCCCTCCCTTCCTTCTAAGGGTCCATCCACCTTCTCATCCAGAGATTGCCAGACTCCGTTCTCATCCCTCTCCTGCCACTTCATAGCTGAGTGAGTGAATCTGGCAGAATTTCCTAACTTTTAACATGCCCCAGTTTTCTCTACGTAAAATGGGTGTAATCATCGGTCGTTGTGAGGCTTAAATGAGTTAATACGTATAAGGTACTGTGACTAGTACATGATAAGTACTATTTAAAAGTCTTTGTTTCTAGTATTGATCACAACATTATGGATCGCTTGCTATGTACCTGGCACTGAATATTGCACATAGGAAGAGAGGTTCAACAAAACAAGCAGAAGACAATGTTTAAGAGCCTTGAGCAAAGCCTGGTTAGTTCTTCCAGGCATATCAGAATGGACTTCATGGAGCCAGGGGCATTGAAACTGAATCCTGAAAGACTGATGGCAAAACCCCACCAAACTGGCAAGACAGACAGAGGCATCTCAGGAGGAGGATAGTCACATGGGCACCGGAACACAAGAGGGAACAGCATGGTCTGTTAAGTTTCTGTGTAGCTGAGCGTGAGAGCGTGGAGGGAGAGGGGCTCTGATCATATCTGGGTTATGCTAACATCCACTGGGAAGTCAGCTGCGGTCTCCTCTTAGCTCTGCCTTTCTGTTGCCTGCAGCAGTGCGGGTCTGAGCTTCGGATTTGCCAAAAAAAATGTCAGACATCCAGATTTGTATGCGAAAGCTCCTAATGGTTAATGGTAGAACTCACTCAATTAAAAAATAAACAAAATTAACAAAACAAAGCCTATCCGGAGGCTATATCCAGTCTCCTGTGGGAGAATGGGATTCTAGGTCCTCAAGCTGTGCCAGGATAAGGTCTGCAGTTGAATACCTGACTTCGAATGTGGTTCTGCTGGGCGCTGTGTGACCCACAGGTGAGAGTGCCTCAGGGTCTCGGAGCCCTGGTTTTCTGCCAAACGGCCTCGCCACAAAGAACCTTTTGGCTTATGTAGATAAAAGCCCTTGCAAAGAACCCGACACGTGTTAGAATTTTTCCCAGACCCCACGGACTGTGGCAGAGATGTCCACTCAGTACAGCCCAAGCCTGATCTCCATCACCCAAAGATACCCGGATAGCCTTACCTGCCTTTTTAATTTTAACAATAGATGGGGGAAGAGAAATGTAGGAGTATTTTTTTTTTCCCCTTCATTCTGTTAAAAACATCACAAGGAGCTTGACATTCCATTTTGGAAGGCTGGATGTCACAGATCCAGCTGAGAGCGATTGATTGCTTCTGCTTGGATTTAAGATCCTGGGGAAAAGGTGCACTCGACTTCTGTGCGGTGTGTGTTGATTGTTCTTTCGAGGCGGGGGAGATCCTCTGAGAAGCAGTCAGCCGCTCTAGATGTTAGTCGGGGTTCTGTCAAGATCTGCACTTAACGTTTGTGAAATTTCCCCTCTTTTGAGTACCTTCCATTCCAGGCTGGCTTTGATCGAGCAGGTTTTAAGAAAACGATCAAACCTTCGAAGAGTGGAATTATTTCTAGTTGAGGGAGCTTGGTGGATGCTGGCTTCCGTAAAGTAGAGAGGTGGCTAGGCCAGCAGCCTACTTCATCAGGCCTGATGAAAAGCACCCTGTAATTGCAGCTTTGTGATGATAATACGTTGAATCCTGGTGTTATTCTGATTTGGGGTTATCTGTGTTTGTTTCCTTGTATTGCTTGATTGAACTTGATCATGAGAAGCTTCGGAGTTGCAGGCAGGCCTTGGAGTAAGGACACCTGACTTAACAAAAGCACCTCAGATCTGGATTCTGGCCTCACTGCCGAGCTCCTACCACCTCTTCTCCAGGAGCTGATCTGAGCCTCAGGGTCTGTCTCACTCGCGTCCAAGCCCTAAGCCCCCTGGGCCCTCAGGACTGAGGTGTCTGGTGCTGCTGTAGCTCTCACCCCCTGTTGGTGTCTGGGGTCCCATCCCATACCAGCCACTTCAGGAACCAAACCCCAGAGAAACCAAGGTCCTCCTCTTCTGAGGTGGATTTGAAACACTTAAGTTTATTGAATTAACATTATGGGTCAAATAGCACAATTGCTGTGAAGGAGGTGTTGAAGGCCTAACCCCTAATGTGATGGTGTTTAGAGACGGGGCCTTTGGGAGGTGATTAGGTTTGGGTGAGGTCAGGAGGGTAGGGCCAGACACGGGAGAGCTTGCTTCCTCTTTTCCAGGCACACACATCCAGGAAAGGCCACATCAGGATACAGCAAGAGCATGGCCGTCTGTAACCCAAGGAGAGGGCCCTCATCAGACCCTGACCATGCTGGCACCTTGATCTTGGACTCCAGTCACTAGAACTGAGAGAAATAAATTCCTGTTGCACCCGGTCTATGGAATTTATAACAAAGTTAACAGGCAGCCTGAGATGACTAATATAGGAGGTTACTATAATTTAGCCTGGCACCTAGCCGTCTTGTGAAACATATCTGGGCAAAGATGTGCCTTTTTCATACCATGGTGTCTGATGTTTACCACCAGCCTGGCACTTAATAGGCACTCAGTAACTTCTTGTTGAATGAGAGAATGAGTGAACACTAATGAATGGAGTGGGAAACGTCCAATTTATAAACAAACATTTAGAAAACAGTTCATTTGAGTGTTGGAAATTTCCTGCAACTGCGGTTTGGAGATGAAGGAAACATAAATTCTTTTAGAGAAGAAGCTGTTAGCATCCTGAACTTTTTACTAGTTCACCCCACATAGGGTCTCCTGGAGCGCTTCTCTGTAAAGAGATGCTGAGTTGAACTGCTGGCCTACCAAAAAAACATAATTCACTTAATTTTAGTAAAATGACAAAGAAGAGTCATTTCTTTATACACGAGTCATAGAACCTCAACATTGGAAAGGACTCGTGAGGTCCTTTTTCATTTTAAATACCCAATGGGCAGGTTGCCATAGAAGGAAGTGATTTTTTTTCTGACAAAATCGTGGCTTTCAGGGTCTTTCTTGCTCCTCTGAGAGAGATCCTTCAGACACTAGGAGGACTTTCCTCCATGGCTTTTGCAATTTGAGAATGGAGATACTGTTTCCTCAAGATGCTATTCATCTTTATTCATATCTGGGTGCAGATGAGCTAAGAATGTGTGGGTGTGGGATTTGAAGCGTCTGACGTGCTTAGGTAACAGTTGGCGTGCCAGTTGTATAATGAAGAATAAGTATTGACAGCGTTAAATTGTGGCTGAATCTTGGTTTTGGTGTTTTAAAAAAAAAGAAAAGAAAAACAGAATAAAATTTCTAAAAGCGACAGCGTTGTTTTTATGCCAGGGGTGTTTTCTAAATGTTGGGACAACAGTGCTGGGAAATGTGGGCCTCCCATACGTGTCACTTTCTTCTGCCTAGCCTGGTTTTACTACTACCCCGCATAACTTTCTTTTTAATTGGCAAGGGCTGTACTGTTTCTAAATATACATTTGTGTGGTACTCGATGGATGCAGGGAAATAGCTTTGGAAATAACAGGTAAAATTTTAATTCACTTTTCATATTGAAGGTGGAAGGGCCAACTGGTTTCTCAGGAAAATTAATGGCATTTTATTGAGTTACTAGGTAGTTACTGTTTGCTTCCCAAGCTCCAAAAACTCTAAGTCATCATCAGCTTCCAGGGCTTTCATCAGGTGAAGCTGTGCACCATTACTTCTTTAAGAAGCAATGTTCCTTTCTCCACCTTTTCTGTGTGCTGACAAGAATAGAGACAGAAATACAGAGAGACTTTCTGCTACTCACTTGTGGGTGGAGTAGGCAGTGTGAGTGTTACCTGACGGGAGCTGGGTAGCATTGTGGATTCTACTAGATACAGGTGCTTCTAGTTAAAAAACACATGGATATCACTGCCCAATCTGTCAACAATATTTTAAAAATTACTTTAAATAACACACTTTAATAGTTAGCTTAACCATCAGATGTGTCTGAACTTGCCTGTTATAGACTTGTAGCCCACATGCCTCTCATATTTCAAAAGACAGTGTTAACTTATGAAGAATTAAAAATTCTCATTTGAACGGTCCAGTTTTGCGAAACTCTAACAAATAATTTAAGACTATAAAGCATCCTAGTTGTCTGGTCGCTAGGTGGAGAAGGCACCTTCCCTGTTTTGTAGCTGAACGACGACCAGATTAGAAATTGACTAAGAGTTGCCCCTGTATAGTATGAGGGGCTATAGTCAGGAAGAATGAACTACCATAAAGTTATGATGCACGTAAACGGTATTTCAGGATTTCTGGAACAACTGTGTTGTCATGTGGAAAAAAGCTGTGATTTTTTTTACTGCTCATGTCACGGGTACCGATAATACTAATGTAGTTTGTTGCTTGCCTTGAAATTTGAAGGAAATGCTAAATTCCAGTTGGAGATCAGTGGAGAAAAAAAATCAGAAAAGACCTTCCACGGTTGTGGATTCCTTGTATTCTAGCTATGGCCACAGTATACGGAGGGGTAGGGCATGGACCCTGGGTTAAAAACCTCTGTCTCAAGGTGTGAGTAAACACCCGATAACAAACAAAGCAATTTTCAGATGGATAAGACCCATTAGAAGGGATTATAAAAGAATGTCATTTTCTGTTCGGTACTTTATTTAACAAACATGGCTAAGGAGTGTGGCTGGCCTCCTAACTGGTCCCTTCGGAGAGATATGCCATTGATTTGATCTAAAATAGTGTTGGGTCTTCTTTGAGAGCGGGGAGTGTAATATTTTGAATATTTTCATCAGTGTTCATTCTTAAACCGTTTTGGGGTGGTTTGAAATAAGCCAAAGTTGTTTGAAGTAAGGCTGTTGAATGCAGAGGGTGATCGAGGTGTGTAGACCCCAGATTGGGACTTGAAAATCCCAAGGTTTCTTTTCAGAGGCGACTCGCCAGCTACGCTGAAGGTTGCTCCATCATGGGTGGAGGTGGGGTAGGGATGAGATCCAGAAAAGACTGTGTTTCTAACACGATAGCATCTCTGGAGTCAGCCTTTGGTCCTCTGGGGTGACAACTTTATACACGCACTTCACTCTATAGAGTGACGTTCCAAGACAGTTTCAAAATATTTAGTGACAATATTCAGTGTCACAGTTTACACAGTCTTGACTAGAACTGCCCCGCCCAGCAGAAACATAATGCCAGCTACCTATGCAATTTCAGCTTTCCAGTAGCTACACTACACATGTAAAAAGAAAAAGGTGAAATTAGTTTGAATAGTATATTTTACTTAACCCAGTAGCTCCAAAAGTATCATTTAAACTCAAAACCAAATTAAAATTTATTAAATGTTTTTCACACCGAGTCTTTGAAATCTCGTGTGTATTTTATACCCACAGCACATTGCACTTTGGACACTGAATTTTCATCAGAAACACTTGACCTATATTTAGATTTCATAAAATGTACCGTTGAAAAATCAGATTTACATATCCAAGTTGTAGCAAATATACTTAAACATTTTCTAATAACTGAATGAGTATTAGTTTTTAAATTTTAAATAAATCACAATTAAAATTCAACCTTTAGCTTCTCAGTCTTGCAGGCCCCATTTCCAGGGCTGAGTGGCCACACTGCTGGTTACCATACTGGATGGTGCAGGTCAAGACTGTATGGGGCTATATATACAGTAGGACCTACTATATAGCACAGGGAACTCTACTCAATACTCTGTAATGGCCTATATGGGAAAAGAATCTAAAAAAAGTGGACATATGTACATGTATAACTCATCCACTTTGCTGTACACTGGAAACTAATACAACATTGTAAATTAACTATACTCCAATAAAAATTAAAAAAAATAACAAAACCGTATGGGATACCACTGGAGAGAAATCCATAGGCACCAAGCAGACAGTCAAAACTCATTGACAAAATTATGGAGAGAGGCTTGTCTTTGCAGTTGTCTGTCTTTTCTGTGAATCAGTCCTATTAGTCTTTTTGTTAATCGAGTATTTTTCCAGAAGCTCCTGATCTTTTCTTTAGAACCTTTCATATGACCCCCCCTCCCAAAAAGGCCTTTTCTTAGGACTATTGATCCCCTCCATCCAGGGGCATCCTATAGCTTCTGCCTCCTAGAAGGAAGGTTCAGGGATCAGGGTAGGTGATTAGCTGGAGACAGGAAGCTCATACCTCTGCCCCAGGTTCTCAAGACTGAGAGTAAAGTTTTCTGACTCTGAGCCCCACTGGATGTCCAGTACCTCTGATTCTGATTCTGAAAAATTGGGGTAGAGCCCAGGAAACTGCATTTTCATCAAGTCTTCCTTGCTCTCCCTACCTTCCCCCACCAAGTGACTCAGAACAGCTTAATTTAAGAACTGCTGACCTAAGCATCCCTCCTCCCACGTAGTCTTTTTGCTAGTGGTTCATAAGGTGTGTTCTGAAGACCCTCTTCATCAGAAGGCCCTGTGTCTCCTTAAACTGAAGAGCTGTAGGCCCTTCCCCAAACCAGCTAAATCAGAATATCTGAAGGTGTGACACTAGGAATCGGCATTTTTAACAAGTTCCCAAGTAATTCTTATGCCTCCTAAAGTTTAAAGACTTTAAACCTTATGCATTGTGACCACCTAGAGGGGTGGGATAGGGAGGGTGGGAGGGAGACACAAGAGGGAGGGGATATGGGGATATATGTATACACACAGCTGATTCACTTTGTTATACAGCAGCAACTAACACAACAGTGTAAAGCAATTATACTCCAATAAAGATGTAAACAAACAAACAAACAAACCTTATGCAGACCTTCCTGCTTAGAAATTTGGAATTCTTCAATTCCATCCTTTCTCATTCATCCTTCCCCCGACGTCTGACCTTTAGAAACCCACTTGCCATATTTATTCTACCTCCCCTGTGTTAGGGTTATTTAACGAATATGCATTTGTTCCAGGGACTGGGGAAAGAAAAATATAGATTGTGAGATCCTGTCTCTGACTGCAGAGAGCTTGCAGACATAGGAGGGAGAGGCAGATTTATGGAAAACTGAGGTCATAAAGCACTACAGGTGGAGCGCCACATATATGTGCTGGGCACCTTGAGGACACGAAGAAGACAAGAGTCATTTATGCACCTGGGTCGGGAGTTGATGAGAATGGCTTCAAAAGGGCTTCAGAGACCTGCTACCAACCAGGGTTTGTGGCCTCCTTAATCAGTAGAAATTGATCAAAGGCCAGACAAGAAATCCAGGCAAGGCTTTACTGGGGCCCCTGCTGCAGCAGAGGGGAGTGAAAACAAACAACAGGTTCCCTTGCTCACTCACTCCCTGAGGGGGGGAGCTGGTTCCTTATATGGGGTGAGGGGTAGGGGTGTGTCCAGGGGTCGGGCCACAGGGGTGGCTTAGGTGGTCTGCCCACCCTTAGGTGGTGTTGTGTGCAGGGGGCATGCGCAGGACCCTGCATTTGCTCCCAGCTCTTCAGAAGTGGCAGTTGGCTTTTTGGGTTTTTTTTTTTTTGGTCTTTTTGTATCTTGTTGCCCATAATATGCCCCAACTGCACATGCCACAGAACTGTCCAGTCTGACGCTGTGGCTTCACAGATTTCTGCTGTGGGTGACCTTCACTTGAAACCCCCAGGCAAGGGAACTCTGGAGAACAAGGCCAAACAAAGCAAAGTCAACCCAATGCAAAACCACTGCAGCTCCTTGGGACACCTGTGCTGGGGTCGGCTCCGTGCAGGAGGGAGTGGGGTGATGGGTGGGACGTCCAGCCTCGAGGGCCCTGCTAAATCCATAAGGACTTTACCTCTGGATAGCAGTGGCTTCTACATTGGAGGTGTGACCTGATAAATGAATTTTCTTTACGAGAATAACTCAGGCAGTGGTTCTCACATTTCTGGCGTCAGAAACATTTTAGACTCTCAACCATGATGGAGGATCCCAGAGAGTTTTTGTTGACATGGGTTATATTATCCATATTTACCAAATATGCTAAATTAGAAGTTAAAACTGAGAAATTAAAAAAAAAGTTTACTAATTCATTAAAAATAACAATAGTAAGCACATTTTGTGTTAACATAAAAGCAATTTTTTGTGAAAAATAATTCATTTTCCAAAACAAAAATTCAGTGAGGAGAGTGGCATCGTGTTACGTTTCTGCACATCACATTAATATCTGATTCCCACGCCTGCTTCTGTGTTCATTCTGTTGTGATAGCCTGTGGCAGAAAGCCTTGGGAAAACCCTAGTCCACTTGTGACAGGTGAAGAGCAGAAAAGACAAGTCATGTCTTTAGTGTCGTGTCTGTGGTATTATGGAAATAGTCTATATCATAACTGGAGTCAAGTCATATCTACAGAATGATGGAAAGCGTCTCATCCTCATCGATCACTGGGAAGGGCCTCAGGAACCCCCCAGGAGTCCCTGGACCACATTTTGAGAGCCATTGGTGAGGAGGGTGTGTGACCAGGAGCAGGCAGTGTGACCAGGAAACGGGGAGGAGACCTCGTAACAGTGTCGGGGGAGGTGAGGGAGGGCCTGCATCAAGGTGTATCAGCGGGGCTGAGAAGGGAGGGTGAGGGAGAGATGCCAAGGAGACAGATGCCACAGAACCAACCAAGCGGGTGTGGGGATGAAAGACGGGAGAGGCCCTGAGGATGTCCTGGGTCAATGGAGATCCACCAGCTGCTGGTATCCAGCCCTGAGCTGGCCAGGCCTCTGTTCCTCAGGGTCACAGCTGAGGGGGAAGGGAGGTGTCAGGTCCAGCCCTAGAGTAATTGTCTGCAGGTCTAAAGCTGCCTTCTATGGTGTGATTATACATTGGCAGGAATGTATCTTTTAGGATGGGCAGAGTTCCTGAAAGCCTTCCAGGCTGCGTGGTTCATGTATGCAGGGACACAGGGAGAGAAGGCTGTTTGGTGAGTAGCAAAGATGACAAGGGTTGAGGTTTGGGGGACGCCCTTCTCTTTGGGGCTGGACGCATTTGTGGTGAAAGAGCATTCACAAGTCACTCAGGAAGCCAGAACGTGGTTTTACACAATGTAAGTGTGTGTGCGCATGTGTATGTGTATATGTGTGTTCTATATATATGTGTATAAATACGGTTTTATATATGTATATGGTGTGTATGGTTTTATATATAAATAGCTATATAGGCTCAGGGAGCTGCGTATCTGAAGTTGTGGATGAAAGTCCTGGTTTACCACCAACTCCCAGGGTGACTCTGGACAGCCCACTAGGCATCTCAGGGTCTCGAGCTCCTTGTCTGGGAAACGTAGAAGGTATGAAACGTAGGAATCGCGTGATCCAATCCAGGTATTTTACAGGCCACAAAGAGTGATCTTCTGGAGGACACAGCGATTCCATCAGTGTCAGCGTTTGCTCAAGTAATGTTTTCCCGGCCCTGTTTTCAATCTTGCCTGCTGAGGGGTTGGGAAATGAACAGAGAAGCAATCCATCTGGTGTCAAGGGACAGCAGCTGGGTCTCTCAGGAGCTGCAGGTCTTGTCATTGGTTTGAATGTGGTCCCCGGCTTGGCCTGGCAACCTGGCCCCCTCTTGTTTCCTTAGTCCTTGAGAAAGCCTTTTGTGCTAATTCTGTCCACACGCGTGTGCCCACAGAGCAGTTTGACCCTACTCTGCTCAGTGATTCCCCAAGTGTGCAATGGGAGGTGGTTTTAGATGGTCACAGATGGTGTCTATGTAAACTTTGATAGTATAGAAAAATAGAGCAAGCATAGCAAAACCATTTAAATTGGTATTATTTCATAGGCTAAGAGTTTAAATAAGTAAATTGAATTTTAAAAAGATTGCATAAATGCTAATGCAGGTAAAACTTGGATGTAACAAAATTCTTTTTTTTTGAACAAATTTATTTATTTATTTATTTTTGGCTGCGTTGGGTCTTCATTGCTGTACACGGGCTTTCTCTAGTTGCGGCAAGCGGGGGCTACTCTTCGTTGCAGTGCACGGGCTTCTCATTGCAGTGGCTTCTCTTGTGGCACGGGCTCTAGGTGCCCAGGCTTCAGTAGTTGTGGCACGTGGGCTCAGTAGTTGTGGTGCATGGGCTTAGTTGCTCCACAGCATGTGGGATCTTCCCGAACCAGGGCTCGAACCCATGTGCCCTGCATTGGCAGGCAGATTCTTAACCACTGTGCCACCAGGGAAGCCCTGTAGGAAAATTCTTTTTTTTTTTAAATTAATTAATTAATTTATATATGGCTGTGTTGGGTCTTCGTTTCTGTGCGAGGGCTTTCTCTAGTTGCGACAAGCGGGGACCACTCTTCATCGCAGTGCGCGGCCTCTCTTGCTGCGGAGCACAGGCTCCAGACGCGCAGGCTCAGTAGTTGTGGCTCACGGGCCCAGTTGCCCCGCGGCATGTGGGATCTTCCCAGACCAGGGCTCGAACCCGTGTTCCCTGCATTGGCAGGCAGATTCTCAATCACTGCGCCACCAGGGAAGCCCAAGAGAGGCAAAATTCTTGAAGGCAGGATGTGAGTGACTAATATGTGAGTAACATTAACTTAATCATATTAATGGGGCTTTTAACAAATTCAGAAAAGGAGATGGTCTTATCAGGTGATCCCTGATCCTGATACCTATGTCGGAAGTGTTTTTATTTTTCATGGGTTTGGTATTTCAGCCTAAAAATTCCTTCTGGGGACCTGAGCTTTTTATATCTACTTTATATTGGTCATGTTAGGTACTTAAAATGTTAGATTTTAACCTGGATTTAACTAAGGGAAAAAATCAGGCAAATTAAAATGAAGGCAAATTCCGTAAAACGACTGACCCTGTACTCTACAAAAATGGCAATGTCAGAAACACCACCCCCTCCAAAACAAACAAAAAGAAAGCCATGGCTTGGGGACCATTCTAGACTAAAGGAAACTAGAGGTTTGACAGCTAGATATAATGCGTGATCCTTGATTGCACCCTGGATCAAAAAATAAGAAGTTATAAAGGACATGTTGGGACACTTAGGGAAATTTGAAAATCAACTGCTTATTAGACAAGAATAGAGTTATCGATTTTAAATTTCCCAAGTGTGATAATCGTCATACAGGGGACTATTCTTGGTCTTAGGAGACTCATGGTGAAGTACTGAGGGATGAAGTACATTAATGTCTACAACTAACTCTCAAGTAGTTTGAGCCAAAATATACATGCATTCACATATACCCACATGCATACATAATGCCCATATACACACACAGATACATACACACAAAAAACACACATGTGCACGTACATAGACATGCAGACATACATGCCCATATACACACAGATACATACACACAAAGACACAGTTATGCATATACATAGACATAGACATGTAGACATGCATGCCCATGTACACACAGATACAAACACACAAAGACACACTTATGCACATACATACACATAGACATACCTGCCCGTATACATAGACACACATGCATACTTTCACACATACACACTCACATATGTGCAAGGAGAGGGAAAGCAAGTGTGACAGCAAATTAACAGTTGGTTCATCCAAAGTGCCCATTGTGCAATTCTTGTACCCTTTTCATGGATTCAGACTTAAATGCTTTTCAAAATAAAAAGTTGCAGAAACTATTAGACTTTGTGAAGTAGAGAAATCTCAGTGATAATCTAAGACTTTCATCAAGTAGAAGTAAGTGTTGAGAATGTGGATAACAGTTTCTCGAGCTACTACTGTTACCAAACCAAACTTGGGTCCACTCACCCGCACACAGTAAATCCAACCTACTGACACCAGGTTGTGGTGAAGAAAGTATAGCATTTATTGCAGGTACCAAGCAAGGAGAACAGGCAGCTCTCGTTCAAAAGACCTGAGCTCCCCAGTGGCTTTCACGGAAGGGGTTTTAAAGGCAGTGGGAGGGAGGGGGCTGTAGGTGCGTGATTAGCTTGTGCCCAGTTCTCAGACTGGTTGACATCAAGGTGAAGTTTCAAGAATCATTGACCTTCTGGTTTCAACCAGTCTGGAGTCTCTGTTCTTGCAGTCAGCAGTTTTCATCTGGTGGGTTCTGCTTCCCGTACAAACAACTTAGGAAGGTGTGTCAGGCCTTTATCTATAGCTTTCAGGAAACTGGGAGTTCGGTGACTCTGTGATGTGGCGGATTTATAGTCTAAAGCGTTACCAGTTCCCCAGCCCAACAGCTATTCTTTGTTTCTCCATCTTCACGTTTCCCATCATTAACTCTCGATTCAGCCTTTTACTTCCAAAGACAAGGAAACAGGGGCTTGTGCACGGTTTCACTAAGGAACGTGCTTCCGTAGTGCATAGACCTACAGCTGCTCCACAGCTAAGATTCCCTCCTCCAAGTAACCGTTAGACATAGTCGGTCTCTGATCAGCAGAGCCAAGGGTGGTTCACGGTGACTGCCTGGATTCTAGTTTGCACAGGCTTTACTATGACCGCTGATCAAACAACACTGTTAACGTACAGAATAGCCTCTGGTATAATAAGAATTTTGTGAATTCAGAAGTCCTTCACTAAATACTCATCAAGGACTTCCATGCTCCAGGCATTGTTCCTCGGGGCTCATGGAAGACCTTTGAGATCCTGCTTCTCATGGAAATTGTGCTCTGGGTGGGAGGGATAGAAGTCGCTAAGCAAGGAATGAGATGGACTGGGTGATTTCAGAAATTGCTAAGTCTTGTAAAGAAAAAGAAAATCATGAGGGTGACAGGACAGAGAGTGATGAGGCAGGTGCGACAGGACAGTCATGACGTGAAGGCTTCTCCGAGGGGGTGACCCATCATCAAGCTCACGAGGAAGAATGTTTTATTTTACATGTCTCTGTTATTGACTCCTCACTCCCTCAGCCTTCAAGTTTGCCCTTGATGTCAAAGTCAAGGATCTTCTGAAACCTGAGTGCTGCCTGCTGGGCTGCCACGGGGTCTGTGCGTCTGGTTTATCCACGCCAAGTGACAGCAGGGTGTGCTCGTTTCCTCGTTCTCTTGTTTGATGAAGGCGGATGTTCTCTGTGCACTTTTCATCTTTATGATGGACTTTTAAGAAAGTGAAATCTAAAAACCACAGAAAGCCCATCATTTGCTCACACTGACACATGGTGATGAAAGTGAGTTATTGCCCCCGAATAATGCCGCAGGAAGTCTTCCAACCAGCAGTTTTCAGGAACGCCGCACTGGCACCCCTCTGAATTACTATCTGCTTTTGCTAATTCACTATGACAGGTTTCGAAAGCAATTCAAGTTCATGTAAAAGCGGTGACAGAGAGATTATTCAAACTTGCGTAAAGGAGGGTGGAGGAAAGAACTATATGACATTCTCCTTGTAGCACCAAGCAAGATCCATTGAGATTCATTTCCTGGAGGCATTAAATATGGTTTATTTTTTCCTTTTCAGCCACCTTTTCAGTTTCATCTGATAATTGTATTCTATCTGCAGTGCTTGAATTTATCCCAGAGCATAGAACCAGTGAGCTGATTCTCTAGCCCGGAGGCCGCCAAGGACAGGATGTGAAGACAGTATTCCTTAGCATTAGAGAAATTCCAATTTTTAAAATTCAGGCCAAAATGATGTCCCTCATATAAAATCACTCAGGAGATAGGCTGGCAGGTAAAAAAGATTCTACGTAGGATTCAAGATATCTGGGTTCCTTTATTTCCCGTTTCCACCTAGGTGAACCAGAGCTGGCCTTCCGGATGGCAGGGTGTGGGCCATAGCACAGCACATAAAGGATCTAGAGTCCGAGAGCCTCGTCCGAGGTCCAGCCCCTCCACTTACAGCTGTGAACTTGGCTCAAGGCCTGGCCCAAAGTAAACACTCAGCAGACGTGAACCTGCTTTCCTCCTTCCCCCCGTCTTGTTTCTTTATGCCTAGTGGCTCACACTCCCACCCACCTCTCACCACCCACCCGCTCAGCCCCGGCCAGTCTGCTGGCCTTCGTTCTGTCTGTAGGAGACTCTGAACCTCTTCCTGCTCCAAACCTGCTGAGTTTGCACTTGATGCTGCTCCCTGGGTCCCCCCTTCAGATCACCCGTGGCTGCTCTCAGCTTAGCTCTCAGCTCAGACTTCGCCACTCAGAGCAGCTCCCATCCTCGATCACACCAACACATTACCCTGATGGGTTTTCCTTATGGCTTCTCTCCCTCTCCTAAGTTACCTTGATGCTTCCTTTGCTGGTTTTGATGATCTTTCCACCCTGAGCTCCGTGGGAGCAGTGGCCTTGACTACTGTGGGTGCACCAGCCCCTGGCATATACTAGTTGCTCACTAAATATTAGTTGCATGGGAGTTATGGGTGACTCCTTGCGAGGTGGAGGAACCTCGTGGAGCCGGTCTGAAGGTCAGATGGTACGAGGTTTCTGAGAGGACTTTAGGAGTTATAAAACTCTATGCAAATAACACATCGTTCAGTCTTCCCTCCCATGGAAGCACCCCTTTCCCATTGCCCCAAACTAAGGCATACTCTTCATATTCCTGCAGCATTTTCTGTAAAGATCTGGCATTTCTGACACATGCCTTAACTCCTGATACATCTCATTAGCAGGAGTTTCAAATGAAACTCGGAGGAATTTGAAGCAAGAGGAAAAATTCTCCGGCTTGGAAACTGGTCATCAGCAAGCCGTTCCCAGGTGCAGCTTCGGTGCCGGGGAGCACGCAGAGCCCGCAGCATTGCAGTGATGCCCAGCTTTCAAGCTCCACACAGCTTCCCTGGGCCAAGCGTGGCTTCAAGATAACGGCGTCCTGTGCCTGGTTTGGGGAGGAGGAGACAAACGCACAGAGCTCAGCTCAGAGGTGAGCAGAGCCCTTGTTCCTTGTGTCCCTTCAGGAGAGCAGTGCTGTGATCCAGGCGGGCAGCGTTGGTCATGAGCCTCTAAGCACATCCTGCCTGGGTGCAGTGTAAGGACTTTTTCTTCCCCGTCTACCTACCTTTGTGGAAAATTTTCAACCTTTACCATTTATCACCTTTTCAGGCTTCAATCAAGACGTAGCATTTAGATTCCATATATATGTGTTAGCATACGGTATTTGTTTTTCTCTTTCTGACTTACTTCACTCTGTATGGCAGACTCTAGGTCCATCCACCTCGAGACAAAGTGAGAGAGTGACATGGACATATATACACTACCAAATGTAAAATAGGAAGCTAGTGCAAAGCAGCCTCATAACACAGGGAGATCAGCTCAGTGCTCTGTGACCACCTGGAAGGGTGGGATAGGGAGGGTGGGAGGGAGACGCAAGAGGGAGGAGATATGGGGATATATGTATACGTATAGCTGATTCACTTTGTTATACAGCAGAAGCTAACACACCATTGTAAAGCAATTATACTCCAGTAAAGATGTTTAAAAAAAAAAAAGATGTAGTATTTTGGCTTTGAAAGAGCTTCATTTAAATTGTGGAAGGAAAAGAAGGGGGTTTCAGAAATCTCAATCCATGATTCATGTTTAGAAAGATGTGTTTTTTTGGAAGTGTGACAATCATCCTGAGAGAGACTGGGTCAGGCAGTGGACAGCGCTGATTTTGGATGGCCAAAGCCGTCTCGGCCACCTCGTTGTAGACACAGTATGCAAGGGTCCTGTGCCTTTTCCTCTGGCCACTCCCTCTCAGGTTTTCCAGGAAATGAAAAGGGATTCGAGTTTCAGTGGAAATTGGAATCTCTGGTTTAAGAAAATGAAAACAAACCTTGAATTTGGGAAAAAAATTACTTTATCTGTGGCTCTCAAGATGGATAGTCTCCCTCTTTATTGAAGTGTAAAGATTTTGGTAAACTGGGTCAGAAAAGGAAATTGCACATCCACTCTATTCCTCTCCCCTCCCCAGAGGACCAGATCCTGCCCACCTCCTGAGACATGTGGTTTCTTTGTCAAACTCCCAGCTTTGTCAAACTCCTCACATAAATGTCCATATCTACTGAAAAAAAAAAGTATATAGCACAAGGATGTTGAGGCTTGATGCAAAAATATTTTAATTATATTCTTTTAAATTTTTAATTAGAATGAACAATGCAACACGAAATTTCTTTTTTAAGCAAAAATTTCCCTAGCTTTATTGAAATATAACTGACATATAACATTGTGTTAGTTTAAGGTGTACATTATAATGATCCAATATATGTACACATTGTGAAACGATTACCACAGCAAGTTTCGTTAACACATTCATCACTTCATATAAAACATTTTTTTGAGAACTTTTAAGATCTACTGTCTTAGCAACTTTTAAATATACAATACAGTATTGTTAACTATTGTCACCAGCTGTACATTACATCCCCAGAATGTTTTCCTCTTATAACTGGAAGTTTGCACCCTTTGAACACTTTCATCGATTTTCCCTATATAATGAGTAAACTTGAAGAATGGACAATATCTGTTCTTAGAATTGAACTTCGTTTTAACAACATCCTGAGCCTAACTTATCTGTAATAAATAACTGAGCATAGGAGAAGTGACTAAATTTTTTATCAGTATCTAGAAATAAATACTTGAACCTTTAAACTTGCTTGACAAGAACCACACTTTCATCTCCTACTAAGTAGAGGCTAAGACTATTACAGTTTACAGATTTTGTCTTACAAACATTATACCATTAGACAGGTAGACTGCTAGTGTTCATGAGAAGCTAAGAGGATCCAGGGACATTGAAGGTCATGGCCATGGCAACACCAAATTTCTAACATGGACTATGCCTTAAAATCAGCAAATTATCTGTAATAAAGATAAATATAGTGACTTTATAAACTCTCTTAAACTTACATTCCTCCCTTAAGTCAACTGATAAATAAGAATGGGGCACTTTTCTCTTCTGGAGAACTTAAGGGTTCTCATATGGAGCTTTGAAGCGGAGAGTTGAATTAATTAGCACAGAAGCCATCACAAATTAAAACAGCTCTGAAATACGGTTCATTCAGGGGATTAAAACACACCTCTTCTTTCAATTGAAGTTACGTATGTTTTCAAGGAAAGAATTAGAAACAGAAGGTAGATGCTAAATTCCTAAGGGACTAAGGGTTTCACATCATCTGACTCAAGGCCAGGTTGTCTTGGGTGAGGCCAACCACCAGACAGAATGTTCCTGAACACTATGCAAGTGATTCTTTTGCTTGTTTGCTTGTTTTGGAGGACGGAAAGCTTTTTACTGGCTTTTGTGGAGAAACTAACATTTGAGCTCTAACGCTCAAAGAAAATTCTTTGTTCCTCATACTTCTCTGTATTGCTTCTTCGGGAACCTTTAGGTCAGAACATTTCATCTTTGATTCAGAATACTGCATCAACGAATCGAAAGGAACTTTCCTAGATGCCAGTTGTGGGACTATTTTCCCCATACCCTTATCTTCATGGTCTCCAAATTAAAAATAAATTCAGACTCTGAGTTTGAATTTGTGGTGTTTGATCCCTTGTCTAATGTCATATATTTCCATTCTATTTGAAGGAGAATTTCCTCGGTTTGGGCCTTTATCACTTTTTGCCTTTATGTATCCAACTTTGCTCCTTCTTTACCCCCTTCCTCAGCTCAGTTCTTACTTTATATTTCCACCAGATTCGGTTTTTTTTAAAAAATACCACTTTGAGTGGGTTACCTCTTTGCTTAAAGCATTTGGTGACTCTCAGTTGTCTATAACGTCAGATTCCTAAACCCGGCGTGCGAGGCCCCCGTGGCCCTATTTTACCCTCCTGATACACTTCATGGTGCATCTCACGTCGGACCGTCATCCAAACTGTCGTTTGACTCTTTAACACACTCTGCACCTTCTCTCTCCTCTTCCTCTTTACTTATCCAAAGCCATTGCATCCTTTTGAGACCTGGGTCAAATACTAATGCAGAAGTTTTCCTTCCCCACCCCTGATTAAAGTAATCCCTCCTTTTAAATAAGCTTCTATCTCTTGAATTTATTTGCTCTATGTTTTTTGCCTTTCGTAAGCTGTGTCCCAGACTATATGTCTTAGGGCCCCAGACCACGTCTCATAACTTTGCGTACCCCCATTCGCTGCCTATCTCACCAACTTACACATTGTAAGTATTGAGTAATATCTGTTATTTGCTCTCAAAAGTGAGGTAATGCTCTTTCTAATAAACAGGAAGGCTGGCTGGCTTCCAGTTTGAAGGAGTCAAATGAGCTTTTCTGTTGAGCTTCCGCAGCCATGTCAGATCACTTGACTTTCAGGATGCGGGCTGCTGTATTCCAGGTTCTGAAAGGTCCATGAAGGAAAGTGTGAAACGTATTTGGAAGAAGGGACCCTGCTAGATCTGGAAATGAGGAGAGAGGGGTCGCCCATCTCAGCCCATCGGTGGCATCTCTAGGGGGGCAGTGGGAGTGGCACATCCTGGGGGCAGGTAATAATAGCAGGCACGTAGAGAATTTAAAACTAACGTGAAATGGACTCAGTTGTTTTGTTTCTTATCCTCACCAAACACCAGCGTATCTAAATAATGTCAGTGATAAAATACTCTTTCTTCCCCAAAATATGTGTTGCTGGGGCTACTGTTAAGTTTTAATAATATACGTAAGCTCCAAATTAGCACATTGTTATCATTATTTAATAAACGCTGTAGTCTACGCGGAAGTTAATTGCAGGGGAGAAGTCCCAGGACACACCCGTTCTGGGACCTTTCTCCTGCTTCAGGCACAGCTCAGGTCTCCAGAACCTTTGATATTCTTGCATTTAAATAGTACCTTTGGAATAAACCACAAGAACACAATGATTATAAAAATGAGTAAACCTTGAGCTACATGCATTCTGTCATTCTCTGAGGCCATTTTTCGTTTTTATTTGTGTTTATCGTTCGGATACTTCACGTATGTGATTTCGTTTGGTGAGGGCACATTTCATGATTATCACTGAAAATCACTTTTTTCAGATAGAGGAGGGGTATGTTAAAAACGAATTACTCTGAGAGTACTATATAGTGAGAATTTCTGTGTATCCGTTTTGCTCCTCTTACTGAAGAACAGTTTCCAAAGAGGTCTCCAGAGAAGGCTCTACACAACTGTCAGAGAGGCTTTTTCTAGCCAGCAGCTGCAAGATGTGATCACTCCTCTACCCTCTCCTGCCCGATCTCTAGCATTCTTAGCCCAGTGAGTTTTTCTCCATAGCACTTATCACCTCCTGATATATTATACATGAGTGTGTGTGTGTGTGTGTGTGTGTGTGTGTGTTCGCTTGTGAGTATTGTCGCCTCTGTTAGTCTCAGGTTCCATAGGGTCAGGAAATTTGTTTTATCGACGCAGTATCCCAGGCGCCTGTCAGATGGTCTGGCCTGTGGTCGACACTCAATCCACATTTGCTGAGTGACTGAATAAATGAACGAATGAGAGAAGTGTCAGAATAAATCCCACAGAGGCCTTTCGTTTATTTTCTTCTCTCCGGAGCCCATCTGAAGTGGGGAGAATGAACAGACCTTCAGACGGGTTCCAGAAGTACCTTTTGCCGATCTTAAAAGAACGTGGTTTTCTTGAGGTCGGTGGAAAATTGCCTGAGCTTCCCACCGCATCCGTTTAACCTGTAAACCTAACTGGGAAGGGGGCGGTATAATAAAAATGACCATATATTGACAATGTACTATAATTAGGCCCTTTAAAATGCCTTCTCTCAATGAATTCTCAAAAAGCCATTGTAGAGGTGAGAAAATGACGCCACCAGCGTGGTCATCTGGGCCTGCCCGTTCCCCCCAGGACGGGGACCGGGAAGGAAGGTCCAGGTCCCCGGGACCACGGACCGGGAAGGAAGAGCAGCTGGGGGCCCGGCCCTTCGCGGGATCCTGTCCATCTCTCACAGCCTCTGCTGCTTTGGCACCTGCTACCGCCGGCATATGCCACCGCGAAGTGTTAGGTGTCAGCGCGTCACCGCACAGCTGGGAAGTGGGGCGGAAGAGAGAAGCAAAAGGACGAGCACAGCAGAGCCGAGCGTAATGCAAGGCTTCAGAGAGGTGGGAGAGCGGTGTCAGCTCAAATCCTGCAAGAATACAGAAGACGGTCCTCTGGGGAAGGATGTGTAGGAAGCCTTTATTCCAGAAGAGTCGTGCGCGAGCAAGACGGGCCATTTTCAAACATCCGTGTACTAAGTTAAGTCTGCCTCTGCAAAAGTTCTCCTTATTTTCTGTCTCACTCTTTGAATTCCTCACCCTAGAGCCCCGCTTTTTTTTTTTTTCTTTAACACTCCATAAATGTTTTAGAGATAAGTCACTTTTTAAAAAAGTGCATGCATTTTTTAATTCCAAAGTTTAAAATTCTACTAACAAAATGATAACAACACTAGGGAAAATAAACAAAGCATCTACACACAGCACTACAAAAGATTTTCCATTTTTTCTGGGTCTTTTCCTTTCCGGTCGTTGTGCATATGCATTCCCGCTTTTATTATGGCATATGCTTCTATCTTTAATGTGCTAGGATCTGTTTCCAGACGGAGTTGTTTCCACGGCTACCAGTACAAGCAAGGCATCACCAGGGCCAAGGATGAACTGAAAGGGTGAGAGCATCCCTGGTAGATTTACTCTTAGGGAGAGGTCTCCCCCAAACCAGAGGCTGAGCTTGTGAGATAAAAGAATGAAGGAGGTATCAGAGAAGATTCTAAGGAAGAGAGAACAAAAGGGCCTAAAAGACTGAACACAAAACGTGGAACGTACGTGGGGACAGAGAAGAATGAGGGGAGGAGAAGATATTAGTGGGAATTAATGAAAGGAAAATGACTTGCATCTCCCTGACATTTAGCTCGGCTGACTTGTACTAGCCACAGTCTCTATCTGGACAGTTTCTCCGTGAAATCTGGAATGTCTGTCATTTTTCTACAGGCAGAGTAACGAAAATGGCAAAGAATGATTTAAAATATTCTCAAAGATGCACTTGGATATACATGTGAGGTCAGATGTTGCAGACCTTGGTCTGTCATTAATAATGTTTTAGGAGAAACAGACATGCCATTTCTCACTGATTTCAGAACCTGGGAGGCTGAGAGAGATGGAGTATAAAACAAAACCTGTAAACTGTCAGAAGAACTCACAGAAAAAAAGCTGACAGTGTCTTTTAAACAACAGTAAGATAACCTGAAGTCTGGCAGAGATTGTGAGAGCTCTTGATCATGTTGGGTATCTTAGGCTCTTAAATCATTTCTCTGGTTACGACTCATGGCCAGGTGTTAGATTGTACCATGACTTATGATGGCAGCCATTTAAACTCATTCTGAACTGCTTCTTCTGGAGAACAGACTATCCCCACCTGTATGCCATGAGGGAGTTAGGCACAGCCATACTGAGAGACGCCATATTAAAAACAATGGTTTCTCTAATCGATAGCATTTAGTTTATAGAGGTGAATTATATCATGTGGAAATTGGAGACAAAAAATTTTAGTGTCCATACTTGGTGGCACCAGATGGCTATTGTTTTTTCCATGTTTAATTAACAACCTAAAATAGCCTGCATGATACTTTTCCTAGATGTGGAAGCAGTCCAATGCTTGGCTGAATTGTGCTGCCTTCCTGTTCCTGGTGGTCTGTTTTTAATAACGTGTACAATAATGTAATAGAGTCATGATTGAAAAGCCATCAGAGATTTGGGTGTCCTGGAACAAGACCAGAGTGGACTTAGCAAGCCCAGGCCCAGATGGGTTCAGGACACTGAAATGAATGGTCAAGCCTTTCTCGGCCATTCCATCCATGCCGAGGTGAGCAAATATGAGACTGACCATCCGGTTGCAGGGGCCTGGAGAAGATCACAAGTGTCTATAGCAATGGTTCTCAAACTTCTCTTCAGACTGGAGTCTCCTGCAGAGGTTCTACAGTCCTCCAAGGCCTGAGCTCTACTCTAGAAACCAGGATTTCTAAGGCTGGAGCTAAGGCATCAGTAGTTTAAAATATCTCCCGGGTGGTTCTGATACATGGCTATAAAATAAGGTAAGGTATAATAATGCTCATGAGACATGCAGATAGCTCAAGGAGTACTTCAAAGAGAAATAGCAAAGACTTCTTTGGCAGGGAGTAAGGAGGGGGTGGTAGGTGGAAGGTACAACCTGGGCAAAAACAGAAATAAGAAAGCAGGTAGTGGGCCAGTGTGAAGTTCCTGTTGCCTAGAGCATGGAAGCGTAAAGGAAGAGCAGGGGAGAATGTCAGGGAGCATCAGAATATGCTGGAAAGGGGCTTGGATGCCAGGCTCATACCATCTTAGTGGAAAACCGGTATCACTATTCATACATAGACGTTTAACCTTAGGAACCAGTACCATAAAAATAAAGTTGTTTCTTGTTAGATACCGTCACCTGCCAACGATTCTGTCTTTAACACCTTTAACTCTTTGCAAGAGGAGATTTGCAAGTGGTGTTAAAGCCGGAATAGCACTGAGCAGGGTGGTGGCAGTGAGGATGGAGGAGAGGGGCTGGGAGTGAGACAGCTCAGGGACAGACACACCCAGGCTTTGGCCAGTGGCCCTTGTTGACTCTGCCCGGGGTGATGGGCATTTCATCAGTGTTGCCCCAGAGAATGCAGAGTCTGCCGTGTGTCAGCTTGAATGCTGAGATACTGCAAGGGGTTGGCTGAGAAACATGGTAAAAATCACAACAGCAAATCTCTGAAAGTGCTTTCAGATTTAATCATCCCCCTTTTTTTTTTAATTTTTTTTTTAAAATAAATTTATTTATTTATTTTTGCCTGTGTTGGGTCTTCGTTTCTGTGTGAGGGCTTCCTCTAGCTGCGGCGAGCGGGGGCCACTCTACATCGCGGTGCACTGGCCTCTCACTATCGCGGCCTCTCTTGTTGCGGAGCACAGGCTCCAGACGCGCAGGCTCAGTAGTTGTGGCTCACGGGCCCAGTTGCTCCGCGGCATGTGGGATCTTCCCAGACCAGGGCTCGAACCCGTGTCCCCTGCATTAGCAGGCAGATTCTCAACCACTGCGCCACCAGGGAAGCCCCATAATCATCCCCTTTTATTCTGCTTGCAGGAAAGGCAGCTCCCAATGGTTTGATAATCCCAGGAAGGATGTACTTGTTCTCACTGTGAATGAACTGAACTGGTAACGTGTAATTTAACTCAACATACTTGGATTTAGAGAGTGTCATTTTTAAAATGCAATATTGAGTAACATAAGAATTTGAAATGTCATGGAATTTGAAAACCGTGTACCGCACGGCTATTGTCTTATATGGGCACATTTTATTTTGGTGATGGTTGGATTAGGTTTGAAGCAACAGGAAAATTGTTGTGTCCATATGTGCGTGTGTGTGTGTGTGAGATGGTCACGAAGCACTAGGGTAAATGGGAATTTTCCAAAGTAAAGTTTTGAAATTACTAGCCAAAGAAGGTAATGAAAGAAATAAGCCTGCAGTCATAGAACAAATATTATGACCCTATCTTTAAAGTCAGTGGGCAAGAGATAAGGAGATGTAATTCTCTCTAACCCACTGGAGTTCTTTTAAGGACTCTGAGAGGTGTAATCGTGTCTGTATTTGGGTTACATGCTGCTTTGATTACGTAGACTATTAGTAAAATCCAATCCACAGCCTCCTACGATGACGTGACTAAGCCGTTTTGCTGATCGTAGCTCTTACTTGGCAGGGTGACCTAGAATTATTAGTGGAAGCCGGTAGTACTGGAGATAAATGCGCTTCTGCTCATTTCACTAACTCATCTGTCCCAGTGGCATCAACAGCACTTACCTTTACCTTTTTAATTGTCTTAACTGTCTTTCGTAGCTGCGTCCTCTTTAGAATAACAAATGAAGAGCTGCAGTCTCTACTTCTCCACTATTAACCACCCATATTACCCTCAGCTACAATTCTACTTGTGTTGTGGTGATAGAAAAGCTCACACAAGCTGAAGATGAATAATGCCTATTGGTGACTAAATATCCTTTATGTACCAGGGTCTGTGCCGAGCATGTCACTTAAGTCGTGATATAGCTTAAAATTCACCATAACATTATTGCTGTTTAGTGTCGCTATGTTACCGATGAGGAAACCAAGGCTCAGAGAGGCTACGGGAGCAGCCAGGATTTGCGTAGCTAATAAATGATAGAGCAGGACTTCAGACTGAGGTGTGTTCACAAAGCCTGGTCTCTTCTGCTTCTCGACACTGCCTCCAAATGGCTCTGCCTGCTTGCTCAGATCCCCGAATGCCCTGAAGAATCACAGCAGGGATGGATTTGATAGTCTCTGAAGTAGAGCAGGAGGCATGGAGCTGCTGCCCCACTGAGCTGGCATTCACTACAGCTTGTGTATCACAGCCAAGAAAATCCATAACGGATCCACCAAAACATGTCATGACTCAACACAGTGGAAGTTTATTTCTTAATCACGTGATTGTCCAATTTGAGGGCAATTTGAGGCTGGTGGTGAGGTGGGAAGGGGACTTGGCTCCACGCATTCAGGGGCCGAGAGGGACTATGGCACTCTTGTCATCAATACATAGCTTCCAAGTTTGTCACTGTTGTCTCCATTGCACTCAGCCAGGAGCAGAGCAGGCTTAGAGGTGTGTACCTGGGAGACTTTTACGGACCAAGCCTTGGAAGAGGCATACATGCCTTGCATTCCCAGTTCATTGGCTAGCATTCAGTTGCATGGCTATCGCTAATTGCAAAGGAGGCTGTGAAATATAGTCAAGCCAGGTATGCAAGAAGAAGAGGAAATAGATTTTAGGGAGTATTCATACCAGGGAAGAAGAAGAAAGCTCCCCAGTCAGGAATCCAAAGATTGAGGTTTCAGTCCTTATGAGCCATTGTAGAGCCACTTGATAAGTTTTTCATCTGAAAATCAGAATCACCGTCCCCTGCTGCTTTCTACTCCATAGGATAATTTAAGATCGAAATTAGAATTAAATAAGATATGTGGGCATGCTTTATAAGCAACTTCATAAGACTTAGCATGGGAGAGTAGACAAAGTTCTAGACTGGGACATGGAATCCAAGTTGATATTCTTTTTTCCACTACTCTGTGGCCGTGCAAGCATGACTCACTCATTTGAGGTCTCTGAGCTGGGAAGCCTTTTCTGTTAAGTTAGAAGGAAAAGCACTTACCTTACCTTCTTTATAGGGATCCAGAGCATGTACAAATCAGCAGCCTGTGCAAAAGTGTTTGAAAGTCATTAAATGTCAAATTTTTGTTTTTGATATCACTGGGGACTATTTTCCTTGGAGAGTGCTTTCTGAACCCAAACTCCCTGCTTTATCCTTTCCTCCTGACTGAATGAAGTAGGACATTTATGCACAAAATAATATTTTTTTCAAAAAACTGAAATAGATGTCTCAGCACACACCATGAGTGGCCATAAACTTCTGAGGGAACAGCCCGAATCACCTCCGTGTTTGAAATTCCCATCATGCCCGGTGTGTACAGTCCCTGCCCAACTGATACTCACTGAATTACATTCAAGTTTCTTTCTTTTTTTCTTTTTATAAACAAGTCAAATGTAAATAGTGTGTCTTTTTTGTTTGTTTTTTATATATTGGAGTACAGTTGATTAACAATGTTGTGTTAGTTTCAGGTGTACAGCAAAGAGATTCAGTTTTACATATACATGTATCTATTCTTTTTCAAATTCTTTTCCCATTTAGGTGATTACAGAATATTGAGTAGAGCTCCCTGTGCTGTACAGTAGATCCTTGTTGGTTATCTATTTTGAATATAGTAGTGGGAATCTAAATTTAAAAAATTAAAAAATGATACAAATGAACTTATTTATAAAACAGAAACAGACTCACAGACTTAGAAAACAAACTTATGGTTACCAAAGGGGAAAGGTGGTGGGTAGGGGGATAAATTGGGAGTTTGGGACTGATACATTCAAGTTTCTTATTTATTTATTTATTTATGGCTGTGTTGGGTCTTCATTGCTGTGTGCGGACTTCAGTTGCGGCGAGCGGGGGCTACTCTTCGTTGTGGCGTGCAGTCTTCTCATTGCGGTGGCTTCTCTTGTTGTGGAGCACGGGCTGTAGGTGCACGGGCTTCAGTAGTTGTGGCATGCAGGCTCAGTAGTTGTGGCTCACGGGCTCTAGAGCGCAGGCTCAGTAGTTGTGGCACGCGGGCTCAGTAGTTGTGGCTCGTGGGCTGTAGAGCGCAGGCTCAGTAGTTGTGGCACACGGGCTCAGTAGTTGTGGCACACGGCCTCAGTAGCTGTGGCTTGTGGGCTCAGTAGTTGTGGCTCGTGGGCTGTAGAGCACAGGCTCAGTAGTTGTGACACACGGGCTCAGTAGTTGTGGCACACGGCCTCAGTAGCTGTGGCTCGTGGGCTGTAGAGCGCGGGCTCAGTAGTTGTGGCGCAGGGGCTTAGTTGCTCCGCGGCATGTGGAATCTTCCCGGACCAGGGCTCAAACCCGTGTCCCCTGCATTGGCGGGCAGATTCTTAACCACTGTGCCACCAGGGAAGCCCCTGAAGTTTCAAATAGACTATCTGGCCAAAGACAAAGTGACCAAGGGGCCAGCACAGTAATAGTTAGTGACACTGGCAGTAATGTGAAGCTCTCCCCGCTGCCATTCTGTCTTTGAAGGGAGGGTTTATCCTGGCTGATCACATTCCAACTTTCTTATTTGCTAAGTCACTTCTCTGAATATGATAATAGTCACTTAAACAGACTCATGCTTTCTTTCTGCATTGAGTGGTTCCAGAATTAGAGTGATTCATCAAGTTATCTTCCTTTCCCTCTTTTATTTCTCTTGTAACTTCTTAATTCCAGCCAAGGCGCTGATTTCCTTCCAGGTTGCCTTCTGAGTCGAGTCGTGCAGAGGGATGATCGTCTGGCCTGCCTTCTCATTCACTTCTGGGCTCAGTCAGCTATGAACCGACAGGCAGAGCTTGCTCTGCTAATCGGGGCGTGGGATGATTCACTCTTCCATTTTTCTGGGTTGTTGCAGGTGAGGCTGCATCTGCTTTTTTTCAAGCTTTAATAAGTAACAACAGACAGTAGAGAAAATCAGGAAGGGACCGGCTGCCTTTAGTTCTAGAATGGTTGCCAAAGTGTAGCACTGACGATCCAACTTAGGCTAATCTTGACTTTATCCACCCACGGAACAACTAGCAGCATGTCATTCTGTAAATGGCCCCTCCAAGAAAAGAGAAATTGCAAATAAAGCACTTGCAGAGAGGGAACTCTGTGCTTCTCAAACTTTCACGTGCACAGGAATCACCTGGGATTTTCTTACCATGAAGATCCTCATGCATTCGACCTGAAGTGGGACCAGGGGTCTGGCATTTCCAACAAGCTCCCCAGGGATGCTGCTGGGCCAGCTACCACACTTTGAGGAGGGGGAAGAGTTGTTGAGGAAGGGCCCATTCGTACCAAGGCCTCATTCTTCATACATATTTTCAGATGATGTAGTTTCTGTAATAAGGAGTAATATCCAGGCTGTACTTGTAGCAACAGATAAGAAATTGCAATCAGGAGGAAAGTGGAATCTTTTATGTCTTTTCAATCTACAGTATTTTACAGAGTTCCTCCTCTGGGTCATTGTGAATTTGCGTAAGTTAGGCAGCTCCAATTCTAAGATTGCATTTACACTGACAATGAACAGGAAGGTAACAGCCCATTCCATCTGAGTGATGGGATGGGCGTCACTACCACTAATTACCCGGCAGAAGGGCTCCTTAACTATAAAAGCAGGGATGTATCAGGATCACAGGAAATTAAGGATCTGGGTTGGGCTCAGATGCTAACTTGCTAATGATTTTGCACAGTACATTGGGAGTTTTGGGATATCCAAAAATAAACGTTGGGAACATGACTTTACAAATATATTTGTATGCTTAAAAGAGGAGGTGGAACCAGATACCTGTACTTCTATTAATAACAGCCACATGCATGGTGCTTCCGACCACTTTGCAAATATCAACTCATTTCATTCTGACAACAACCTTATGAAGTAGGTACTGTTATCGACTCTATAGATAAAGAAACTGAGTCACAGAAAGGTTAAGTACATTCTCCAAATCACCAGTGTTCAGGTTTTCAATCTGGGTAGGCTGGCTCTTATCATGCTTTTCCTGGACTCACATACCGTAAAGACATGTGAGTTCAAGTTCAGACTCGGCCATTTGCACTTGCCCTTGAATAAGCTCTCTAGTCTCTCTGTCCTCATGATGCCCTGGGAACCTCTCAGGATGGTTGAGAAGTTGAAATAAGACAATGCATGTGAAACGTTATAAATTATATACAGCTGTACAGACAGATTCAAAGATTAGATGGATGCATTTGATTACTATTGTTATATTTTGAATAGTATTGTGTAAATAGACAACTTATGTTTCTTTAGTCCCTATGTTTATATTTCTGCTGCTTCCTCGGAAGAACTAGTTTTGCCGGGACCCTTAAACAAAAAGCAACAACAACAAAAATATTTTTGGATTTGTTTTCTTAGGTTTTCTGAAAATAGACTATTCTGTAGAGGCTAAAAACCAGTTGATGGCCTATCAGCTGATTTCATTCATTCCTAGTTTGTGATATTATTCCCTGGAGGTACTTCTCCGAAGTGTTAGCCCATCTGGATTGAAATGATTTTCCAACTCCTCTTGCATTTACTTCTTCGTTTGGAAAGGTGTTTTGTGATGAAATCAATTTCACCCTAGAACTTTGCACTTCGATGTGGATCGTGATTTTTTTGTTACCTTGTCTCATCCCAGTATGGTCATCATTCTTCAAAACCCCTCACTTTTCTTATAGTTTTAATGTTCCAGCTGCACACATTTTTCTCCCTCTGAATCTTAGCAGGAATTAACATAGGGTTTCCCTCATCATTGTATTATTACATCCCCCCTCAGCCCAAGAATTCAGGGGACTTATGAGAATATGGAGCTGTGAGAAGGAAGGATGACGGGGGTTTTGCTTGTGTTGCTGGGGCCAGGATTTCTATGTCTCTGGCTCCTGGATGCAGGGGATGGAAGTGCCTCCTAATTATTAAATTATGAACATTGTAATTAGAGATGAATTTCCTTTTCTTTTTGTCAGAAATCCATGGAAGTATTTTATTTTATTTTTAAAATTTTTATTTTATGTTGGAGTATAGTTGATTAACAATGTTGTGTTAGTTTCAGGTGTACAGCAAAGTGATTCAGTTATGCATATACATATATCTATTATTTTTCAAATTTTTTCCCATTTAGATTATTACAGAATATTGAGTAGAGTTCCCTGTGCTATACAGTAGGTCCTTGTTGGTTATTTGTTTTAAATATAGTAGTATGTATATGTCAATCCCAAACTACCAATTTATCCTTCCCCCACGAAAGCAAGTAAAGTTTAAACCAGAACTTGATTCTGTTTCATTCATTTTAGCCAGTCAGAATCTTTTCCTTTTCAGCAACAGATCATGATAAGTCTTTCAGAGTAAATATTAGAGCTGGATACAGTTAACTCTCTTAAATAAATTAGCAAATTCAAACCAGAACAAAGATGCAGTGAGCTTTATGCATGCAAATAGGTAACATTTTAAAGCTGATTTAATAAAAGGAGAAGCGTCAGACAATTGCATCATCATTTTCTTTTAACTGTGGCTTCTAAGATAGGGTTCATTTAGGTTTCTGGAGTGGCTGGTATAAGCAACTCCAGTAGTTAATATGTGTGTGTCTTCCAGAACGTTGCTTGTCTTCTCCGGTATTGTTCTAGAGCAAACATTGATAGAGAAGGATGGTCTGTGAGGACCAGCGACTTCCAAGATATCTAGGTGTGTATTTCTGGTATCAAAATATATAGACAATATAGAGTGTGGTCAAAGAGGCAGACCTTGAGGTCAGAGAGTATGCAGCTCCACTTCTTAGCTGTGTGACCCTGAGTGAGTCACTTATCTTGCCTCAATGTCTGTTTCCTCATCCATACAAGGGGGATGATAGTAGTACCGACCTCAGGGCTTTGTGGTGTGTGACGTATCATATATTTCTTAAAAAACAAAATTGTTAAGCTGAGTTAATTTTGGAAAAGAATCTGAAAAAGAAATGAATATATGTATGTGTATAACTGAGTCACTTTGCTGTACACCTGAAACTGACACAACATTGTAAATCAACTCTACTCCAAGAAAATTTAAAAAATACTTCTTACTCCAGGGAGCCTATTCTTCTCTCCAAAAAAAAAAGAAAGTTAATTTTGTTATGAATTTATCTTTGACCTACCATTAATGCATGTGGGATCCTAACAGCTCCAATAAATCTTCTTAGACTTTTGAACAATTTCAAAAACCCCCTGAATGCATTATGAGTGTCTTTCAAACAATCCTATAGAAATGCTGACCCCAGAGCTGTGTGCATCTTTAATTGAAATCCCCTCACTATACACACACACACACACACACACACACACATATACCCACGTATATATCGGCCTTTGTTTAGGGGAAGGTCTTGCGCGAACAGCATGTGAAATGTTATAGCTTCTACTGTGGAGCCAAAAGGGTAATTCCTCTCTGAAGACTACACTTACTACCTACAGAACTAGTATAAGTGCCTACACTTCATCCAAAGCACACTACTGTTTTCAATTCATTTTGTTATTACATGGTTATTTAAAGTAAATTGGTAAAATACTAAATAGGAGGATGAAGAAATGACACTCAAAATCTCAAACTTCACCCCTAAATAGTGTTAATATTTTGGTGATTTTGATGACTTTAGGTGGTTTTTTGTTTTTATTTGTGATCATACTATACAGGCAATTTTATATCTTTCCTTTTATTTATATATATAAATACATTATTGCAAAATTTTTACAACATAATTTTAATGGTTGTGTAACATCACCCTGAACGATGTGTTGTTGATTATCTAGCCAACTTCGTAAACATTTATGCTTCCCCTGGTGATTGCTGTCATACACACTGCTGCCATGAATGTCTCTGTAAATACTGATGCTGTGGCATTTATGGCAGTGGTCACCCGAGCCCTGCAGGTGCCAAACCTGTGACAGTCGTTAGAGTTGGAACTTGTGAAGCCAAATCCGGCCCTTACACCCTGACGAATTGAATCTCAGAGACAGAGGTTTGGGTGAAGTAGAAAAGAATAGCTTTATTGCTTTGCCAGGAAAAGGGGGCCAGAGGTGTGCCCCCTTTGAGGAGTGCCCTCAAACCTGTGTGTCCCAACTTGGAGCGGGTAGTGAGGAGTTTTATAGCAATGGTTCAAAGAGGAGGGTGTGGTCAGCTCGTGGACATTCTTCTGATTGGTTGATGGGGAGGTAAGCAGGCGTCAGCATCATCAACCTACTTGTTCCAACAGGTCTGGGGTCTACATGCCTGTGGGCAGCATAGTTTTAACTTCTCCCACCTGGTGGGGGTTTCAGTATCTGCAAAACAGCTCAAAGATATTGTGACGTGTATCCCTTGAGGGGGAACCAGGACCCGCCCCAAGGCTGCACTGTTGTGTCTTGTCTTCTCCTCCCTTGTCTCTGCATCCCCTCCCTCCCTTCCCTGATCAGCAACTGTTTGAACCTGCCCTTTGGATCTCAGGGGAGGTCATGGAGGCTGAAGTATATTCCCTACAAACAAGAAACGGGGGACACAGAAAGACTTCCATGCCCAGGAGCCCCACAGGGTCCTGCTTGGTATCACCTGGTTGATGCAGCCACCATCAATTTCTTACACTGCATTTCCTGATATTCTTAGATTCCTCAGCCTCAAGATCAAAGTCCAGAGTGGGTCTCAGACATTTCAGTTCTTCTGAAAGCCTGGAAGGTCAGGAAAGTGCAGAAAGGTTCAGAATGGCGAGAGGGTGTCTATCCTGCTCAGATAAATTGTGCTGATCACTATGTTCCTGGGGTTACAGGTGCTGTCTTTGTGACTCCCTCAGAAACTTCTAGTAATTATCTGAGGATCCTGTGGCTCCTCTGTGAAATGCTATTGTCCTTAACATATCTCCCCAGCATTCCCTTGGCTGTCCCAGCAAACAATCATACTCACCTCACCTTGAAAGAAATAAACATTTCCGGTCTTTTCATGAAAGTCTTCCTTTATCCATCTCTTGAATTAGATAATTAAGTCCTTTCTTCTAGCTATTAAAGTTAGCCTGTCCTATCTTTTTTTTTTAATACATCACTATAGTCAATTTAATTCATTACTGTTCTTAGACTCTCTGCCATGCCCTAATCATGCTCCACATTCTGGGATTTATGGAGTTTAATACAAGGAAAACATTCTTGTTCGCTAGGGCTGATTGTCATCTGATAGACATGGTACCAACATACCAATTGCTGAAATATTGAAATGCATTAGCACAGATTAATAGTTTCTGCCACTATGTCCCCTTAAAGGGCCCCCATTCACCCCTGAACTTCCTCCCACTCCCACTATGCCCTGGCAAGCCCAGCCCCCTCTCTGAAATTTCTCTGGCATCCAGCTCCTCAGGAGCTGGATGCTATACAGGGGGTCCCCTAATACGAACCCTCAAGTTGTGAACTTTCAAAGATGTGAACGTGAGTTCGTGTGTCCAATCACGTAAGTTAGTTCACATGTCTGGTGTATATTGTCACATGTGTGCATCCTCTGCAAGTGGTTGTGCTTTTGTGTACTTTACTGTACAGTGCTGTAGAGAGTACAGTATCTTTATTTCAAGCCCAGAACCTGTGCCATCAACCTCAGACGTGAGTGAAATTGCAGCTTGCCCTCTGTCTCCTACTGCTGATGATCTTCACCTCTACCATCTCCCACCCCCACTCCCTCCTCCAGTCAGTAACTCTTCTTCTTCTTCTTCTTTTTTTTTTTTTTCTTTGCATGCCTGGTCCTTGTTTTCCAGCCCAATGCTCACTTCCTAATGAATACTTTTTTTAAAATTTAATTTTATTTATTTATTTTTTATACAACAGGTTCTTATTAGTTCTCTATTTTATACATATTAGTGTACATATGTTAATCCCAATCTCCCAATTCATCCCACCACCCCACCCCAACTTTCCCCCTTTGATGTCCATACGTTTGTTCTCTACACCTGTGTCTCTATTTCTGCCCTGCAAACTGGTTCATCTGTACCATTTTTCTAGATTCCACATACATGCGTTAATATACGATATTTGTTTTTCTCTTTCTGACTTACTTACTGTTAGCAGTTGCCTTATGTATTGAGGCGCTCCTATGTTGGGTGCATATATATTTATAATTGTTATATCTTCTTCTTGGATTGATCCCTTGATCATTATGTAGTGTCCTTCCTTGTCTCTTGTAACATTCTTTATTTTAAAGTCTATTTTATCTAATATGAGTATTGCTACTCCAGCTTTCTTTTGATTTCCATTTGCATGGAATATCTTTTTCCATCCCCTCACTTTCAGTCTGTATGTGCCCCTAGGTCTGAAGTGGTTCTCTTGTAGACAGCATATGTATGGGTCTCGTTTTTGTATCCATTCAGCGAGCCTGTGTCCTTTGGTTGGAGCATTTAATCCATTCACGTTTAAGGTAATTATCAATATGTATGTTCCTATTACCATTTTCTTAATTGTTATCAGTTTGTTTTTGTAGGTCCTTTTCTTCTCTTGTGTTTCCCATTTAGAGAAGTTCCTTTAGCAGTTGTTGTAGAGCTGGTTTTGTGATGCTGAATTCTCTTAGCTTTTGCTTGTCTGTAAAGCTTTTGATTTCTCCATCGAATCTGAATGACATCCTTCCTGGGTAGAGTAATCTTGGTTGTAGGTTCTTCCCTTTCATCACTTTAAATATATCATGCCACTCCCTTTTGGCTTGTAGAGTTTCTGCTGAGAAATTAGCTGTTAACCTTATGGGAGTTCCCTTGTATGTTATTTGTCGTTTTTCCCTTGTTGCTTTCAATCATTTTTCTTTGTCTTTAATTTTTGCCACTTTGATTACTATGTGTCCTGGCGTGTTTCTCCTTGGGTTTATTCTGTATGGGGCTCTCTGTGCTTCCTGGACTTGGGTGGCTATTTCCTTTCCCATGTTAGGGAAGTTTTTTACTATAATCTCTTCAAATATTTTCTTGGGTCCTTTCTCTCTCTTCTCCTTCTGGGACCCCTATAATGTGAATGTTGTTGCGTTTAATATTGTCTCAGAAGTCTCTTAGGCTGTCTTCATTTCTTTCCATTCTTTTTTCTTCTGTTCTGCAGCAGTGAATTCCACCATTCTGTCTTCCAGGTCACTTATCCATTCTTCTGCCTCAGTTATTCTGCTATTGATTCCTTCTAGTGTATTTTTCATTTCAGTTATTGTATTGTTCATTTCTGTTTGTTTGTTCTTTAATTCTTCTAGGTGTTTGTTCTTTAATTCTTCTAGGTCTTTGTTAATCATTTCTTGCATCTTCTCGATCTTTGCCTCCATTCTTTTTCCGACATCCTGGATCATCTTCACTATCATTATTCTGAATTCTTTTTCTGGAAGGTTGCCTATCTCCTCTTCATTTAGTTGTTTTTCTGGGGTTTTATCTTGTTCCTTCATCTGGTATATAGTCCTCTGCCTTTTCATTTTGTCTATCTTTCTGTGAATGTGGTTTCTATTTCACAGGCTGCAGAACTAGTTCTTCTTGCTTCTCCAGTCAGTAATTCTTCTTGCCTGTTCACTCAGTGCCAGCCCTTGTGTGCCAGCTGTTGTACTGCACTACTGTACCTTTCAAGGTACTGTACTGTAAGATTAAAAATGTCTTCTTTATTTTTTGTGTTTGTTTGTTTGTTTCTGTATTATTTGTGTGAAAACTATTATAAAGCTATTACAGTACAGGACTCTATAGCCGATTGTGTTTGTTGGGTACCTAGGCTAACTTTGTTGGACTTACGACCAAATTGGACTTATGAACATGCTCTCAGAATGGAACTCATTTGTATGTAGGGGACTTACCGTGACATTGTGACACAGCTATGACATTGTCCACACTGATTAGTTTCTGCCTCTATCTTAAGATAAACAGACAGATTGTGTGTGTGTGTGTGTGTGTGTGTGTGTGTGTGTGTGTGTGTTAATACCACCCTTTGCTTTATTCAAATTGGGATTTGAGTCTGTAACTATAAGTTTCTTGGAGAGAATCTACCTGCTCTGGTGGTAGTGATATTGATTCCTACCACTGCCTCATGCTTTTACTCAATCCTTTACTGGAAGCCTTTTCTCAGATTGATGGTGGGTGATGAGGCCAATTGGCATCTCCATTATTTTTAGGAAAGCCTGAAACTGGCCTTTCCTGTTGATATTTCCCTCATTTTGGATACCAAGGAGTTGAAGTCAAATAGAGCAGAAAGGAAGATGTGAGTGTGTGCATCTTTGTTAATCCAGGGGCCTTTCTAAGAATCAAGAGACAGAACAGTTAGGCAGAAGGGTAACTGGACTCTTGCTCTGGCTCTGCCATTCTGTCCCTTTTCCTCCCAAGGCATCAGGTACAAGAGGACAGGGTAAACTGGGTTGTGCTGTGAACCACTCCAGGCACAGTGACATCAGTAAACAACCTCTTCCAAGCCATTTCCCCAGGCTTCCCCCTATTGGCAGCGGCTTTTGGCTTGATTGGGTTCTGTCTCTGACAAAGGGGCACATTTAATGATTAGTCTTTATGAACCACAGTTAGGGTTAGGGATAGGGTTAGGGTTAAGGTTAGGGTTAGGGTTAGGGTTAGGGTTGTGTTTTGCTTCCATCCAAATAGGAATCTGTGGGACTCATTTTGCAGTTTGCTTGTTGACAGATCACTCTGATTATGTTTTTGCTCCCCACCCATTACTGTTCATTGTACTGTTTCTTCTTCTAGTAAACTTCTGTGTGTCTTTAAGTCTACTTTTATCAAGAATTAGAATTTCGTTAATTTAATACTGAAAATTTTCATAAACTTTCCATTTAAAGTGATCATCCCTAAATTGTGTTTAACTGAAAAGTCTTGTGTATTAATTGTGCCTGGTGTTTTTGTTGATTAAGCAATTCTGTACCAGCACTAATCAGAGCTGCCTTATGTCTTTCAACACTGATGAAGTTTGGCAAAATAGAAAAGATTATGACTCTAAGTTAATTGCAACACTCAAGCCAGAAACCTGGGTTTGTCCTGGTCTCACTCCTCCCTGTCATTCACTACTACATTTATTCAGTTGAAGCCCTGCCAGTTTCACCTCCTAAATCTTTCCTGGGTTCCACCTTCTCCTCAAGTTCAGGCGCTCGTTATATCTTGCTTAGACTATGGCTGTAGTCTTTGACTTGGTCTCCTTGCTGACAGATTGCCCTCTTAATTCAGCCAGGAGAATCCTTATGCTGAAAACCCATCAGCAATGCCCATCGTGCACGGAATAAAGGCCCCACTAGTTAGCAGGGCATAGCAGTCTTTCTGTGTCTCTATTTTTTTCAATTTCATCACCTGCCCTTCTTCAATTTGAATTTAACACCAGAGGAATGCCAAGTGATGCATGGCCTTCTCTGTTCCTCACTTCCATGTTTTGGTCCATGACTTTGGCAAGAATATTTTGTTCACTTTCCGTATCCTAACTCGCTGACCCTCAACCACACTTCAGCAGTTAGCTTGGCCTACTACCTCTTCCAGGAATTTTGGGGGAAATGTTTTCCCAGCACTGTTGAGAATTTCAATATTGTTCTATTGACAAGATCCATTCATGTGTATGCTCCGCACCACGACTCCACTAGCCCTAAGTGCTGTGAGGTCAGAGAGAGTTCTAACCTTGTTATCCTCAGACTCTAGTTAGTACCTAGTCTAGAAAAAATTGCCAGGACACCATGCTGTAACCAAAGTTGAAGTTTTCATGGAAAGAGGTAGGTTTGGTTTGGTTCCCTAGAAGCAGACTCTGAGCTGAAGATTCCTGTGAAATTGATTGATTAGGAAGTGGTCCTAGGAAAAGCTGGTGGGGGAGTGGGAAAGTGAGACAAGGAGTTGAAAGGAAGGAGGCCAGGTGAGGTTGTGCTATTCAGAGAGTCCCACAGAGGGTAACTGTGGCTCAGTTCTGCAGGGGGTTCTGGAAACAGTCAGGGCCCCACCAGCAGTGAGGCAGAGGGGTGTTGATACACCCACTGTGCCAGCATTGGCTCAGGGCTGCCTCTCCCCAAAATATAAACTCCCAGTCGCTCAGCTGCCCATGTAGATAGGTCAGTGGGGCTCAACATTTAGCATGTGTCAGAAGAACCTAGGGGGCTTATTAAAATACAGTTTGTGGCACTATTTCACCTTTTTATGGCTGAGTAATATTCCACTGTATATATGTGCCACATCTTCTTTATCCATTCATCTGTTGATGGGCATTTAGGTTGCTTCCATGTCCTGGCTGTTGTAAATAGTGCTGCAGTGAACATTGGGGTGCATGTGTTTTTTTGAATTATGGTTTTCTCCCAGTATATGCCCAGTAGTGGGATTGCTGGATCATATGGTAGTTCTATTTTTAGTTTTTTGAGGAACCTCCATACTGTTCTCCATAATGATTGTATCAATTTACATTCCCACCAACAGTGTAGGAGGGTTCCCTTTTCTCCACACCTTCTCCAGCATTTATTGTTTGTAGATTTTTTGATGATGGCCATTCTGACCAGTGTGAGGTGATACCTCATTGTAGTTTTGATTTGCATTTCTCTAGTAATTAGCAACGATGAGTATCTTTCCATGTGTTTTTTGGCCACCTGTATGTCTTCTTTGGAGAAATGTCTATTTAGGTCTTCTGTCTATTTTTTGATTTGGTTGTTTGTTTGTTCGATATTGAGCTGCATGAGCTGCTTGTAAATTTTGGAGATTAATCCCTTGTCGGTTGCTTCACTTGCAAATATTTTCTCCCATTCTGAAGGTTGTCTTTTTGTCTTATTTATGGTTTCCTTTGCTGTGTAAAAGCTTTTAAATTTCATTAGGTCCCATCTGTTTATTTTTGTTTTTATTTTCCTTAATCTAGGAGGTGGATCCAAAAAGATATTGCTGCAATTTATGTCAGAGAGTGTTCTGCCTATGTTTTCCTCCAAGAGTTTTATAGTGTCTGGCCTTACATTTAGCAACCCCACTCCTAGAGTTTCTGATTCAGCGGGTTTGGGTGGGATCCACCTTTGCATATCTAACGAGTTCCCCCGTGATGTCGCTGCTGCTTGTCTGTGGATCACACTTTGACGAGCACTAATTTAAGTTTACAGCAACCCCAGGGTCATCCTACAATAAATGTATGCGTGCAGGCTTTTGGGAGTGAAACACACCGGAAGCGGTCATCAAGGGATCCACAGAGACAAGGGTAGAGCATCTCCAGCACCTGCTTCTGGGGGTGGGCTCTGACTAATGTCCAAGAGGATTTGAGCTCTTGAGAGCAGGGAGCTGCTGGCCCCATTTATGATCCAAGTAACTCAGGTCCCAATTTGCAGGACTCACTCAGCTGAGTATCCAAATTCAAACCAAACTTCACTTTGCCGTGATTGAAAATCACACTTACTAAACTGTTTCTTTTTACCATCTTTGGTCATCTTTTATCCTTCCTCATTCAGTTCTGCTAAAAATATTTCCTGGAGGCACCATTGCTTTGTCTTATTGACATGTTTTTCTTCCCAGCTGAACCTTTGTGTGTTCTTTTATTATAATTGACCAAAATTTCAAAATGTTGTTATTAGAAAAAGGTAGAGTTCAGTCCTGATAAGTATAGAAAAGAGAGTTGAGACAATAAATCATATAAATATGTACAGTGAAAGAAATAAATAACCAGATACCAAAATTGCTAAATGAGCAAGAAAGAACCTAGAGTAAAAAAAAGTGGTTGATTTGCCAGACATTCTTTGGAAATAGTGAGGAATTTTTTGGCAATTGTGGGAATTATGGTCAAACCTTAAGGTATGTTTTTATCTTACTAAGAGAGTTTCCATTGCCGTTTCCTCCTGGTTGATTGAAAGAGTTCATGGAGCTCCCAGAGTCACCTAATGTTCTCAAGAGGAGCTCATGTACTGGGAAACCTGTTTAACTTGGTGCTTTGAAATAAATATGAAAGAGCTAAGTGTTTCGTGTCATAATTAAATCTGACATCATGCTGGAATGCTTGCAAAGGTAATAAATCATTCAAAAATCATGAAACGGTCCTTTCATTATGCTTGGTGTTGGTGTTCAGCAATTTAAATCAAGTTCACAGAAACATACTGAGAACCTACTCGGTGTAAAACTTATTCTGTCATGCCTAGAGTGTGGCCATATCTTTATGGACCATAAGGGAGGGAAGGGAGGGCGGATCCCCATGGAGAAAAGGAACTTTGTCCTTAGGACACTTCTTATGGGACTTCCCTGGTGGCGCAGTGGTTAAGAATCTGCCTGCCAATTCAGGGGACCACGGGTTCGAGCCCTGGTCCGGGAAGATCCCACATGCCATGGAGCAACTAAGCCCATGTGCCACAGCTACTGAGCCTGCGCTCTAGAGCCTGCGAGCCACAACTACTGAGCCTGCACGCCTAGAGCCCGTGCTCTGCAACAAGAGAAGCCACCACAATGAGAAGCCCGTGCACCACAATGAAGAGTAGCCCCTGCTTGCTGCAACTAGAGAAAAGCTGCTCACAGCAATGAAGACCCAACACAGCCAAAAATAAATAAATAGAAAGAAAGAAAGAAAGAAAGAAAGAAAGAAAGAAAGAAAGAAAGAAAGAAACGATTAAAAAAAAAAGACACATGATGTGGATCCTAAATCTAGTCTATGTGTGGAAATTTGAAAGACTACAGAGAGAAGCCTTCAAGGAAGTGTATGAGGAAAATCTGACAACAAACACCTCAGTCATGGTGGAGAAGGAAAGGGCTGGAAAGCCTACAGCCCATCTTCAAATTCGTGAAAGTTTATGACAAGAGGGTAAGTTGTTCAGCCAAGACAGAAGTACATGTCAAAGAAAGTATCTGATAAGTTCAGTTAAATGATGAAGTAAGCGGTTTATCTTGTCCCAATTAGATTACTTTACAGCTGATCCAATATTTTATCCATGGGTGAAAACAAATGAAGTTCCTTATATCAGGTAGGAGGGAGGGGGGAGTGAGTACCAACTGGCATTCTATCAGGGTAGTTATTGGGTGATTGTCTGCTGAGTCTGAGAGGAAGTTAACCAATTCTGAGTCTTACCATGAGAGAGGAATTGAGCTAAGAAAAATGTTCAGGTAGGTATGCATGTATGCATAATTTCACATACTACTGGACAGATATGGACTCAACCCCATAGGTCATAGTAAACCACATTTTTGAATGATACATGATAATGATAAATATTTACTTTATGAAAATATCATCTCAAAACTAACTATTTTAGGGCAAAGAGTTTGCTTTGAGGGAGTGTGAGACTCTGTCTTGGGATCATATGCTCTTCTACTAAAACAGACCCAATTTTAAAAAAAACGAACAACAAAAAAAGAATTTATCTAATCACAAAAGGGTTGGTGGGATTTTAAGGGTTTACTTGAGAGGAAGTATATGAACACTTATTGTATTCCTTCTACAAGCCTTTATACCTATTATCTCAACCAATCCTCCTGACTATTTAGCAGTAAATATTGCTAATTTTTTAAATAAAAATTTAAAAATTGAATGATTTTAGACATACACAAAGTTATAAAGATAGAACAGAGAGTTTCTGTGTGCCATCACCCGTTTCCCCTGTTGTTCACATCTTATGTTAGTTTGGTTTGTCTGTCCCAGTTACAAATATTGGTGCACTGCCCTCAACCACACTCCAGACATTTTTCGGATGCCGCCTGTTTTCGACTACTGTGCTTTTCTTTTCCAGAGTCCAATCCAGGATCCAGATTATCTTCTGCTTTCCTGCCACCTTCTCTTCTGGTCTGTGATGATATTTCAGGCCTCCCTTCTGTTTCATGACCTTGACAGTTTTGAGGATCACTGATGAGCTATTTCATAGGGTGGAAATTGCTACACCAATAGAAATATATCGACTGCAACGTTTTCATCAAAGATAGGAATTTCAGCTGAAAAGAGGTTTCACTATTGTAGAAAGGAAATTGAAAGTCCCCAGTCCCACACAGAGGAGTTAACCAGAGTTAACATCCGCTAAATTTTTCTCATATAACCTTACAGAACTTTGCTATGGATGTAATAGTCTACATCTGACCTTTTAAAACAGTGCATGCAGCTGGGACTTCCCTGGCAGTCCAGTGGTTAAGACTCTGTGCTTCCACTGCAGGGGGTGCAGGTTTGATTCCTGGTTGGGGAACTAAGATCCTGCATGGTGTGGCCACTAAATAAATAGATAGATAGATAGATAGATAAATAAACAATAAAATAAAAATAGTGCAGAAATATACAAATATTGAATCATTATATTTTATCCCTGAAGCTAATATAATGTTACATGTTAATTATACTTCAATTAAAAAATTGTAAAAATGGAAAAGAAAAGAGGTATCACTAATAACTTTTGCCAGCAACAACATTTAAGACTAAGAATGGACTGTTTTGTAGCAATGCCTGGGCTCCTTGAATTCTGGGAATTCTCCCTCTGTGATTTTTTTCACTGCTAGTAAAGGCTCTCTTCCAACAAAAAGAAAAAAGCCTCGGTTTAGACAGGCGTACCCAATCCCATGGCCTTTCAGCCCCTGGGAGATTTGCTGAGGATGCTAGCCTTCTAAGTGACTTCTTAAGGATCACTAACACTTGTATTCACTAACTTAACGTAGTGCATTATTAGGTTTATTAAGGGTTCTAATTCTATATTCTGCTGAAATGCCTGGTGTCAAGAAAAGCTCCATATATTCTATACGATTAGGTTTGGCTGCAAGTAAAAAGACCTGAAAAAAAATTGGCCTGCAAATACAGAGACTTGAAGAAGGAAAATGTTTATTCTTTTCTCACCTAGGAACAATGCATAGTAGGCAATCCAGACCTGGAATAGAAGCTACAGAAATTACTTAATTAGGGACTTCAGCTCCTTCTGGCTCACTGTTCTGTCATCCCCAGAGTGTGGCCACATCCTCAGGATCCAGAGGGGTGGACAAAACTCTGGTCATCACCTCCACATTCCATGTAATAGGATGGAGCAAGAAGAGGGTGTGTCTTCTCTCTTATAAGAAGATTTTCTGGAAGTACAACATGATGCAGCCTCTTTATAGCCCCTTAACCAAAACCTAGTCACATGGGCACTCCCCAGCACAAAGGAGGCTGGGGTGTATGATTTTCATGGCGGGGGTCTTGTGCCTGGCAAAAGGGAATATCTCTCACCAAAGATGAAGATGAGACTGGCAACTGGGAGATAAATAGTGGTCGCTACCACACTTGGCAACACTATTCAACCCCTCATGCACATATAGACACAGATGATTGGTTTACTAACAGTTCTCAGTGCACCATCCATGTTGGGTCTTTGGACTCAACATTGTTTTGGACCTCTCATTAATTTTTGCATAAACTGTTTTGGACCTGTAATTTTCCAATAACTAGATGATGGGAACGTATCTGGGTTGCAGTTAAATCCTAAAGAAAATGTATTTGCTGTCTTTGTATTGTGTCCTCAGAATGCGAGATGGCTTTCCTTCTCCCTGCAAAAAGGAGCTCTGGTAGGAGAACTGGGGAGCCTTGCTCCAGAGCACATGCTCTTCCAAGAAGTAGCAAGTAAGGCGGTTCTGACAGATCTAGTGTTGGTTACTCAACAGAGTGGTTAGGTGTGCGGCTAGAGCGGTTAGTAGGACAGGATCAGGCAGTTTGGGGGACCATGGTGTTACCTTAAAAGTTAATGGGGTGAAGAACTTAAGCAGAAGCGTGACAGGTTTACTTGTGCAACGACAAGGTAGTTGTTCTTGCCAGAAACTTAGTTTTTGTGGACTATGTCGTGATGGTAGAATGAACATTTCAGTTTCCATAATTTCCTATGTCACTTTGTAGGAATGGGTCCCCAGGACGACTGGGAGCAGATATTAGGGACATTTTCCCAGAATCTGAGTTTTTGTTTTTTTAAAATTTTTATTGGAGTATAGTTGATTAAAAAATGTTGTGTTAGTTTCAGGTGTACAGCAAAGTGATTCAGTTATACATATACATGTATCTATGCTTTTTCAAATTCTTTTCCCATTTAGGTTGTTACATAATGTTGAGCAGAGTTCCCTGTGCTATAGAGTAGGTCCTTCTTAGTTATCTATTGATATTTTATGTATAGTACTATGTATATGTTAATCACAACCTCCAAGTTTATCTCTCCCCCGCCCCCAGTAACCATAAGTTTGTTTCCTACATCTGTGACTCTTATCTCTCTTTTGTTAAGTTTACAGACTACTGCTGGGGCCTTTCTGATCAAGTGGTATGGAGCCCTTTTGTTGTTTCTTTGTTTTGCTTTTTTGTTGTTTGTTTTCACTACTACTTGGAAAACACAGCAAAGCAAATAAACCTCCCTAAACTATTCTAGTCAGCAGTGAATGTTGTTCATTTCAACGTGTGATATTCCGGTTCTTTATTAATGCATATAGGCTGCAAATTTTTGCAGGATAACATGCTGGAATACCTTCCAAAGTCTATTTTTAGACCATGGAGTCTTTAGTAGGAGAGAAGGGTTCAGTAGTTCTCGTCTGGCAGCTGAAAATCCTGGGGAGCCATGGATTACTTTATAAGGGTCTTCAAATCCACACGCTTATCAAACATCGTCTGTAGATTGAACAACTTAGTATGTTGCACACACGTTCAACCATTGGGTAAACACACAAATATGCTATTCATTGAGATTAATACATGCAAATGCATTCACAAGCCCCACTGAATTTAGAGTAGCTTGTTGCCATTAGTTATTTCTTTCAGTCAATGAATATTAAATAACTTCAACGGTTTTATGGGCCACAGATGTGCTGATGTTCCAAAGGGGTTCTTGTGCTTATAAAGGTGAAAACAAAAATGCGATGAGGGAAGGAGTGCAGAGTCATTGCTGTTTCCACCCTGTCATACTTCAGCCCACGCTGGTCACATGTGCCCAGGACACCTCTTTTGCCTTTGATTTTCCCATTTAGATCCTTTCATTAAGAGGCAGCAGATTGCTCACCTTGTTGGGTGATCCTTCTTCCACAGGTGGATTAACTTTAACTGGCTTAGCTAAATCCAGAAAATGAAAGATTTGATTATCAAAGCAAAAATATTATCTAAATATACCATTACTTGTAAAATACGGAGATGGTGATTTTTACCTTTTTGCCCCACGGTGACCCCAAGAGTACTATGGCTGAAACCCAACCTTTGCTACTTACTTGAAATGTAGTCTTAAGATTTACTCTCTTAGTACAATCTGTCCTATTTGAAGAGAGCAAACCAATAACTTGGAAAATAAAAGGCGTTTCCTATTTGCCATTCTAAAGAAAAAACTATCTCACACTTCATTACTTTTCTTACTCCAGAGTTGACTCTTACTTGAAATCATATGGTTGCTGGTGAAAGATGATTTCCTGGATTTTCCATAAGCAGGATGTGTTAAAAGATACCCCTTCCCAGCCAATTATTTTAGTTTAGTTTGTTTTAGTTTGGTTTGGTTCAGTCCTGTTACTTAGGGGTGGAAACTGGCCCCCAGGTGAAAGATAAAGCTCTCCTCTTCCACTACAGTAAATTCCAACTTTAAGCACATTTTTAAAAAACATCTTTATTGGAGTATAATTGCTTTACAATGGTGTGTTAGTTTCTGCTGTACAACAAAGTGCATCAGCTATACGTATACATATATCCCCATATCCCCTCCCTCTTGTGTCTCCCTTCCACCTGTCCTATCCCACCCCTCTACCTGGTCACAAATCACCAAGCTGATCTCCCTGTGCTATGCGGCTGCTTCCCACTAGCTATCTATTTTACATTTGGTAGTGTATATATGTACATGCCACTCTCTCACTTCGTCCCTGCTTACCCTTCCCCCTCCCCGTGTCCTCAAGTCCATTCTCTACGTCTGTGTCTTTATTCCTGTCCTGCCCCTAGGTTCTTCAGAACCTTTAATTTTTTTTTAGATTCCATATATATGTGTTAGCATACGGTATTTGTTTTTCTCTTTCTGACTTACTTCACTCTGTGTGACAAACTCTAACTCCATCCACTTCACTACAAATAACTCAATTTCATTTCTTTTTATGGCTGAGTAATATTCCAGTGTATATATGTGCCACATCTTCTTTATCCATTCATCTGTCGATGGACACTTAGGTTGCTTCCATGTCCTGGCTATTGTAAATAGAGCTGCAATGAATATTGTGGTACATGACTCTTTTTGAATTTTGGTTTTCTCAGGGTCTATGCCCAGTAGTGGGATTGCTGTATCATATGGCAGTTCTATTTTTAGTTTCATTGTAGTTTTGATTTGTATTTCTCTAATGATTAGTGACATTAAGCATCCTTTCATGTGTTGGTTGGCAATCTGTATATCTTTTTTGGAGAAATGTCTATTTAGATCTTCTGCCCATTTTTGGATTGGGTTGTTTGTTTATTTGATATTGAGCTGCATGAGCTGCTTGTATATTTTGGAGATTAATCCTTTGTCAGTTGCTTCGTTTGCAAATATTTTCTCCCATTCTGAGGGTTGTCTTTTCGTCTTGTTTATCGTTTCCTTTGTGTGCAAAAGGTTTTAAGTTTCATTAGGTCCCATTTATTTATTTTTGTTTTTATTTCCATTTCTCTAGGAGGTGGGTCAAAAATGATCTTGCTGTGATTTACGTCATAGAGTGTTCTGCCTATTTTTTCCTCTAAGAGTTTTATAGTGTCTGGCCTTACATTTAGATCTTTAATCCATTTTGAGTTTTTTTTTGTGTATGGTGTTAGGGAGTGTTCTAATTTCATTCTTTTACATGTAGCTGTCCAGTTTTCCCAGCACCACTTATTGAAGAGGGAGTCTTTTCTCTATTGTATAATTTTGCCTCCTTTATCAAAGATAAGGTGACCATATGTGCATGGGTTTATCTCTGGGTTTTCTATCCTGTTCCATTGATCTATAATTCTGTTTTTGTGCCAGTACCATACTGTCTTGATTACTGTAGCTTTGTAGTATAGTCTGAAGTCAGGGAGTCTGATTCCTCCAGCTCTGTTTTTCGTTCTCAAGATTGCTTTGGCTATTCGGGGTCTTTTGTGTTTCCATACAAATTGTGAAATTTTTTGTTCTACTTCTGTGAAAAATACCATTGGTAGTTTGAAAGGGATTGCATTGAATCTGTAGACTGCTTTGGGTAATATAGTCATTTTCACAATATTGATTCTTCCAATCCCAGAACGTGGTATATCTCTCCATCTCCTTCTGTCATCTTTAATTTCTTTCATCAGTGTCTTATACTTTTCTGCATACAGCTCTTTTGTCTCCTTAGGTATGCTTATTCCTAGGTATTTTTATTCTTTTTGTTTCAGTGATAAATGGGAGTGTTTCCTTAATTTCTGTTTCAGATTTTTCATCATTAGTGTATAGGAATGCAAGAGATTTCTGTGAATTAATTGTGCATCCTGCTACTTTACCAAATTCATGGATTAGCTCTGGTAGTTTTCTAGTAGCATCTTTAGGATTCTCTATGTATAGTATCATGTCATCTGTAAACAGTGACAGTTTTACTTCTTCTTTTACGATTTGGAATCCTTTTATTTCTTTTTCTTCTCTGATTTCTGTTGCTAGACTTCCAAAACTATGTTGAATAATAGTGGTGAGAGTGGACAACCTTGTCTTGTTCTTGATCTGAGAGGAAATGCTTTCAGTTTTTCACCATTGAGAATGATGTTGGCTGTGGGTTTGTCATATATGGCCTTTATTATGTTGAGGTAAGTTCCCTCTGTGCCTACTTTCTGGAGAGTTTTTATCATAAATTCGTGTTGAATTTTGTCAAAAGCTTTTTCTGCATCTATTGAGATTATCCTATGATTTTTCTCCTTCAGTTTGTTAATATTGTATATCACATTGATTGTTCTGCGTATATTGAAGAATCCTTGCATTCCTGGGATAAACCCCACTTGATCATAGTGTATGATCCTTTTAATGTGCTGTTGGATTCTGTTTGCTAGTATTTTGTTGAGGATGTTTGCATCCATATTCATCAGTGATATTGGCCTGTAGTTTTCTTTTTTTGTGACCTCTTTGTCTGGTTTTGGTATCAGGGTGATGGTGGCCTCGTAGAATGAGTTGGGGGGTGTTCCTCCCTCTGCTATATTTTGGTAGAGATTGAGAAGGAAAGGTGTTAGCTCTTCTCTAAATGTTTGATAGAATTCACCTGTGAAGCCGTCTGGTCCTGGGCTTTTGTTTGTTGGAAGATTTTAAATCACAGTTTCAATTTCAGTGCTTGTGATTGGTCTGTTTATATTTTCTGTTTCTTCCTGGTTCAGTCTCAGAAGGTTGTGCCTTTCTAAGAATTTGTCCATTTCTTCCAGGTTGTCCGTTTTATTGGCATAGAGTTGCTTGTAGTAATCTCTCATGACACTTTGTATTTCTGCAGTGTCAGTTGTTACTTTCTTTTTCATTTCTAATTCTGTTGATTTGAGTCTTCACCCTTTTTTTCTTGATGAGTCTGGCTAATGGTTTATCAATTTTGTTTATCTTTTCAAAGAACGAGCTTTTAGTTTTATTGATCTTTGCTATCATTTTCTTCATTTCTTTTTCATTTATTTCTGAACTGTTGTTTATGATTTCTTTCCTTCTGCTAACTTTGGAGTTTTTTTGTTCTTCTTTCTCTGATTGTTTTAGGTGTAAGGTTAAGTTGTTTATTTGAGATGTTTCTTGTTTCTTGAGGTAGGATTGTATTGCTTTAAACTTCCCTTTTAGACTGCATCCCATAGGTTTTGGGTCGTCCTGTTTTCATTGTCATTTGTTTCTATGTATTTTTTGATTTCCTGTTTGATTTCTTCAGTGATCTCTTGGTTATTTAGTAGTGTATTGTTGAGCCTCCATGTGCTCGTATTTTTTACATTTTTTTTCCCTGTAATTGATATCTAGTCTCATAGCATTGTGGTCAGTAAAGATACTTGATATGATTTCAATTTTCTTAAATTTAACAGTGCTTGTTTTGTGACCCAAGGTATGATGTATCCTGGAGAATGTTCCATGAGCAGTTGAGAAGAAAGTGTATTCTGTTGTTTTTGGATGGAATGTCCCATAAATATCACTTAAGTCCATATTGTTTAATGTATCATTTAAAGCTTGTGTTTCCTTATTTATTTTCATTTTGGTTGATCTGTCCACTGGTGGAAGTGGGGTGTTAAAGTTCCCTACTATTATTGTGTTACTGTTGATTTCCCGTTTTATGGCTGTTAGCATTTGCCTTTTGTATTGAGGTGCTCCTATGTTGAGTGCATAAATATTTACAATTGTTATATCTTCTTCTTGGATTGATCCCTTGATCATTATGTAGTGTCCTTCCTTGTCTCTTGTAATATTCTTTATTTTAAAGTCTATTTTGTCTGATATGAGAATTGCTACTCCAGCTTTCTTTTGATTTCCATTTCCATGAAATATCTTTTTCCATCCCCTCACTTTCAGTCTGTAAGTGTCCCTAGGTCTGAAGTGTGTCTCTTGCAGACAGCCTATATACAGGTCTTATTTTTTGTATCCATTCAGCCAGTCTATGTCTTTTGGTTGGAGCATTTAATCCATTTACATTTAAGGTAATTATTGATTCCTATTACCATTTTCTTAATTGTCTTGGGTTTGTTATTGTAGGTCTTTTCCTTCTGTTGTGTTTCCTACCTAGAGAAGTTCCTTTAGCATTTGTTGTAAAGCTAGTTTAGTGGTGCTGAATTCTCTTAGCTTTTGCCTGTCTGAAAAGGTTTTAATATCTCCATCGAATCTCAGTGAGATCCTGCTGGGTAGAATAATCTTGGTTGTAGGTTTTTCCCTTTCATCACTTTAAATATATCCTGCCACTCCCTTCTAGCTTGCAGAGTTTCTGCTGAAAGATCAGCTGTTAACCTTATGGGGATTCCCTTGTATATTATTTGTTGCTTTCCCTTTGCTGCTTTTAATATTTTTTCTTTGTATTTAATTTTTGAATAGTTTGATTAATATGTGTCTTGGCATGTTTCTCCTTGGATTTATTCTGTATGAGACTCTCTGTGCTTCCTGGACTTGATTGACTATTTCTTTTCCCATATTAGGGACGTTTTCGACTATAATCTCTTCAAATATTTTCTCAGTCTCTTTGTTTTTCTCTTCTTCTTATGGGACCCCTATAATTCGAATGTTGGTGTGTTTAATGTTGTCCCAGAGTTCTCCGAGACTGTCCTCAATTCTTTTCATTCTTTTTTCTTTATTCTGCTCTGTTGTAATTATTCCCACTATTTTATCTTCCAGGTCACTTATCCGTTCTTCTGCCTCAGTTATTCTGCTATTGATTCTTTCTAGAGAATTTTAAATTTCACTCATTGTTTGTTTGCTCCTCAGTTCTCCTAGGTCCTTGTTAAACGTTTCTTGTGTTTTCTCCATTCTATTTCCAAAATTTTGAACCATGTTTACTATCATTACTCTGAATTCTTTTTCAGGTAGCCTGCCTATTTCCTCTTCATTTGTTTGGTCTGGTGGGTTTTTACCTTGCTCCTTCATCTGCTGCGTATTTCTCTGTCTTTTCATTTTGCTTAACTTACTGTGTTTGGGGTGTCCTTTTTGCAGGCTGCAGCTTCGTAGTTCCCATTGTTTTTGGTGTCTGCCCCCAGTGGGTAAGGTTGGTTCAGTGGGTTGTGTAGGCTTCCTGGTGGAGGGGACTGGTGCCTGTGTTCTGGTGGATGAGGCTGGATGTTGTCTTTCTGGTGGGCAGGACCGTGTCCGGTGGTGTGTTTTGGTGTGTCTGTGAACTTAGTGTGATTTTAGGCAGCCTCTCTGCTAATGGGTGGGGTTGTGTTCCTGTCTTGCTAGTTGTTTGGCATGGGGCTTCCAGCACTGGAGCTTGCTGGTCATTGCGTGGAGCTGGATCTTAGCATTGAGATAGAGATCTCTGGGAGAGCTCTTCCTGATTGATATTATGTATGGCCAGGTCTCTGGTGGTCCAATGTCCTGAACTCAGCTCTCCCCCCTCAGAGGCTCAGGCCTGACACCCGGCCAGGTGACACCAAGACCCTGTCAGCCACATGGCCAGGTACGTGGGGAGTTTTGTGCCTTTTGGGAAGCCTGAGGTCTTCTGTCATCATTCAGTGGGTCTTCTGTAGGAGCTGTTCCACATGCGGATGTATTTCTGATGTATTTGTGGGGAGGAAGGTGACCTCCACGTCTTACTCCTCCACCATCTTGAACATCCCTAAGCACATTTTGTTTAAGCTTAATAAAATGCTCTTTACCCTCTCTACACCCTACTTAGCTTTCTCTTTGTAAATTGCTTAAGTTAATCTCCCTGACCCTCTCTGTGCCTGAGTTTGCGCTCAGTTTAGAGCCTCATCCTCATCATTTCTCTCCTTTGTCCCATTCATTTTTATCCTGCATGTGCTGTTCATTGCTTTCATCACAGGAGAAGTGAGGGTGGCTTAGAGAATGATGGACATTTCCTGGAGTATGCTCAGCTCCAAGGAGAAGTTATTTCATCACTTTTACTTTCAGCAATTAGAGACAGGAAGCAGTCTCCTAGAATGTGGAGACACAGTGTGTTACTCAAAATAACTCAAGGGATTTGATTTTGAGGCCCATCCCCTCCTTCCTACTTGCTGGAAGGGCACAGTGGATGATACAGGGAATTTTCATTCTGTTATTATCCTGAAGACTTGAAGTCTTGTTTCTTCTTTCTGAGCTTTTTTTTTTTTTTTTTTTTTGGCCCTGCGGCATATGTGGGATCTTAGTTCCTTGAACAGGGATCAAACCCACGCCCCCTGCATTGGAAACATGGAGTCTTAGCCACTGGACCGCCAGGGAAGTCCCTGAGCTTTGAGCTTTTTAACCTATAAAATGGAGCTAATGTTTTCCCCAGGTTGTTTGGGTCATGAAATATCACACGTGCTATAAAAATATCAAGAATTATTACTGCATCAAAGATTTTATGAGAAAGCTGAAGGCAAAGGCCATTTATTTTATTTTTTGAGGGTTTTTTAAAATTTTTATTTTATATTGGACTATAGTTGATTTACAATGTTGTGCTAGCTGCAGGTGTACAGTGAAGTGATTCAGTTATACATATACATATATCTATTCTTTTTCAAATTCTTTTCCCATTTAGGTTATTACAGAATATTCAGCAGTGTTCCTTGTGCTATACAGTATGTCCTTGTTGTTTATCTCTTTTATATATAGTAGTGTGTGTATGTTAATCCCAAACTCCCAATTTATCTCTCCCCCTCCACTTTTCCCCCTGGTAACTATAAGTTTGTTTTCTAGTCTGTGAGTCTGTTTCTGTTTTGTAAATAAGTTCATTTTTTTTTTTTTTTAGATTCCACATATAAGCAATATCATATGGTATTTGTCTTTCTCTGTCTGACTTACTTCACTTAGTATGATAATCTCTAGGTCCATCCATGTTGCTGAAGTGGCATTATTTTGTTCTTTTTCATGGCTGAGTAATATTCCATTGTATATACATACCATGTCTTATTTACCCACTCCTCTGTTGATGGACACTGAGGTTGCATACATGTCTTGGCTATTGTGAATAGTGCTGCAATGAGCATTGGGGTGCATGTATTCTTTCAAACCATGGTTTTCTCCAAGAGTCAGATTTCTGGATCATATGGTAGCTCTATTTTTAGTTTTTTTAAAATTAGTTTCTTTATTGTAGAAGGAGATCATGAGTCCGGGTATGGATTCCCAGCCATAGTAGCTAACTGTATGACCTTGGGCAAGTTATTTGACCTCTGTGTATCTCAGTTTCCCTGAGCATGAAATAGAGATAATCATAGTAACTACCTCATTAGGTTAGGAGAGTGGAAAGCAACAATGCACATAAAGAGTTCAGGGTGGTATTGGGAGAATAGCGAGCTGCACTTGAGGTGAGGTGAGGATGCTGGGTGGGAGGTGGGCTAGTTACTCACTGTCCAAAAGGGCCACTCACCCAGCCTCATAGCACTGGGGATTCCAATTCTAGCCTCAGCATCTGTCGATGTTGCCATGTGAAACAAACCTTAGCGACAATTCAGTCCTGAATTGTCCAAACAAAGGTGTGTTGTGGTGGTTAGCCATCATTTCTGCACATATGTCAAATCAAAAAAATAAAAAATCAAAGTGTTCATAGGTTGCTTTCATGTTTTTCCTAGAAGTCATAACTTAAAAAAAAAAAAACCAAAAAAAGAATGTGAATTGTCTAAAACTGAGGTTACGCTGTCTTTTACTTCTCTTAGGCTAAGGTTTTCATTTCAAGCAGTAAGTGCAGTGCTGTGTCTTTAGACGTACCTGTGTGAGATGAAAGCCCATGTACATGGAAGGGGGATTGTGGAATTTGTAGATGGGGAGAAAAACTTGGCACCAGATTTGAGCCACAGTACAATGAAAGTCTCCTTCTGTTAAGGTTTTTCTCAGCTGCCTGGGGTGGTTTTGAGGGGCAGTCTTAGGAAATGGGGCAGCTCCATGGGGTGGGGTGGATACTCAGACCTACTAGTGAGTGCTTGCCTGTTCCATACCTGATTCCAGGCTGTAACACGGCAGGGAGAAGAACCCAGTGGTCCTGGTCCCCCGGTGTGAGGTGGGTGGGAGCAGCGCCCTCAGTCTTTCTTCCTGGTTTGCGTCTCTCTGGCTGCTCTTCCTTCTATGATGTCATAGGCCCTGTGAGGTCTCGGCCACCATCCCCCTGAGAATGTCCCCATCCCTGTTTCAGTCCTTGGATAGCATCCTTCTCAACCTTCTTAGTGAAGAGTCACCAGATCTGACACCTGGGTGTCAGCCTAGACCAAGTTCTACCCATCGTCCCTCCTGACTATTTATAGGAGACCATGTGCTCAAATACAATTTAAAATGGATTCAGAGTAGTTTATATGGGCTCTTGTGTTGATGTCCCATGACTTGACTTGAAATAATTAGAAACATCCTGGGATTTCCCAAGCAGAAAGGACAAGAATCCTCCTCTCGTCATTTTCTAGTTTGGATGTATATTTTCTGTGTCCTGTAGTACGATGCCTTCCCTATAGAGTGCTTTCCCACCTGATTTCAGATATAAAGGTGGATGAACTCTGCTAGTGCCAAAGGCATTTTCTAAACACAACCACGTGACTTGGTGAGTGACACTCACCCTTCTCCACGGAATTCCTTGTTCCTGGGTTGTGCACCACATCAGAAAGCTAAACAGGCTGCAGGAGACCCAGTCTCAACCCCTGGCCTTCTGTAGATGGTACATAACAAGTAATAATAAATAACGAAGAAACAAATAGATCTGCTGTTGAGGGGGTTCTGAACTAAGTCAACTCCATGATTTGAGAGAAGTCATGTAAACCACTTGAATTTTTAGAGCAAGCATACTCTGCATTTTACAGGAGAGGTTAGATTGAGTTAGTTTTTGAATTAATGGGGCAGCACCATCAGAAATGTGGCTATGACGTTTACCATATCCCAAAGTTAATTGATGGAGATTTTTCTGAAGTCTGTGTGACGTTAAATATCTCCAATTCAACAGGTTAATTATGCACATTTGGTCAATATATGTTGTCATGCTCTCACAGGACAAAAGCAAACACATGTACTGATGAATGAAAAATATTAAGATGAAATTAAATGGACCAAAATAAAATGTAAGCTCTTGACTAATGTAGCTAAATCAAAAAAAGAAAAGTAAAATATTATGCAAATTACAGCACTTGGCTTCTATTTCTGTTTTCTCATAAAAAAAGAATGAAGGATGATCTTTAAAATTTCCAAATGAATGGTATATTTTAAAACAAGTTTTCTTAAAGAATAAAAACATGCTATCAGTTACCTCAGAAATTATTGCTGTTAAAATCCAGGTTCATTGCGGAAGCAGTGCCCACGTTCTTTCTTACCCATCATACCTCGCACAGAGTTTGACCTTCAGTAAATGTATATAATAAACATTTTTAGTTAACTAGGTGGATTTATAAATGTGTACCAGACCTCACAACCTGGAAGTCCCACAAGTACTTCAAACTGAGCATTTATAAAAATGAACTCAAATTTGCTCCTTTCTTATCTGCTCCTTCCATATTTTCTTTCTCAGTGAAGAGTCACCAGGTTTGACCTGAGTGTCAACATGGACTGAGTCCTACTAATTGGCCCTCCTGACTATTTCTCAAATAGCATGTGCTTAAATAGAATTTAAATGGGTTCAAAGTAGTTTTATATTGGCTATTGTGTTGATGTTCCATGACTTGACTTGAAATAACTGGAAGCACCCTGAGGTACCACAAGCAGAAAGGACAAGAATCCTTCTCTTTAATGGTGTTTTGTGTATGTTTTCTGTGTACTGTAGGAGAATGTCTTATGTACAGAGTTCTTCCTGATTTCTGCTGCATTTAAGTAATAGGTTGGTAGATACCATTCAGGTAGAAACTTGTGTCATTTTCTTAAAATAAATGGAGACTTTCAGGTATAGCCTGGAAACAAAGCCAGTGATTCTAACAGTGAGGTCTGCAATGTGATACCATAATCAGTAACTTGCAGCTGACAGACGGGCGGGGCTGTGAGTCTGGCTGGGTCTTTGCAGTGGCTCTGGGTACCACATCCCCCTTCTTTCAGCATTTACCACCTTCAGCCAGATACACAATCTTCCAACTACCCACCACCTTCCTGGCGTTCCAGAGAGAGAGATGGTCAGAAAAGCAGCTAGTGGCATGGAAACAGTTAATCCTCAACTTCTTTGTTTGCCCAGAATATTCCAAGCTGTGTGAAGAAGCCCCAGTGAGGGTTGTTTCCATTTTTGCCAAACAGAAATGAAACTGGAGGTTTGATAATGATAAGGATAAAAATAAAGTTAAATGGAATATTTTTCCTTACCTTGCTGAATATATATGCATATATATTATATGTACATACCTACAGGTACTGAGATTGACAATTAATAATTATATACAAAGCATCCAGGAAAGTTATTTTAATTTTTCTGCATTTAAATTCAAAAATATAATTATATTTAAAAAAATAGAGTGATATAAAATGCTTTCATGGTTGTTTCTTAGGAAAGGCTAAGCTCTTACTCTTAAGTGTTCCCCTTCTTATTTTCGTGGTGAACATGTCACTTTTAGGAAATAATGGTGGTGACAGGCTAGGCAAAATGTAGCAACCCTATGTCAGTCCTTGGTCTGCTTCATTTCCAAATTGTACACTGCTGTGAACAGTGGGCTAGAAGCGTGGTTTTGGAAGGTGGCGGTCTAGGCTTCATTGTAGGCACTGCCCTGGATTCACGTGTAGAATGGAAATGTTTGCCACTCAGAATCACGGTATAAAGTAGGAGCTGGGTAAGGTGTCGGAATAGACTAGGAATGACACTAGTCTAGGGGTCAGGGAGCATGGATTCCCATTCTCGTTCCATCACTGATTGGTCATGAGAAAAATGTATATTTTTCTTATCTCCCCCTTAGAAACAAAGTGAAAACTAGAATTCCTCTTCCGTAAATATTTGGGTGGACTTTCTGTTGACAACATGTCTGCTGGCCTATAACAAGTCCAAATAGATTTGATGAGAAAAGATTTTAATGAATATGGGATAACACCGGATTCTTGGCCTTGGGTAGCCAAAATCTGGACAACTAGAACCATTCATTGGCATATTCATTCAGTCATCAAACTTCTGAACAAGAAGGCACAAAGTCCTCAAGGATGGACATTCTGTGGTATTGTAGGTTTTTGTAGGAGAGATGATGGCATGTGGTGGCCTTGGTGCGATCACAACAGCCAGTGTGACTTTTCTAATGAATAAATCAGACCATCTTGCTTCTCTGTGTAAAATCCTCCAATGGCTTTTTATCATGCTTAAAATAAACCCCAGCCCCTTCCATGTTCTGTGAGGACCTCCGTGGTCTGGCCCCTCCTGACCTCCCTAAACCTCTCACTACCACCCTTCCCCTGACCACTTACTGGGCTTCTCACTCTTCCTCAAAGAAGCTGAGGGTGTCTCAGGGTCTTAGCACATGCTGTTCCTTCTGCCTGGAACACTATTCCCCCCACCAGCTTCATAAATCATTTCTCTGCTCAAAAGTTACCTCCTTGGAGAGGCTTCTACCAACTCTTCTATCTGAAATAGCACCCCAGAACACGCCTTTTATTCTGCTTTATTATTTTATGGAAGAAATGTCAAATAAGCTTAAATAGCCCATTTTTTTAAATTGAGAAAGGGATGCACAGAGCTTTAGCATTAACTGAAATTGATGGGGGAACCTTAGGTTGTTTCCATAGGAATCTGAATCTCCTGGTTCTTGCCATTTCAAGTTTTTTTTTTCTTATATGAGTCCAAAGGTATCAATAAATTGTGGCTATTGTCCCAAAGTTTCAAGAACTTTCCCAGTAAAAATATCCATGGAGAAAAAAATGACATGCATAAATGCTCTTTTTGAAGTTTCTATGTTTAGGAATCCTGCTAAGTTGCATTTTGAAATGTATGTCTTCTTAATTTAGGGATTGACTATGTCTTTATTTCTCAAATAAATAAAAAGAAGTTCTGATGGGAATTTCTCCTGGACGAGGTCTAATGCCATGGGCAGAGATTGTAAATTTCTCAATGGGTCTGGGACGTAGGATTTTACATTTTATCTCTTTGCTGGAAGGTTATCCCAGAAATGTCATACACACGTTAGGTACTCTGTAGTTTCCTTAAGCCTCTCTCACTCCAACTCACAAAAGTGCAGTTTCTACTCCACAGCACAGAGCTGTTCAAACAATTGACCTTTTACACCTTCAAAGCGAATGCCTGCCAAAAGCCTATGGGTAATATGCAAACATTCTTTGGGTTTTGCATTTGGTGGAGGAAACTATAGCCGGCTTCTCCCTCTTGGTCTCCAAGAACTTTTATTTCATTGTGATCAAAAGAATCAAAGTATGTTCCAGCCCAGAAAGAGAACCTATTTTTGCATATCTCAAAACACAGATTTCCAACTATTTCAGACAAGTATCCTAATCTAGAAAGATGATTTTATCTTTCTTATTTCATTATTAATCATTGAGTTTTCTTTTAGAAGCTAAAACCCAGAGGTAACATTGGACAGATAAGAGAAAATCTGTTCTTTTGTTCTCTCAAAAATGTGTTTTTGTCACTTACATGCTACACAAGACAATTTAAATACTGTGGTCTAGATCAGGCTTTTAAAAAAATAGCTTTTAAGGGAGTGAGAAAGAAGTAAGGAAAGATTGGAAGGTGAGATAGTAATATATAGTTTCTGTTCTCATTGGCATTTACTTGTTCTTTTTATTGTTCTTTTGTGTTTATGGAAGTTCTTTTCGACAGGTAATCTGAGATCACAGTAAATTGTGTTAACAAACATAATTATAGGTGTTGATTTTATGGTTAAAAACATGTAATATTGAATATGTAGTTATAACAGCGAAAGCAATTTGAAAACGAAGGCTGAATTAAATGTACTTACGAGAACACGGTAGCACGTGAAATCTCTCTTCCTCACAATCTAATAGGCAAGAATAGATGTAAACCGCATCAATGCCACTCAGCAAGGGATGATATTCTATAATGTTGATGAACCCAAGATTATGAATTGGCAGATATGGGTCAAAATCCAGGCTGTGCCACTGACTCAAGCAAGCTCTTCTGAGCTTTCATTCCTTCATCTATGACAGGGAAGACTGTGGTTCCCACCTCTCTGGGTAGCTCTGCGGGTGGGATAGGATGATGCAATGTGTATAGAACATCTGGTCCAAAGTAAGGGCTAAATAACTATCAGCCACCACAATTATAATCACTATATTATCATTAATGTCAATCACCGTCTGATACTAGAGTAGAAGCCAGATGGCTGACGAACCTGGTATAAACAAAAGTATTTCTGAAATGGGCAAAGGCTCTTGAAAATGTAAACAAAATGATTCATTTAATAAACCAGTCTGTGCAATGTGTTTACCAGAGTTAGCAGTTAACCACACCCATTTTACACCCTAGCCAAGTTATACAGTTAATACCGAATCCCTTCTCACTCGGGACTTGGCAAAAGTTTTGTAACCACTCCTTCCTCTTTGTTCAACCCATTTATTTTACGTTCATTTTGTTTTTCTCACATGCTACCTAGAATTTAGATCCCTCTGGACATTACCTGTATCCAGGTATCACCACCTTTCCCTTGCAGACTCTAAATGCATCCTCTTTCTCCTTTGCTCCCCTCCCAGTGCATACACACATGTCACCTGCAGAAGAGAACTTCTTTGGTGGCTCTCTCGTCACCTGGTTTACTGCATGACTAAATTTCCTTTTGCTTTTTTTCCTGGTGGTGAGGAAGAGCTATTTATTTTCCCCCAGGAAGTCCTGTCCTTGAGATGGGAAAATACGCTTCCTGGCCGAGTGCCTCTGGAAAGACAGTCCCCAGCCTGGAGAAAAAGCAGACACCCTCTTTGGTGGTGGCATTGTTCACTCTAAAGCACCCCTGGGCCCGTGCACTGCCCCCACTCAGGACGCTTACACCGGGGGCATCGTTACCCCAGTGGGGTGGGTCTCCCCTTCCATTGCAGTTGCACGTGGTGTCCGCCCACAGAATGTCAGCACCAAAAGCTTGCTGTTTTTCCTCCTTCTACATCAATTATCTCCTATTTCCCTTTTCCATTGTGTTTACCCCAAACAATGCAAAATCTGAGATTTCCTAATTGACACCCTGTGTTTCTTTACACAGGCATTCTGCAGCATGTACGAAGAGCGGCACACTAAAACAATTCTGGCTGCATTTTTTTTTTTCTATACCAGTTAAACCTGGGCAGCTTGGTTCGGGAGATCTTTTATATTCTAGTCATGCTTAGTTCTTAGGCATGCTGAGGAGGCAGCTGCACCTTTGGGAAATGGGAGGAGCTTCGGAAAGGTCAGGACCTGGGAAAGGGAAACTGAGGAGGCTCTGAGGCTTCCCTTGGCCCATCCGGGAAGGGGACAGCAGTTCAGGCCACACCTATAATAGGGGCATGGCAGACACTGGCTTGACACCGGGTGGCATTAGCATCACAACCAACTCGTCTGTTGGGTAAGTTGCAGCACAGACCGCAGCTGGACCCTCTAACCGCTGGCAAAGCCAGATTTGAGCACTTGCAGCACCTCCGTTCCTGGGGACCCAGCAGAAGCTCTAGCAAGATGTAGAAACATGAAGAAGAGGAGTGACAAGAGTATTCCGGGGGTTGGATCCCCAAGGAGCAGGGAGGTTCCTGGCAGGGCTTCCCCCCAGGGTTTGTAGAATGCAGATCAGGAATGAAAGCTCAGCCATTTTCAAAGGTCTGGTCCAGCGTGGACGGGCTGTGGCTATGTGGGCTCATGGGTGCCGGAGGTCTCTGCCTGTTGAAGCAGTGAATGCATCCCAGACTACATTCATAAAGTCCTGCCTGCTCCAAGCCGGTTGCTTCTACCACCCTGCCCAGGCCAGTGGTCATCAGTTCTTCTGGGCCAAGAGAGAAGCCGCTCAGGTTTCCATTTTGTGTCCTGCTGCTTATTTTACAGAATTGGGATGCTCACTTTTCCTAAAATACCTGCAACAGAATTTCTGGGGAACAAACCTCTGTTCTTACCTTGTGACACTTCGCCAGACACATCTTGGTGCCGGCTCTTTGGGCTGTTTTCTGAGTGTCAGGCACGGTGAAGTCTGACAGAGGCTGATCCTCTGCCCACATGGCTTGTTCCTTTCAGTATTTTCTCAGGATCCTTCTAGCTGAAGCGCCTGCCGTGGCCTTGTCCCATTTCTGCTGGTGAATCTGCCAACTTACACAGTTTGCGTAAGTTATTCAGAGGGATCGTGGCTGGATGAACAATTCCCTTGGGAGCTCCCCCCCAACCTTTTAAAAAATAAAGTTGGGAAAGTTCCAGCCCTCTCTGTGAAGGCTTTGCATTTTCTGATAGTGGCCAAGGAACCAAAGGTGAGAGCAGATTGCTTGGAACTGGTCAGTGGAGCTGGTTCCCAGGGCATCAAGTCAGAGAATCATTCTACGTGCCGTTTAAAAGACCGGGCAGTGTCAGGAATTGGGTGAGTTGGTAGGAAAATCTTGATGGTGTCCTGGCCTTGAGCATGATGCGTGCTGCAACCGTGTTGACAGTTTTCTATCTCTTTTCTGACAATGTCCAGTCCTTTGCTCCAGCTTTCTTACTGACTTACTATAAACATATTTAGTTCAGAATGAACTTGATATTCATGTGGAATTCAGAACTCTGATTTTCCCTGTCAGCAGCTCTGCATTCCCCACACTGGAATATTTACAGTGGCTCAAATGTACTCTTTTGCCTTCTTGACTTTGCTGGAGTGTGTGTGTGCGTGTGTGTGTGTGTGTGTGTGTGTGTGTGTGTGTGTGTGTGTGTGCGTGTGTGTGTGTGTGTGTGTGTGTGTGTGTGTGTGCGTGTGTGTGTGTGTGTGTGTGTGCGTGTGTGTGCGTGTGTGTGTGTGTGTGTGTGCGTGTGTGTGTGTGTGTGTGTGTGTGCGTGTGTGTGTGTGTGCGTGTGTGTGTGTGTGTGTGCGTGTGTGTGTGTGTGTGTGTGCGTGTGTGTGTGTGTGTGTGTGTGTGTGTGTGTGTGTGTGTGTGCGCGCGCGCGCTTCCTAAAATGGTTCCTCTCCTGAGTCTCTGCTTGTCAAGGGCTTCTCATCTTACTAGCCTGTGTCCATGGACAAATCATTAAGCTTCTCTGAACCTTAGTTTCTTTATCTGTAGAAGGAAGATAAGCAATTTACAGTGCTGAGGATGGGCTTGGTAATGCTGCATTAATAAATGATCCCCAGATCTCAGTGGCTTAAAAGGACAAAAGTTGGGGAATTCCCTGGCAGTCCAGTGGTTAGGACTCTGAGCTTTCACTGCCGGGGGCGCAGGTTCAATCCCTGGTCAGGGAACTAAGATCCCACAAGCCACGTGGTGCAGCAAAAAAATAAATAAATAAGAAGGACGAAAGTTTATTTCTCATTCATGCTATGTGTCCAGTATGTATCAGTGACAGGATCTGCTTTTCCCAGTTACTTATTGACCCAGGAAGATGGAGGAGGGGAGTAAAAGGGTCCTTAATTCTCACCGAAGTTCTGCTCAGAATTCATTCACCAAAGTGATCACATGGCCACAACTAACTGCAAAGAGGGTGGGGAAGTGTAGCCCTCCCCCTCCCTCAAGGAGTGCTGACGATTTTCTGAAGCACTTTGATGACAGCACCCCTCCGTCAAGGCACCTGGTAAACCCTAGAATATCATACAGCTGTCAGGCGGAGTCACTGTACTTTCTCTTTGCAAGGGCCAGCGTCAATCTGGAGATAAGAGAGAGACAGAGCACATACAGACACACACACACACACACACACACACACACACACACACACTGAGAGAGAGAGAGAGAGAGAGAGAAAGAAGTAGCTAGCGTGAATTCTACACCAGTTCAAATACTACCTTAACCAGTTACTAACTCTGTGATCTTGGGCAAATTAACGTCTCTGGGCATGAATTTCTTCACCTGGAAAGTGGGGACAGCAATTGTGAATTCCTCCAGAGGTGATTATGCATGTTAAATGTTAACGATTGTGAAATTATCAGATGGAGTACCTGATGCCATATATGTATTTGCTTATTAAATGGAATACAACTGGCTTTTTTCTTTTAATATTAAGATGTGGTAGATTTTATATATATATATACATATATATATATTTCTGTGTGTATGTTTGTGCATATATGTGTGTGTATTCATCTTGTTTTTAAAAATAGCTACATACTATTCTGTTTTTTGGCCATATCTTAATTGCCGTTCAATTGATTAAAACTTCCTGTAGTACAATTCAAGAAGACCATGGTTTCATGCGTCTCCATTCATTGACCTGTTTCCTGCCTTACCCCCCTCAGACGTAGGGTCTAAAGACTGTGTCTAATGCCATTTGGTGGGGAAGTATGTCCAGATCTACTGATAATTTAGCCCAGTCTCTCTGTTATGACATCTTTATCTGGTGGCAAACATTCTCTTATGGTTGTATTGCCAAAACTTCCCCCAGATAGAAAGTACCATGTTCTTGGGTTTGGCCCCAAATGGTCACTTTCCCATTAATGGACCCAGCTGTGGTATAGGAGGTACACAGACTCTACCCCTTGCCCTCACCTGGTGAACGCCACGCTTGACCCCTTCGCTGTTCCCTGCAAAGCTTGGACCCGATCTGGGTGCCATAACATTTGCTGAATGATGTAGCTGTGACTTCTTAGTGCTCCCTGTTCCTTAGGGTCACTTCACCTGCTTCTTTTAATTTTCAATTTGAAGGCCAATCTCGTTATCCTGTTTCCATTTCACTCATGCATAGCCTTTTTCTCTCCTGCATCCCGCATCTCCCCAACTTATATTTTTTCTTTTATGTGCTTTATAGCTTCTCCTGTATACACCAATATCATAACCAAAAGTAAATCTTTTAGCTCAGAAAAAAATGATCAGCTGTACATCCCAGGCAGGATGATCACTTGTTGAGCTTTCAGGGGAGAAGCTTCTGGAAATGGGACTCTATACCGAAGAGGTTTATTAAGAAGTGCCTTTGGGCTCAACATTTGTGGACGAGATGGGCTGGGCTGGAGAGAGGAAGAAGTTTAACTGTGATGCAGGCCCTGCAGCAGCCTCAGCCAGCCCCGTAGCTGCTCAGATTGGGCCGCCGTGGCCAGGACTTTCTCTCCTGCATTGGTCAGTCATTGGATGTAGGCTCTTCCTGGAAGGCAAAGTCACTCTGCCATGGACACAGTCCCCAAAGGGGAACCTGTCCGTCGGCATCCCAGTAGCTGGGACAAGCCCTCCACTGCAGGGCCGTGTGGGTGGCACATCTCAGGGTCCACTGCAGAGCAGGACAGGACATTGGGAACCAAAGTCCAATCCCTTCCTCTTACATAAGCTCAGAGAGAAGAGGACATTCCCTGCCCTCTCCTGCCATCCTACCTGTGTGGGTGATAGCGGGGTTAAAGGTCTTACTGTGTTTTGCTTTCCTTTCATTATCCTTTAAGATTTTCATACAGTCCTTACTTGTTTCTGCTTTTGCGGTCCTTGCCATAATCTTTCCAGAATACTTTCTTTTTGTTGCTATGACAATCCGTGCATCTTCTGTATTATAATTGCTCTCAATATGGTCTCAGCACCCCTTTTCCTCTAGTTCTGAGGGGATAAGATGAGTCCAAACATGAGCTTGTTTAATAAAATTCGGGCTACTCTGTGTGACACCCTTTCCCTTTTCTTTGAAGAAGTTGCTTTTGGAGTGGGTGTTCCCCCTGCCTTTCTTCTGTCATCCCACAGATCATCTCCATCCTTCCCACTCAACATTGCCTGGCAGCAAGGGCGACGGGAATAGCACGGAGAATGGGAACCCACAGAAGAGCTGCAGCCTTCTCCCCCTTGTATACTTGCGAACTGAGCTGCTAACAAGTGACAGAATTGATTCATTTGAATTTCATCTTCTTTCATTTCCTCTGCCTTCCCTCTGGTGCTAGTGATAATAAGGGGTGGAAAATGACCTGGGACCCAGGAGGCAGATGAAAGCGAGAACCGGGGTTGAGAGAATCCAGAGTCTGACTAATCAAACATTAGCCCTTGGCTCCTGTACCCTCCCGCAGGTGTATCACCTTGTGGCCACTGGGCAGAGCCTCCAAACAAGGAGACATTCCCAAAGCGGAAGGGTGCCTGTCAGGGTGTTAACACTGTAGAGACACCTCATTGAAGCTTCCATCCTGGTCATCGCAGAAAGAGGTTCGGGTACCCCAGGTCACCTGGGAAGACATAACATGGAAGTTTTGTGATAGATTAAGAGGAAAGAGGTCTTTAAAAATATGTCCACAAACAGATACCCAGGCATCTGCCCTTCTCAGGTCAGCAGATAAGAGTAATTCTCCCCTGCAGAGGATAACAGACATACGTTTTATTTTTATTTATTTTATTTTATTTTTTTATTGAAGTATCGTTGATTTACAATGTTGTGTTAATTACTGCTGTATAGCAAACTGATTCAGTCATACATATATATATACACATATATACGTTCTTTTTATATATATATTGTTTTCTATTATGATTTATCACAAGATATTGAATATAGTTCTCTGTGCTATACAGTAGGACCTTGTTGTTTATCCATTCTCTATATAATAGTTTGCATCTGCTAATCCCAAACTCCCACTCCATCCCTCCCCCATCCCCCTCCCTCTTGGCAACCACCAGTCTGTTCTCTATGTCCATGATTCTATTTCTGTTTTGTAGATAAGTTCATTTGTGTCATATTTTAGATTCCCCATATAAGTGATATCATATGATATTTGTCTTGGTCTGACTTACTTCACTTAGTATGATAATCTCTAGGTCCATCCATGTTGCTGCAAATGGCATTATTTCATTCTTTTTGATCCTGAGTAATATTCCATTGTATATATGTACCACATCTTCTTTATCCGTTCATCTGTTGATGGACTTTTAGGTTGTTTCCACAGACATATATTTTAAATAAAGGACCACAGAAGGAAGGGTGCTTGTTGCTTTATTGTGCTGGGGGAAAAGTCAAGTCTCATCAGGGACTATCCGCCAGCATCAGCAGAGAATAATGACCTTTTCCAAACCACCCCAATCATCACTGCTTAGAGTAGACTTTTCAATCACTCTCTCCTAATTCTGCCTACAGAAAGGCAAGCACAGCCCCTGCCATATATAATTGCTGATCTGCTGGAACAGATCTACCTGGATCCCCAAAGAGATAAGAGTCTACTACGTGGATACTAGAAGAGTCAGCTCTTCCTGTGGTCCAGGCCTCGGTTTCCCCATCACGGGATGAGTGCCATCTGTTCCTGCAGCTGGAGAGAGCTCGGTGTGTCAGTCCTGCCAAGGTTGCCTCGATTCCGGGGAATTCCCTGCCGCGGAGCACAAAGAGGCCTCGTAGACTCAGAGACCCTTCATCTCCCCCAGGGTCGATGATTAGATGAGACACGGTACAGGCAAAGAGGGAAATGCTGCGAATTTAAAGTGAAAAATACAGTTGGTACAGATTCAGTCTCTGTCTGCCACTGCTTCCCCATAAATATTTTACCTTCGTGTTTTGACTTCGTGTTTCTGAAACTCGTAGGCCAGGCCAATGTCACAGGCTTGATGACAGTGTGTCTGGGGGGCTGGGCCCCATCTCGACGTGTTAAACACAGTGAGCCCTCCCAGGGCCCGACCTCCTGCAACTGTGGCCATGCTTGGCTGTCGTCCTCCTGATCTTGTTAGATGCTGGTTTTCTTTTTTTTTTTTAACATCTTCATTGGAGTATAATTGCTTTACGTTGTTGTGTTAGTTTCTGCTGTATAACAAAGTGAATCAGCTATACGTATACATATATCCCCATATCCCCTCCCTCCTGCGTCTCCCTCCCACCCTCCCTATCCCACCCCTCTAGGGGGTCACAAAGCACCGAGCTGATCTCCCCGTGCTATGCAGCTGCTTCCCACTAGCTATCTATTTTACATTTGGTAGTGTGTATATGTCCCTGCCACTCTCTCACTTTGTCACAGCTTACCCTTCCCCCTCCCTGTGTCCTCAAATCCGTTCTCTATGTCTGCGTCTTTATTCCTGTCCTGCCTCTAAGTTCTTCAGAACCTGTTTTTTTTTTTTTTAGATTCCATATATATGTGTTAGAGGCTGGTTTTCTTGAATTGGTCGCTGTCATCTCCCTTTCCTCAGTGTGAAAAGCTACCTGTTTTTATTCTGAGCCCGACTGCAAGAGAAGCAGCTCACGCTTAATGGTGCTCTCTCTCTTCCTGCGTTTCCACATGGGTTGCCATCTAGTTGAAAGCAGGGGAAGTCTGCACCCCATCAGGCTCTTAGCTTCTTGAGAAACTTCCGCTTTGTTTTCAGCCGTTCAGCCCTTCACTGAGCAAAGAGGTCCTGAGCGCCTGCTGTGTCATTCGCCCCAAGACGGCCCTGGGGAGGCTCGCACCCACCCACGCCTGGGCATTTTCCCTACCCTGTCCACACTCCCACCTGTTACTTTAGGAACTGCTGAGGTGGAAAGGGTAAAAAGGAAAGAAGTGCTTGCTATGTGGAGGGGGGGAGCGGTGTCCCCCTCATGCTAGATCAACTGTTTCTACGTCAGGGAGTTGGGAGACCAGCCCAGACTCACGTCCCTCCCATTCTCACACCCCGAGACCCTGTGCAAAGCAAAAAGCCGCAGGTGGGGTAAAAAGAACACACTGTCCCCTGACCAATCATTCTTTCAGCTGAATACGTATAAAACTTGGTTTAATGCAATAGCAGTTTGGTCACAATTCCTGAAACCGTCCTATAGGCAATGAAGTTTGTGACTGCAGCTTAATATTGTGACGGTTTACATGTTTTAAATTGTGCAAGCATTTAGAGGAGACAAAATGGGAATTTGTTATCTTTTTCTGGGAGTGCCTTTCTCTTCTCTGCTTGACTTTCTTATCTTCTCCTGGACTGATTCTTACCTTTTTTACTTATGTTACCTGGCTGGTTGGCTCCCCAAGATAGAGTAAATGCTAGGATGGAGAACACAAATTCCGTTTCATTTACATTGGCATCTTATGTCTGAGCGAGGAGATGGGGAAGTCTTAACTGCATCCTGCAGACAATTAAATGAGTTTGGAAGGTTTTCATTTGGTTTGTTGTTGACAAAAACTAAGTCCCTGGGTGGCTGTTCATTTTTCTGGGTGATTCCCAGAGGAAAACCAAGCCAACACAGGCCCCTACATTTCCCTATGGAACTTCAGTGAACTACGTAGTATGGAGATCTCAGTTCTGATTTCCGTTTTTTGTTTTGTTGAGTTTCCTTACGTAAAAGGAAGTTTTGGGGAAGAAATCTATGTTTAACTGAGAAGATAAAGGACTCAGGTGGAGAACAGGAAGAGGTAAGAACAATTCTAGACTAGATCCAACCCACTGATCTAAAAAGCACTGCTTCATTAACCCACTGGCGTAATTTCATAAACAGGAGGCGGCCTGTCTGATGAGCTTTCTGTTAGAATTAAATTGTCATCAGTAATATCCAAGCAAGTTCTTCGTATGACTTTATGGATATTGGTTGTTTTTTTTCCATTCTATCTTCTTCTTTAAGGAGGACTTAAGTTTTTTTAACGCAGATTAGCATATTTATTTATTTAAAAAATTTTTAAATTTTATATTGGAGTATAGTTGATTCACAATGTTGTGTTAGTTTCAGGTGTACAGCAAAGTAATTTAATTATACATATTCGTATATCTATTCTTTTTCAGATTCTTTTCCCACGTAGGTTATTACAGAGCACTGAGTAGAGTTCCCTGTGCTACACAGTAGAGGACTTAAGTTTTTTGAAAAACATGTATCACAGGATAAAATTAATGAGGAAAAGTTACATATTGCATGATCCCCCATGTGATCACTGAGAAAATGAAAGTAGGATACTTAACAGAATGAAGACTCTAAGTCTGAAATCAAAGGCAAATCACGTGAAGATTGAGGATGATTTGTACACCACTTGGTTTTTGCTAACAGATTGGAGGGGTAGCAATTCTACTTGGTTTGACAGACAGTCATTCTGGAAAGGAAAAATTATGAAGTTCTAGAAGGAAGGATAATCTGAATGCAAACGAGTTCTCTGTTCACCTTAAATTGAAATCAGGGTTCAGGTGTCGGTCCCAGGTTATCAGCTTGGATTATTCGGTGACAATTTATGTGAAGTCACAGGTCTGGGCAGGCTTGCTGATGGGTGAATGGCCAACCTGAAATTGAAGAAAACAATCCTTCGGGGTTCTACCTTCAGGTGTCTGTAATGGAGAGCAGGTTTCATTTGATGGGAACCTTTTACAGACAAACAATAGGTGAGAATCTCAGAGTAACTATATGCTGGCAGTAGCTCCTGAATTAATAAAACATTATTTATTTCAGTTCTGTTTCATCATGATTGTTAAAACGTAACATTTCAATTCTTCACGGAATCTCTAGAAACTTTGGTTTCCCTGTAGCTGTCTCTTTGATATTTGTCTCTGTGTCTGCATGCTAGTTTCTGAAGCCTGGCAGAACTGGCAAAAGCACTAGGATGGCTATAGCACAAATACCCAGAACGACCACACAGGCTCCTTCTCCAAGAGTAGGCTTCCAGCAGAACTCACTCAACAAAGAGGAATAACTAACATCTATTGTGCACTGACTTTGTGCCAGGTACTATTTCAACTGCTTTGCCTGAATAATCTCCATCCTCACTACAAATAGAAGTAACTGTTGCTTCTAACCTCATTTACAAATGAGGAGACTGAGTCAGGCGAAGTCCTGGACAGAACTGGGGTTCCGTCTCAGACAGTCTGACTCCTGAGCCCCTGCTCCTGGCCATCGGGCTACACAGACAGAGCACTGACTTCATGCTGGTCACTGAGCCATAGGCACCAGGGATATGGGAGCAAACAGTATTTAGATGTATTATTCAGATTTGGCCCTGGCATTGGATGGATAGCTTTCATCTATGTATCGGTTTTCCTGGGCTACTGGGAGAATCCCATAACAATTTGGAACATTATTGACGATCACGGTCAGCAGGTAGAATTAAATAATTTGGTTTCTACTGATAATGTAACGGCTTATGTCCTTCAGCACTGAGCCATCACAACATTCTTGAATGAGGTTCCTATGAGACTTTAAGAAGTTTACTCTTCTAACAGTTGTTGGTATAAATCTGTTAAACATCAATCAGGCCTTGTGATGATTAACATAAATATGTTAGTTTTTTAAACGGTTAAAATGGTCGTGCGTATCAGCTAGCTTTTGCGACATAACGGTGTCCCCAGACTCGGTGGCATTTATTGCTTACAAGTTCATGAGCACCTGGGTGGCCCTTCTGGTCTTAGCTGGGTTCGCCCATGAGTCTGTGGTCAGCCGCAGGTCAGGGCGGTGGCTCTGACGATCTGGCTGGGCTTTCTCACATGTTGGGAGTGTGGTTGGCTCTAGTTTGGGACAGCGGGCCTCTCCTTCACAGGAACACTCATTAGCCAGTAGGCTAGCCAGGCACTGTCCCTACGGTGGCTGGGGAGAGCCCACGAGCAAAGGCCAGAGCGTGTACTGACTCCTGAAAAGGCCTAGGCTTAGAACTGGCATAACGTAACTTCCCCCTCATCTATGGTCAAAGCAAAGCCCAAGGCCAGCCTAGATCCGAGGGGTGGGGAAACAGACCCCACCTCTTGGTGGGAGGAGTTTGCAGGTTACCTAGCGAAAAAGCAGGAATAATACAAGGCAGGGGATCGTGGGAGCCATTTTTGAAAACAATCCACAGCAAAGTAATCCGTTAACTCAGAATTTCCCAAACATACCTGGTCCCCCTGCCAAAGGTCTCCCTTGCCCCGTAGTTTTCATAGCATAACCACCCACAGAATATGATATTTGCTAAATTCAGATTAATTAAAGAACATTTTCCATGAAAAATGAGCAGTATTATGCCCATTTTATAGATGAAGAAGCTGAGGTTCAGAGCTAAGTAACATACCCTAAAAATTGTAAAACTAATAAATAGTAAGTTACTAGCATTAATTAGTATCTAGTAAGTTGTTGAATGTCAAAGTTTGACAAGCTTAGGTATGTCTAACTGCAAAGCCCTTTCTTTGAATTGCCACTCTATAAGGTTTTCAAGGCCTTTAAGGGTCACGTTATTAATGATTTTTTCAAAAATGAAAGTGGTGCCTGAGGATGAGGAAATAGGAGAGGAGAAAATTCAAACATAATAATAGCCCATTTGTTGCAGTCTATTTATAGGCATGAATGTTTTAATCAAGGGGCATTTCTTTCATCAAACAAAATGATCCTTTGTGATAGCTATGGATTATTAATTTTTTCATCTCTTCCTGCAATAAATATTTGGTGGTGGTGGGTGTTTCTGTATGGTAATATTATTTGGCTTGAGAAGGATCAAGTGCAAATAGAATTCTCATTTGCAAAACTTGTCACCCATATTCCTTCAGAATATTTGGGGAAAGTAAGAGTAATAGCAGCAGTAGAGGTAGTATTAAATGTTCTTTAATTAGATCTGAATTGACCAATTATCATATTCTGTGGGTGGTTATACTATAAAAACTACGGGACATGGGAGACCTTTGGCAGGGTGACCAGGTATGTTTGGGAAATTCTGAGTTAACAGGTTACTTTGCTGTAATTTCTCAGAATCTTACGTAGGCTGATGACCATTGTAATTCTCACTGAGTCCATTTCTCAGACTTCCATAACTGCAGAATATTCATTTATTTGGTGCCACTCACAGATGCCTAGTATTCCATAGAACCCTTGGGAAATCTGACCTTGATTCTGATCCCTTTGAAGGTATGTTTGGAGTCAATAGTATTTTGTGAAGCATCTGCTGTGAGAGAGGCACTATTAGAACCACATCAGAAACCCATGAAATAGGTTTTATTCTTATTGATAGTTGAGGAAGCTGAGACTGCAAGCAGTTACTCTGTTTGCTCAAGATCCCCCAGCTGGTACCAAAACTGAAAGTTGACCCTGCTTTTATCTAACTTCACGCCTAGGGTGTGTCCTGCAGCCTTTGCTGAGATTCAGAAAGTTTAAGTGACTTTTTAGGATGACTCAGCTGGTCAGAAGAGACACCATGTCTTACATACTTTTGTAGTCCCTGTAGCTCCTAATAGAAGATAGCTTATCAGTCAGTACCTACAGGCCAGTCCCTTTTTTTATTACCTAGTTATTATTATCCTTATGCTCATGGCAAAAATTGCAATAGTAGAGAAGAGTATAAGATAAAACGTAAAAATTCTCCATACCATCAACTCCAGAACCATACTCTAAAGATAAGACCATTATCCATTTTTTATATGTTCTTCCATAATGTTTTAATTATACGTGTGTGTGTGTGTATCATTCTGTTTTGTTTTACACAGATGAGATCATATATGTACATTTTTCACTTAATATATGTTTTGAAACCTTTTATTAAAATATAATTGATGGGGGCTTCCCTGGTGGCACAGTGGTTAAGAATCCGCCTGCCAATGGAGGGGACACAGGTTCGAGCCCTGGTCCGGGAAGATCCTACATGCTGCGGAGCAACAAAAAGCCCCTGCACCGCGACTACTGAGCCTGAGCTCTAGAGCCTGTGAGCCACAACTACTGAGCCCAAGTGCTACAACTGCTGAAGCCCACGTGCCTAGAGCCCGAGCTCCTCAACAAGAGAAGCCACCGCAATGAGAAGCCCATGCACCACAAAGAAGAGTAGCCCCGGCTTGCTGCAACTAGAGAAAGCCCACGCGCAGCAATGAAGACCCAACACAGCCAGAAATAAATAAATTAAATAAATTAATTAAAATATATATATATAATTGATGTGTAACATATTATTTCAGGTATACAACATTGATTTGATATTTGTATATATTGCAGAAAATTGTTACAAGTCTAGTTAACATCCATCACCACGTATAGTTACAACTAGTTGGTTTACAGTATTATATTAGTTTCAGGTATATAATGTAGTGATTCTATATTTTAATAGATTATACTCCATACGAAGTTATTATAAAATATTGGCTATATTCCCTGTGCTGTCCATTACATCGTTGTATCTTATTTTTTTTAATACCTAGTAGTTTGTTACCTCTCAATCCCCTTTCCCTATTTTGCCTCTTCCCCCATCCCTCTCCCCACTGTTAGCAGTTTGTTTTCTGTATCTGTGACACTGTTTCTGTTTTATTATACTCATTTGTTTGTTTTAATTTTTTAGATTTCACATACAAGTGAAAACACACAGTATTTGTCTTTCTCTGACTTACTTCACTATGCATAATACCCTCCAGGTCCATCTATGTTGTTGGAAAAGGCAAGATTTCATTCTTTTTTATGGCTGAATAATATTCCACTGTCTATATATATACCACATTTTATTGTCCATCCTTTATGCAAGTGTTGATGGACACATAGGTTGTTTCCATATCTTAGCTATTGTAAATAATGCTGCTGTGAGCACTGGGGTGCATGTAGCCTTTCAAATTAGTGTTTTCATTTTCTTCGGATATATACCCAGGAGTAGAATTGCTGGTAGATTCCACTACCATCTGGTAGTTCTATTTTTAGTTATATGAGGACCCTCCATACTGTTTTCCATAGTGACTGGACCAATTTACATTCCCACCAACAATGTACTAAGGTTCCTCTTCTCTAAATCCTTGCCAACATTTATTATTTATTTTTTGACAACAGCTATTCTGACAGGTGTGTGGTGATATCTCACTGTGGTTTTGATTTGCATTTCCCTGGTGTTGAACATCTTTTCATGTGCCTGTTGGCCATCTATGTACCTTCTTTGGCAAAATGTCTATTCAAGTCTTCCCTGTTTTAATTGAGTTGTTTGTTTTTTTGATGTTGAGTTGTATGAGTTGTTTTTATGTGTTGAATATTTACCCCTTAATGGTCATATCATGTGCAAATATCTTCTCCAGTTCAGTAGGTTGTCTTCCCATTTTGTTAATGGTTTCCTTCACTGTGCAAATGCTTTTAAGTTTGATTAGGTCCCATTTGTTTACTTTTGTTTTTATTCCTTTTGCCTTAGGAGACAGATCCAAAAAATATATATATACATATATATATATATATATATAGCTACAGTTTATGTCAAAGAGTGTTCTTTCTATGTTCTCTTCTAGGATTTTTATGGTTTCTGGTCTCACATTTAGGTCTTTAATACATTCGGGGTTTTTTTGTTTGTTTGTTTATCCTGTGAGAAAATGTTCTAATCTCATTTTTTACATGTAGCTGTCCAGTTTCCCAGCACCACTTATTGAAGAGACTGTCTTTTCTTCATTGTATCTTCTTGCCTCCTTTGATGTAGATTAGTTGACCATAGGCACATGGGTTTATTTCTGGGCTCTCTACTCTGTTCTACTGAGCTATGTGTCCGTTTTTGTGCCAGTACCATAGTGTTTTGATTGCTGTAGCTTTATAGTATAGTCTGAAGTCAGGGAGCATGATAACTCCAGCTTTGTTCTTTTTTCTCAAGATTGCTTTGGCTATTCAGGGTCTTTTGTGGCTCTATAGGAATTTTAAGACTATTTGTTCTAGTTCAGTGAAAAATGTCATGGGTATTTTGATAGGGATTGCATTAAATATGTAGACAGACTGATTTGTTTAATGTGGATATTTTAACAATATTAATTCTTCCAATCCATTAACACAGGATATCTTTCCATTTCTTTGTATCATCTTCAATTTCCTTCATCAGAGTATAGTTTTCAGAGTATAGGTCTATAACCTCCTTGGTTAAGTTTATTCCTGGGTGTTTTATTCTTTTTGATGCGATTTTAAACTGGTTTGTTTTCTTGCTTTCTCTTTCTGCTAGTTCATTTTTAGTGTATAGAAATACAACAGATTTCTCTATGTTAATCTTGTATCCTGCAACAGTTCTTTGGTGGAGACTTTAGGGTTTTCTATATATAGTATCATGTCCTCTGCAAATAGTGACATGATATTTTTTCTTGGGAAGAGAACTTTTAAGATCTATTCTCTTAGCAACTTTTAAATGTATAATGCAGTGTTATTAACTATAATCATCATGCTATACACCCCAGGATTTATTTATTTTATAACTGGAAGTTTGTACCTTATTTGGCATCATTTTTATCAGGATTTGTAGATTGTTTCTTTGTTTTGTATTGATGTACCATATTTATTTAATCAGCCTTTGTGTGATGGATTTTTAGGTTCCTTGTAGGTTTTTAATTTATTCATTTATTTATGTATATATTTATATATTTTTGCTATAACAAACAGTGCCTCAATGAAGAAACAATATTATACATACATCTTTGCACAGTTATGTTTTTAATGGAAAACAAAACAAAAAAAAATGCAGGGTACCATACCATAGAAGAATAGTGTACTATTGCCAAGAAAATATTATAGGAGCTGTAAATAAGCAGGTTTTTTTCCCATGGCACAGAGTTACAGCGTTCAATAATTGCCTGTTAACATTCTTTTTTTTTTTTTTAAAGATTGCTTTTATTAATTAATTAATTAATTTATTTTATGGCTGTGTTGGGTCTTCGTTTCTGTGCGAGGGCTTTTTCTAGTTGTGGCAAGCGGGGGCCACTCTTCATCGCGGTGCACAGGCCTCTCACCGTCGCGGCCTCTCTTGTTGCGGAGCACAGGCTCCAGACGCGCAGGCTCAGTAGTTGTGGCTCACGGGCCCAGCCGCTCCGCGGCACATGGGACCCTCCCAGACCAGGGCTCGAACCCGCGCCCCCTGCATTGGCAGGCAGATTCTCAACCACTGCGCCACCAGGGAAGCCCAAGCAGGTTTATTTAAATACACATTTTTTGACCAAGAAATAGTATCCTGTTTATCTGGTGGGCTGGGCTCTTACCAGGGAGCAAAATGACTGAGCCACTGGTCCCATTAGGTGCCTTTATGACCAAGATCAATGATGGCTAAACGAGGAGAAGGCAACTTAGCCTCCTGGAGCTGCTACCTTCCCCACTGGACGGCTCTGCATGGTTTGTTTTTGATGCTGTAGACACAGATGCAACACACATTGGACAGATGTAACCAACTTTTTTTTGTCATTTTAAAGACATTGCTCATTATGTTATGCAATGGCCCTTTCAATGATGTAGACCATGAACTGAATTCAGATGACAAGTTGAGAATCCTTTAACCCTATTAATTTCACCACTAGGAATTTATCCAAAAGAGATAAATGCGTTGATGCAAAACATTCTTTTCAATTCCACATTGTTTATGAGAACAAAAATGGGGACAAAACCCCAAAATATCTAACAAAATTATAATTAGCTGTTAAATTTAACATATAACTCCATTCACTGGGGCCTCTTTAGCTTCAAGCATAAGGTGAAATTTAAAAGATATTATCCCTTATGCTGTATGGTAACCCTTTCACAGGACCTTCTAAAAATGCTGAAATTTGAAAAAGTTTATCTCTGCCAATAACCAGTCATCCTTCACTGTATTAGATAATTACCATTTTGTAACGACATTATTTATCTTCCACTGGCTACCTGGAAACTCAGAGCTAAGCCAGCTACTTAGTTGCAGCAAAAGTCCTTAACCCAGTGTAATGGGGAGTCAGATAGAATGGACTTCGAGTTCTGTTTCCCACTTACTCTACTGTATTGGTTTCCTATGGTTGCTGAAAAAATTACCAACAACTTTGTGGTTTAAAAAAAGCACATGTCTCTTATAATTCTGGAGGCCATAATTTTGAGTCAGTCTTTCTGGACCTAAATCAGTCTGTTGGCAGGCCCATATCTCCTCCAAAGTCTCTAGGGAAGAATCCATTCCCTGATGCTTCCAGCTTCTGGTGGCAGCCAGCATTCCTTGACTTGTAGCCACATCACTTCAAGCTCTAACTCAGTAGACATCATGCCTTCTCCTCTTCTGTGTCAATTGTCCCTCTGCCTCCTACTTAGAGGGTCACAAAGATTATTCAGGATAGTCCCTCTATCTCAAGATCCCTAACTTAGTCCCATCTGCAAAGTCTCTTTTTCCTAAATGTAACATTCATGGGTTCTAGGAATTAGGACCTAGATATTTGGGGGGCATCTTTTCGCCAACCACAACCTACCTTATGGCCCCTAAAGATTTATATTCATCCCCATGCAAAATATATTTATTCTATTCCAACATTCCCCAAAGTCTCAACCCATTACAGCATCAATTCAGAATCCAAAATCTCATCTAAATAGCGTCAGCTTTAAAGTCCCAAATCTCATCATCTAAATTATTCAAAGTAGATATGGGGACACTCCAGGTATGATCCACCCTGGGGCAAAATTCCTCTTTATTTTTAAAGTAAAGCATTTGGTTCACTGCCTTGCATATAGTAGAAATGTTAGCCACCATCAGAATTATTCCCTTCATTGCATTAAGGGGAGGGTAACACTTGTAGCCTCCACATTGTCCTAGCAGAGAGAAGACAAGATATAAAATGATGATAATGATAACAATAACAGTAGTAGTAGCAGAAGTGGTGGTAACAGTAACTCTTGCTGAGAGTTTTTCATGCAACTGAAGCTTTAAGGTTTTTTCTGTTTTTAATTTTTATTGGAGTATAGCTGCTTTACAATGTTGTTCTAGTTCCTGCTGCACAGCAAAGTGAATCAGCTATACGTATACATATATCCCCTCCTTTTTGGATTTCCTTCCCATTTAGGTCACCACAGGGCACTGAATAGAGTTCCCTGTGCTATACAGTTATCTCTTTTATACATGGTATTAATAGTGTATATATGTCAATCCCAATCTCCCAGTTCATCCCACCCACCCTTCCCCCCTTGGTATCTGTAAGTTTGTTCTCTACAACTGTGTCTGTATTTCTGCTTTGCAAATAAGTTAATCTGTACCATTTTTCTAGGTTCCACATAGAAGCGATACCATATGGTATTTGTTTTTCTTTTTCTGACTTGCTTCACTCTGTATGACAGTCTCTAGGTCCATCCACGTCTCTGCAAACGGCACTATTTTGTTCCTTTTTATGGCTGAGCAATACATGTTATCTAAATTAATCCTCATGAAACCCCTTTGTGGTACGAACTATTATTACCCCCATGTTCATTTGAGAAAACTGTGGGATAGAGAGGTTACCTAATTAGTAAGGAGCCAAGCCATGATCTCCATGCTGCCCAATTAAAACTAGGTCCACCTGACACATGAGTCTTATGTCAGTGTGCCCTCCTTTTTCTAGTCTTGATATTCATGAAATGAAGTTTTAAAGAATCGCTGCTCCTTTCACCTTGGGTTTCCATTTTGTGTATCTCTGAGGAGATAAGTCAAACTCTGATTAGCATTCCTAAGATTCTCCTGCTTTCAGGAAGGGGTTTCTTCTCCTCTTGAAGTTCTTTTTTGTGGTTGTTTATTTTTAAAACATAGAACCTCCCCTCCAAATTTTCATTTGAAAAAATTCAAAACTTTCAGATAAGTTGAAAAATCGGTACGATGAACACGTTCATCCCTTCACTTTCCATTTACCAATTGTTAATCTTTTGCCACTTTTGTCTTTTTCTTTCTACATATAAATATAGTTTTGTTTCTGCTGGACAATGTGAAAGTTGCAGTCGTCGTGACTCTTGACCACCAAATCTGGTACCTTCTAAGAACAAGGACTCTCTCCTTTCTACTTATATCATGATAAAACCAAATAAATTTAAATTTTATACAATAATAGCTGACATTGTTTTTACACAAAATTTCTCCCAATCGTTCCAATAATGCCCTTTTCCAACCTTTTTTTTAAAAATCCAGAAGTCAATCTCTCACAACGCCTTTGTTACCAAGGCTGTTGCCCCAGAATCATACCCCGCCCCTCCCTCGAATGGAAACCAATTACTCTTACTTAAGTTTAAGGAGGAAGCTGCAAAGAGGAAAAAACAAGAACTGGTTGGAACCTGCTGGACCCAAGATGACAGAGAATTTGACTTCCAGTGGGTCTTGATCCTCATTATACACTCATTAAATTAGCTAAATGACACTCCCACCAGCACCATGACAGTTGACAGTTGCCATGACAACAGCCAGAAAAGCCCATATAAGGACTGAAAAGGAGTGTTGCCTCAGGTCCTAACCACACCCCTGTTCTCAGATAACTCACAAATATTCTTCCCACTCTTTCCAACCCCCTCCCTTTACTGTGAATCTCCTATATATTTGCTGTCTCCAAATATACAAGAGAAGTTGACTTGCGAACTAAGTTCCTGCTTCTCCATTCTTGGCCGTTGAATAAAGCTTGCGCTATTCCAGTCTCAGCACTGGTTTTGTCATTGGCTGTGCAAATCTGATCAGAAAAAGAACCTCCCTGGCCGAGACAAAGGGTCTCAGCCCAGGCTAGGACCCCAGTGTGGGTTCAGGCAACTAATTCGGTAACATTTTTAGTTGTCACGTCTCTTTTTTCTTTAATCTAGAACCGTTCCTCAGCCTGTTCTTATTTGATTTTGGTTTTGTTTGTTGTTTTTGTTTGTTTTTTCCCTTCAGTGACTCTTTGAAGAATCCTGACCAGTCACCCTGTAAGATGTCTCAAGTTCTGGATTGGTCAGGTCGCTTCCTCTTGATTAGATTCAGGTTAAATATATTTTGGCATACTGTATCTACTGAAAAAAAAAAAAGCACAACCTAAAAGTTGAGATTTATGTTTCATTTGCGGACAACACCGAGGTCTTAAGCCCGGGAAACAGCCTTTCAGATCGCTCTGAGGGACTGCTGTGAAGAGGTCAGGGGGGGAGCCAGGATATATAGGAGTTTTTGCAAGAAACACCAGGTAGTTGGAACACCAAAAGATTCCTGTTCATTAAAGAAGACCAGACATCTCAAGTTAAGGAATTTAGTGCTTTTCTATGTATGGGAAGATGCAAGAGTCTGGGCTCGTTGAAATCATTCCTTTGATATGCACCTCAGCTTTCTGGGACCAGTATCCTGTGTGTTCACATCCTGAGTCTTTTCAGGGTGCACAGTGTGTGTGTGGGGTGGGGGGAGAGAGAGTGGCTGCAGCAGCTGGTGGCCTGATGGAAGGCTTCCAGTTTCTATCCTGAGTTCCCTCAGGGCTCACCTGGCGGCTGTAATGTGATGGCTGCAGCATCCTTTGTTTACTGATACAGCAGCAACCTTTTTTCATTGACAGCTGTATAAGTGATGTGAGAACTATTTCATAGTTGATTATGCTTACGAAAAATAAATGTGAGGCTCTGGAAAAAATGATGATTGATATTTGAGAAAAACAACTAAATACTAAAACTCATAATAGAGCATAATCTTTGAACAGTCATTGACAGTTTCTGAAGCACATTTGACATATATTTATTTTATTTTATCCTTGTAATTATGAGACCAGTGAGGTGGATATTACTGGTGATAGTCCTAAGGCAACTAAGTCATGGGTGTGTAAGTGATTCAGTAAATTCCTAGAATTCAAGGAAGCTGGACTTTGAATCCAGTTTCTGGACCTTGGGTTTGGATCTGAATCCTATACATTTGCCACCAAGTCATTGGCTAGGGTTAAGTAGGATAAGTTTTTAAAAAATGATAACAATCGTTCACCCCACTCAGAAGTACAACTGAATACAGCATAAGTTAGTGCTTTCTAAAAGCAGCTTTCAAGTTGCCTCTGGACCCTGGAGCATCTTTGGGACCCTACATTTATGTAGATTATGTGTTAAGAGTTTGCAAAGCTCTCATGGTTGTAAATGCCTTAGGCACTTACTGAGAAATAATAACAGAGAAGCAGAAGGAAACTGAGACAGATGGGTTCCCACTCAGTCTTCCTATAAACTTGCAGCATGTTGAATAATAAATACAGATGTTAGCCAAGATATAATCTTATCTTTAGTCTTTGTTAGTACCCAGAGAGGGATAGATGCTGGGTTCAAAAAAAAGGTGCTGTTTATTTGTTAGTGTCAACTGGAAAAAAAAAACCCACAACCTAAAAGTTTCCAGTTAAGTTTCATTCGGAGACATTATGAGGAATATAGCCCAGGAGAGACAGCCTCTCAGGTAGCTCTGAGGGACTGCTCAGAAGACGTAAGGGAGGAGCCCAGATACATAGGAGTTTTTGCTGAAAAAGAACAAAAAACGAACAAAAAAACCCCAGGTAGTCAATCAAAAGATTACTTTAGTCACAAACAAACAAACAAACAAAAACCAGGCATCTCAAGTTAAGGATTTTAGTGCTTTTCTATATATGGGATATGGTTTGTGGTAGAAGAGAGGTCGTTGGGTGGGGTGGAAGGGTGAAAATGATTTTGCTTTTAGGGATGCCCAGTTTGACGCCCCGGTGGAATCTTTTGGTGATAGATGTTACCGAGTCCAAGCTCGTTCTGCTTGCCGCGCAACAGGCCAATAAATCAGGAGACGAGGTGTTGAGGCAAGGAATGTATTCGGAAAGCCGGGCAACTAAGAAGATGGCGGACTAGTGTCCTAGAGTACCATCTTATCAGTGTCCTAGAGTACCATCTTATCAGTGTCCTAGAGTACCATCTTATCAGTGTCCTAGAGTACCATCTTATCAGTGTCCTAGAGTACCATCTTATCAGTGTCCTAGAGTACCATCTTATCAGTGTCCTAGAGTACCATCTTATCAGTGTCCTAGAGTACCATCTTATTGGGTTCTGGATGCCAGTTTCTTTTATAGAACAGAGAGCGGGAGGAGGTGAGGAAGTAAAGTAAAAAGGCCATGAATCTTGCAAAATATCTCCTGGTCTTGGCCATATAATTTATTGTCCATTTGTATATATTGTTTTTCTGTCCATTTTTCTGTTGGATCCATTTCTTATGCCTCTGGGAAGACCTTCTTGTATATTAGAGAAATCAGCCTTTTATTTTATCATTGGTCATTTCACTTTGTATATTTGCCATACTGAAGTTTGAATTTTAAGTACTTACTTTTATGGTTTTTTATTGGTTTGAATTTTATGTCCTAAATTGAAATACCTTCCTGTTTTTCTATTTTTGGCCTTTTAATCAAATCCTCCTGTTTGGTAGCAGAGTTGCATGGAAGGTAATTGGAAGAAATTGGTGTGTCCGGTATTCCTCTCTGAATCAAGGCATATAGCTATCTCTGAAGAGTTCATGAAACCCTGAGTGTTCCTGGGTATCCCCTAATGATGAGAAGAAAGAAACAGGAAACAAGACAGAGTTGGGGTTTTTTTAAAAATTAATTAATTATTTATTTATTTATTTTTGGCTGTGTTGGGTCTTCGTTTCTGTGCGAGGGCTTTCCCTAGTTGCGGCGAGCAGGGGCCACTCTTCATCGCGGTGCGCGGGCCTCTCACTGTCGCGGCCTCTCTTGTTGCAGAGCACAGGCTCCAGATGCGCAGGCTCAGTAGTTGTGGCTCACGGGCCCAATTGCTCCGCGGCATGTGGGATCTTCCCAGACCAGGGCTCGAACCCGTGTCCCCTGCCTTGGCAGGCAGATTCTCAACCACTGCGCCACCAGGGAAGCCCAAGACAGAGTTTTTAATCAGCACTGAAAGAACAGTCTTCTCAGGCAGGCTGCCAAGTGCATTTTTTTTTTTCTCCTGGAAACAGTATTTGATGGTTGACACCCAATCCCAGCATTAATTGCTGTAGCTCTGAAACTCGTGTGAGAGGGAAATGGGAGCAAGACATGGATATAGGGATAAAATGGCCCTCTTTGGAGGCACAGCTCAGACCTGAACAGCACATCCAGAAATCCTGTAGCTTCCTGGTTGCCCCAAACATATTTGAAAGGAATGAGGGTATGAGGATAGGGCAGTATAATGAGTGGAGAAATTTGAAGGGGGAGGCAGGAGGTAGGAAAGATGCTGTTGAATTTGGGCTGTCCTCTTGGTGGGTCTTCTTCCTTTTCAGGAGGGCAGGCGGGAATTGCTGCCACCACTGTTGCATCACCAGTGTGACCCCAAGCCTTCACTGTGTTCCACCCGCTCATTCTGAAGTTAGCAAGGAGGCATCTTTTCCACCAGCAGTATGGCTTGTTTGCTACTTTGGGTTTGCGGGTAGACCTGATGACGAACAGAGCAGGAGGGAGCTGTAGGTTTCCAGGCTTCTCCCTAGCTCTGTCCTCTGCTGGATGATCACTGATGTCTGCAGAATGCCCGGTGTTTTACTCTGAGGCACATCTCCCCACGGCTTCCTTTCCTAGGAATCACTGTTTACCTTTCCAGTACTTTAAGGCAATGCCAAGCTGATAATCCCTTTGGAAAATAGTAATTCAGCACAATAGAGTGGAGAGGCAGCTCTTCTGTCCTTCCTGCTGAAGATAACCTTGATTCGATGTATTTGGACATCTAAGGGCTCAGCTCTGTACACCCTGCATCTTTTGTCACTTTATACTGGATGAGAGTGGAGGCTCTAGAGGCTGTCATGGCAACCCAGTGATCCAGCCAATCTCAGAAGATTTTATTCCCTTTTTATGAATCATAGAGAGAAAACGAAATAGTTTGAGTCCAAACTCTTTGAATGCAAGGAATAATCGGTATTTGTACACCCAATAGGCATTCCATCTGGTGTTCAGGTGGACCATTTGAGGCATGAAGGATTTCATCTCAAGAAACGTTGCACCATTTCTTGTCTGTGACCATGACCATTGGACTGATCATTCTGGAGAAACAATAGATTAAGTCTAGAGACGTGTACTGGGAAAAAGTTCTATTCTTCAAATAGGAGTGTGCATTTGTGATTTTTCCAAAGGCCACCATTTTGACATGTAAAACCAACAGACATTTGATGAGGCAGTGCTTATGTTTGAAGTAATAAAAATAATCACCGTAGGGAAGAAAAACCACAGCTAGATTGCTCAATACTTCATTGGTTCATTCATACAATGGATATTTATTTAGCCCTTCACACAGGCCAGGCACAATGCTAGGAGTTCAGAATGTTCCTGGAATAATAATAATAACTCTAGCTAACAAGTACTGTGCACTTACTATCTATCAGGCATTGTGCTAAATGCTTTACACGGATTATCTCATATAATGCTCAAGTCAACATTGTTATTAGATGCTTTTATAATCTCTATATGAAGAGAAGGGGAGTGAGGTTCAGATAGCATAAGGCTCATCAGGATTAGAGCTGAAATACAAACCCAGTGTACTTTTCACTTCTTAATTGTTTACTATTGTCTCTACACAAGGTAGAAACAAGTCCCTGCCCTCACAGAACTTAGAGTCTAAATTAGAAAACACTTTCCTCCAGATAGACTTGGAATCAGTCTCTGGAGAGATGTGGAATGCCCTCCAGAGAAGACTTTCCTTCTTTCCGCACATACTCAGGTCGCACATGCTCAGGTGGTGGAAGTCGCTTGATGACAGGGACTCCCTTTGTTTTCTGTAATCACACTCATTTCTCCCATCTCCTGTGTCCTTCTCACGTGCTGCTCACAGCCACATTTGCCTTGTCCTACTGCCACACTCTTTCTTCTCTGAGCGTTCTCCCCTCCACACCTGTTCGTGCTTTTTCTCTCCCATCTAGACAATTACTACAGTCCCCAAATGCCATGCGATGAAGTTTTGAAGGAAGGAAAACATGGAAGGGAGGTAAACTTCCACTGCAGATGAAATGAGCTGTTGACACACGGCTTAGTACGCCTAGGGGTTCATCTCTAGCATCTCTGGCATTGGAGGGACTCAGGATTCCAAAAGCACATTCATTGCATTCTGCTGTTGCTAATCTTATTTTTTCCATGATGAACAACCCAGTTCATTATGTTTTCAGCTCACATTAATCTTCCTTTCTGTGAGTTTGGTAACATTTGGAGTCATTTCCCTCTGTATTTATCCATCTGGGATCTTTAGAAAAGACAAGTTTGCAGAGAGTCATTTGTTGCTCACTGCTGTAAGGGGAATGAATGTTCTCCTTGTTTCTCAGATCCTGAGAGAGAATCCTCGGAAGTCAGACACGGATCCCCTCCACAAGGCAGAGGGCCCCCTCCCTGGGACCCGATGGGGTCCTTAATTGAGGGATGGAGTAGCAACGTAACAGCATCAGAAGTTACAGCAATCCCTGGATTCTGTTTGCCCTCGTGGAGCAGATGGGATTGGGAAAGAGCTGTAGGGGGAGTAGAAAGACTTGTGAGATTAATGAGTCAGAACAAAGTCTTTGGCCTGACTCCTGTCTCTACCACCTGCAAGCTATTTGACCTTGGACAAGTCACATAATCTGTCCAAGATCCACTTGCCTAACCTGTGAGGATGCCTGTCCTCTTTACATGAGAGAGTAGTTTTGAATGTTCACTTATGTTCTCATCTCCATTTTGGGGTAAGTTCATAACCTTGCTCATATCACTAAAGTTTTCCAATTACTTTTGGCCTTTTTCCAACACTAATACATGTGTGTATATATATATATATATATATATATATATATATATATATATATATATATATATATATATATATATAAAAATATGATTAGAAAGAAAAATAGGCTATTGAGGAAGTCTTAGAGCCTAGGAGCCTAGTATTTCTTTTTTTGGGGGGGAGGTAAATTTTTGTTTAATTTTAGAACATTTCCCTAGAACAGATTACTTGAAAGAAAATTACAATGTCAAAAGATATATATATATAGAGAGAGAGATGTATATGTATATAAAATTTAATGTTCTCAATAGATATTGCCAAATTTCTTTCCAAAACGTATTCTCAAAAGATGTGTTAATGAGGAAGCTATATTATACTATTTTTATAAGCGTATGGATGGTATTTTCAAAAATTACATTGATAGAAGAAAAACATTCATATCTCATTTTATAGTTGCATTTCTCTGGCTGCTAATTACATCATTTTTTTCCAGTTTCATTGACATATAATTTGCATACAGCACTGTATAAGTTTATGGTGCACAGCATAATGATTTGACTTACATATAAGAGGCTAGTATTTCTTAATTCTCTTTTTATACTAAAAAAAAAAAAAAGGCTTGGAGGTGTGTGTCATATTTAAAGATCTATTGGAGAGGGGATAAGTTGTTTAGAAAACAAAGAGAGAATCCTTTGGAAATTCAGTTAAGGACATCCTTCCGGGTAAAATGTAATCTTAAGAGGTCACAAAGGAGGCAACTCTTTTGGAGATTCCATGCTGTAGGTCCTTAGCAACATTTTGTTGTGAAGGATGGAATGCACTTATACGTTCCATAGTTCAAGTAAGAGATTTCTTTAGAGAAAATAGTCCAAATTGGGCATCCATTCAAAAGCCATGAAAGATATTGTTATCTATGGTCATTAACTGTAAAATATCAGTATTATTTCTCACTGCTGCCCAAGTGAAGGGCTCAGTTGCCTTGATGCCTCTGTTATTGTAGGAAGAAGCAAAGGGGTAATTACATCTTATTGCTGTGAAATTTACAAAGGGTTCAGGATGTGGTGAAGGCCAGTAGAAATGAGAGAAATCTGGACTGTCTGCTCTAATTCTGTGCAATGAACAACGAGTCAACATCATTTGGAAATGTCATTTATTGACAGTCCTTTCCCCCAGGACCTGGGATTTGAGCAGGAGACCCCATTACACAGATAACTCCCTGTGGTGTTGATGGAAATTACCTGCATAACCAACTCTCCTGCCCACATAAAATGCCAGATGCCTGAGAGCATTTTCAATTGCAATGTACCTCCCTTTGCAAAAGAGCTAATTGCATCTGCTTTCCTTTCCTTTAGGTACCCAAGCATGGACCGGAATAATGAAGAGATACGTGTATTAGCTGCAGCCCTTTGAACCACGCAAGAAGGAAATCAACAGTGTGGACAGGGCTGGAAGCGTTACCACACTCGCTTGTTGGAATAAATGAAGAATGGGCTTGTGATTATGCTGACATCCCAGCATGAATCTGGTGGACCTGTGGTTAACTCGTTCCCTCTCCATGTGTCTCCTCCTACAAAGTTTTGTTCTTATGATACTGTGCTTTCATTCCGCCAGTATGTGTCCCAAGGGCTGTCTTTGTTCTTCCTCTGGGGGTTTAAATGTCACCTGTAGCAATGCAAATCTCAAGGAAATACCTAGAGATCTTCCTCCTGAAACAGTCTTACTGTATCTGGACTCCAATCAGATCACATCCATCCCCAATGAGATTTTTAAGGACCTCCATCAACTAAGGGTTCTCAACCTGTCCAAAAATGGCATTGAGTTTATCGATGAGCATGCCTTCAAAGGAGTCGCTGAAACTCTGCAGACTCTGGACTTGTCTGACAACCGGATTCAGAGCGTGCACAAAAACGCTTTCAATAACCTGAAGGCCAGGGCCAGGATTGCCAACAACCCCTGGCACTGCGACTGTACGCTCCAGCAAGTTCTGAGGGGCATGGTGTCCAATCACGAGACGGCCCACAATGTGATCTGCAAGACCTCTGTGCTGGATGAACACGCCGGGAGACCGTTCCTCAACGCTGCCGATGATGCTGACCTTTGTAACCTCCCTAAAAAAACGACTGATTATGCCATGCTGGTCACCATGTTTGGCTGGTTCACCATGGTGATCTCGTATGTGGTGTATTATGTGAGGCAAAATCAGGAAGATGCGCGAAGACACCTTGAATACTTGAAATCCCTGCCGAGCAGGCAAAAGAAAGCCGACGAACCCGACGATATTAGTACAGTGGTGTAGTGTCCCAACTGACTGGCATGGAAAAAGAAATCCGTTTGGGATTGCAGTAGAATAAGTGGTTTACTTCTCTCATCCATTGTAAACATTTGAAACTTTGTATCTCAGTTTCTTTTGAATCATGCCACTGTTGAACTTTTAACGAACATGACAGCATAACAAATCATTTTCGTTTAGGTGATCCACCCCTCCGTTGTACTCCTGGTGGTATATTCCTGAGTCAGCTACTTCTCTGAACCTTAGTTCTATCCATCTCAGTATTTAATAATGAAATTTATTTTTTTAATTTGAAACCAAATAAAAGCCTAACTTTGAACCATGAAAAACAGAGTGACTTATTGGTCCAGAAAACAGTACAGTCATTCCATTGCTTTAAAGAGAAACAGACAACTCTTGTGAACCTAAAGAATGATCATAGTGAGAGATGTTATTAAGTTCTACCGTACACTGGGGTGCCATAGCTGAGCTATCGGCCAAGGAAAATATGTCAGACTTCAAAATACTAATAAGCCTTAGCAAACTTAAGTGATAATACATAGCGTGGCAACCTGCAGAGGCGTAAGTTGGGCGGTCTCTAGGTGTTTGCTACCTAAAAGTCGGTGTGTTTAGCAAAACACACTACTTCTACTCTATGCTAGACACATGGGAAAAAAAAAGGAGCACATATTCTGTCCTCAGGATTACCTTCTGGTGGACAGAGGTGTGTGATCAACATAGAAATAGCCATGCCAAAAAGGAAGGTCTTAATAATCATGTAGCATCAACTATGTGCAAGCATGGTGTGAGGCATTTGTATACGATGACTCCAAACCCTGACTCCCAGAGGAGAAAGTGACAACCACCCCATCTGCAGAGGAAGAAGCTGTGCGTGAAAGAAGTCCAGTGACCTGCGAGGTAGAAAGTATCAGAACTCGAACTTGAACCAAGTCTCCCTGACTCCAAAGACTGAGGTCTTCTCATTATGTTCTGACTGGGTTGGCTGATAGAGGTATAATTTACATATTAAAAAATGCACCCATGTTAAGCGTACAGTTCCATATAGTTGACAAATGCAAACACCTGTGTATCAAGATAGTCTGTCCCTGACATTGTTCAGAGATAGGAGAAAGCTCATTTGGTGCTCGGAGGAGGGAATTGTGTTTCTTCGGGTTTAAGCTGCAGTTAAAGGTCATCCTTGAGACTTGGGTGGGATCTCATCAGATGCTGTAGGTGAGGAAGGTAAAGGAAGCAGAACACAGGGATAAAAGTAGGAAGGTGTGGGGGATGAAGGGGTCTATGTAACAGGAAGCGAGAGACAGGGCTGGGGCCACGTCATGGGCACTCGACCCCAGACTCAGGAATAAAAGTAACTAATACTGTTTATGGAACACTTATACACCAAACACTTTCTTTGGGTTGTCTTGGTTAATCCTACCATTACCCTATGAGATAGTCTTCTGTGAATGACGAATCAGAGACGCAGGAGTTTAAGTCGTTAATTCAGGATCCTAGAGAAGTATTATAAGCTTGTAAGAAGTACTGCAGATATTGAAACCCAGTCAGTCAACTCCAGAACCAACAGACCTCTTAGCTGCTGTACTGTATGCTTTGCCGTCGTAGACTTTTACTACTTCAAGTTGCTGGTTCGCCAGACCTAGAGGTTTGCAGACTCCCAAGGGATGGTTTCATTAAGAAATAACAGCAAAAATAGCCCTTTGAGGGGATTAAGTAGGAAGGAAGGATCCTTTGCCATTTTGACAGACGTAGCCTTCTCCAGCTCGTATGAGGTTATCTTTGGGCCTTCAGGAATCACATTTCTGCCCTTGGAAAGCACCACGGTTTCTATCCGTAACAATAGTGTCTTGCAAAGTTTAGCAGTGTGAACGCTGTGGATCAGCCAGCCCAAGATTTGCCGTCTGACATTCAGAGCAGTATGGCTGGGCTCATGGCGCACACCTCACGGCCACCGGCTTTTCATGCCTGCGTTAGCCTTACTGAAAAGTATGAGGTCTCGTGTAGAAGCCTGAGATGCGAAATTCAGGATGCGGGCCCTAGAACTCCTGCATCCCCGTGAGAAGGAAGCCACATTATCTGCCTGTGCTAACTGGATTTGAACGCCTTGCAGCAACACTGGAGCTTTGCTGAAGATTTAACACCCCCTGGAGGACAACCTTATAATATATCTCTGTGAGTATTACCATAGAAAGATGCCTAACAGAATATGCTTTTTTTTTTTTTTCCCTAAAGAATAGAAAAATCAAGGCTTTGCTAAGACAACCTTTTAAAACAGTCAATAAATTAATTGTGTTTATCTGAGTGTGTGAATCACATTCATTTTAGAAAAGCTTTCATAAATCACATAATCCATTTCAGGTTGTTTCTTCCAAAATAATCTGTATATTCTTAGGAATAAGAGCTTATTTTCCTACTGCCCAATTATATTAGTCTAGTGAAAGTACCTGTCAAGGGGAAAAAAACCTCTGAAATGTGTTGATGTAGAGTCCTGGTCTTGTCCAGATGTGGCCAAGTTCAATTCCCACATTTTAGTTTGTAATTCTCAGCATACGTAGAGTTAAAAGCACATCCTAGGTTAATCCCTTTCCCTGCCTGTATGTTTCCAGTTAACAGTGCCATAAGTGCAAGTGCTTAAAAAAACCTAATGCTTTAAATTGCCATGAATTGGAATATATAAGCCGTTGGAGGAGAAAATTAATTCTTTTTTTTTTTAAACAAATAACAGGGCCAAAACTGAAAGGAAATACTCTTCCTATCAGCCTGTAGGAATGATGTCAGGGAGTGGAAAGATCTTCCTGAAGCTCACGGCTGGCTATATAGAAAAAGGCCCAATGTGCACACCCTGGCTTTGATCCCAACACGCTCCTTAATTTCCAAACCCTTGCACATGTTTACGTTACATGGAGAGCAACTTATTTTAGGGCTGTAAGGTTTTTGAAACGAACTATTATCTGATGCACATGGCGTCTTCCCTTCTAAATATTCTACATAACAGCTTCTTTGCTCAGCTCTCTCCTTTGGCATCACTCTTTTAACTTCAACCTTTATTTATTTACTTTTTAAATTTTTATTTTATATTGGAGTGTAGTGGATTAACAATGTTGTGTTCGTTTCAGGTGTACAGCAAAGTGATTCAGTTATACATATATAAGCATCTATTCTTTATACTCAACAAAATGCATCGAGAAAAAAAGGAGATATGTGAGTTACAGAGTTTTACAGTGTACAGGGTTGGGAGTAACTCAGATCAAGTCAGAAAATTTACTTTCTATCATTAAATGTCTGGAGTTTGTTGAATAAACGGACACTCTTTCCAAACCAAATTTCTTCCCAGAATTCAGCTTAAACTAAGGGAATTACAACATGAAGCTTTTCCTGAGGAGCTTGGTTAGTGTCTTGGAAGCTTGTTTGGTATGCAGGAAATACTTTTTTTTTTAATTTTTTTTTTTATACAGCAGGTTCTTATTAGTTATCTATTTTATACATATTAGTGAATACATGTCAATCCCAATCTCCCAATTCATCACACCACCACTGCCCTTCACCGCTTTCCCCCCTTGGTGTCCATACGTTTGTTCTCTACATCTGTGTCTCAATTTCTGCCCTGCAAACTGGTTCATCTGTACCATTTTTCTAGGTTCCACATGTATATGCAGGAAATACTTTTATTTCTCTCTTGCATCTGCCAGAGGAATGGGTTCACTATTCACAGGCCTTCATAGATCTGTCAAAAGCCTGTCTTGCCCAGGCTTAGCGACTGCCTTCTGTATGATCTTGGTCAGTCAGAGGTGGCCACCGAAAGGCTATCACAGCATCAATGTAGCCAGCAAAGGCGACAGGGCAGGGACTCATTCCCAGTCTCAGACAGTCCTAGACTGGAGGCCAGTGGTCTCTGAGCTTCTTCCCAGGATTTAACATGGGTTGAAACATCTGCAGCTGTTGAATAATAATGGTTATCTCAGCAGTTGTTTTCACATAGTATCAATATATATCACAGAGATAAATATCTCAGTAGTTCTCAATGTCCGGTGAGAAACTTGAGAAAGTTACCCTCATGTATTTTTTAAAAATTTTTTATTGGAATATAGTTGAGTTACAATGCTGTGTTAGTTTCAGGTGTACAGCAAAGTGGTTCAGTTATACATATACATGTATCTATTCTTTTTCAGATTCTTTTCCCTTTTGGGTTATTACAGAATATTGAATAGAGTTCCCTGTGCATACAGTAGGTCCTTGTTGGTTATCTGTTTTATATATAGTAGTGTGTATCTGCCAATCTCAGACTCCCAATTTACCCCTCCCTAACCTCAACCTTTTAAATGAAAAAAATACCTGGGAATTTTAATCTAATCGTTGACAAGGTGCTTATCTCCGAAGCAAGGCAAATCATAAAACATGCCAACCCGACTCAAACAGTTTTCAGAAAGTGATGAAAAGTTATGTAATGGAAGATTTAACTTTCAAGAATGCATTGGCAAATCATAAGGCACTGATATACAAAGTCTGCCATGTACGTGTTGTTCTTTTTTATATCCTTCTTTGATTACCCATAATAATTCTTGTTCTCACATCCACCAGCATAAGGCAGCCTGGGGTGTGGGTAGGTTTTTCTTATTGGCTCATACAGTAAGTTCTCTCATTTGTCTGGCACAGCTGGAGAGTGGAAAATTCTGCTTAATTAAATGTTCACGTTACTAGAGATAGGTGAACTCCTAGAATGTCAGGAATGGAAGAGTCCTAGAGATGATCTCATCCACTGATTTCTCAGGTGTTGACATTGAAATCCCTACAGGCTTGGGCATTAGGGCTCACATCTCCATATACCCGTGCAGTGTCCCTAATAGGCTTCTCCTGATAAACTGCTCCCCAGTCTTCAAAGAAACAGAACAACATAATATTACACACAGTGAAAACATCATTGGCTATCAGCAAGTGTCTTTGAGGGTTTGGAATGCACTTAAGGTTCCTACATTGCCACAGAGTTGTAATAAAGAATATCTATGAATGTTAAGATATAATGAGAGGATTATTTTCCCTTTCACAAATAGGCCCTGGATAATGTGTTCTGTGCTGTGCATGGTCTGGCTTCCCCGTGGAGAGATGGAGAAGATGATCTTGATGCACCTTCCTGGCTAGGGAGAGATGATTAGCATTTGCTTCTTTGAGTAGCAGCATAAACCCAGGGTGGTCAAGTACAGCCCTGCCGGCAAAAGGAGAGTGATTGCCCTTATGTGACGTTCTACTCTGTTTCCAGAGCTGTTGTCAACCTGGCTTCCCAAAGTGGTACCACTGATTCATCAAGTTGGCTGGGTCTGACCCAGACAAAGTGAACCCGAGGCTAATTCATTTACCACACATTTGCACATGCCCTCCTCAGCCCTTTCCAAATCCAAATAGGTGAAGTAGGATTTAGGGAAAAGGAAGACCTGAATTCCTCACCCCGCATTTGCCCAAACTCATTATATGGATGGTCCCAAATACACCACATGAATTAGTGGGTCACGTAGATCCAGCAGGAGGCACTCCTCAAAGTCCACTTTTTCCATCCAACCCAGGGAATTTATGATCTTGAGGCCACAAGACCACATAGAGTCCTCCTAGGGCCACATAGAGCCCTATGTTTCATGGGTGAGTGACAGTAAAAGGAAATCCATTTCTCTTTATGGTTCTAACTTCTTCAACATTAAAAGAACCAGAAAGTGGTGTAAATCGCTCAAGAAGTGTGCGCTCTCACACGTGCATGCATGAGAGCGTGTGTCCACATGCATGTTGGGGTAATATGGGGAACTGGGTCCCAAAAGCATCAGGAAAAGAGACAGTGGGAGCAATGAAAACAAAATCTATCTGTCAGTCATTTGATCTAGAGATAGCCCAGGTTTGGGTTTTCCGGGGAAATTATTAGATGTATTTTCAAGACTGTCCCCAAGTTCAGTGAAAACATTTACACTTGTCACTAATGGCAGCTGAGTCGATCAAGTTTGTGAACCGTACTCTTTCTTTAGCTGATGGATCGCCTACATTTTGCTCACTATTTTCAAAAAAGAATCAATGCATTTACTTTCTTTGCCTGTGGCCGTATGAGCTTCCAACTGACAAAAGTTTTCTGGATCTGACCTCGAAAGCTAAGCCTGTAATGAATACATTGTGGGTTTCTCTGGGGTTGGGACCAAAATTCTCTTTTTTTCTTTTATATTTCATTTATTTTTTTTCCTCAGAGACGCATTTGCAAAATGAAAGGTGATCTAAAGTCTGGCTGTTGGGCTAAAGATGAACAAGCCAGCTATTGAGCTAATGGCATTGCTTGTTGAATAGATTTTAAAATGAAGTGGCTCATAGATAACCAACAAGTTTCTACTATATAGCACAGGGAACTCTACTCAATATCTTGTGATAACCTACATGAGAAAAGAATCTGAAAAAGAATGGATATATGTATATGTATACCTTTATATACATATATCTGTATCTGTACACCTGAAAATAACACAACTTCGTACATCAACTATACTCCAATAAAAATTTAAAAGTAAGATAAAGTGGCTCATAGGAAGTAGGATGGTGCTAATTTACACAAATCCAGCTTCCTTAGGTTGTCCACATTTCTTCTGGAAGAAAGATACAGGAAAGACGCTGGTCTGCTCTCAAAGTCTTTCATCCTCACCGACAGTCATGCTGATTGCCTGGCTCTCTGAGAAACAAGCTGCAGTGACAAGAGGAGAATGAGAAGTGAAGAAAACTCTGGAAAGTGCTCCCTGGAAGCAAGGCTCTGGGGGGACAAACAGGACGGACTTTGACTGACATTGACAAGACATTTCATCTTCATATTAAAACATGGACTGAGGAATCCCTGTGTGTAAGTCACAGATAAAGAACCTTATATAAAATAGAAGAACACTTCATCAAATAGTTTTACCTTTCCCTCACTACAGGTATCATTTACTTGGCATAGTACTAAGTTCTGTTTGTACCTTTCCTCGTTCTCACGACAGCCCTGCCAAGTGGATACTATCATTGTTCCCATGACACAGATGAGGAAACTGAGGTCCAGAATGACCCAGGATCACTCGGCTGATGTGCAATAGCAGAGCCCAGGTCTAGTCATCTAGCCACAGTGTTTAGTTATGCTGCATCTTTTCATTTTATGAAGTCTCACCTTAAATTTCATGAGGATAAATGGAGGAGAATAGAGCAGGAGATTTTTCTTAATTGGCACAAGGGAGAAAGGAAGTTCAAAAGAAAAGAAGCACACGCTTTTTCACTCAGCCGGTTAGCAGAGCCTGTGCTTGGGAACCGCATCGGTTCATCCCCTTTTCACACCCATCCTTTCTGCGCCCAGCCCTGAAATCCCACGGACGCGTAAAGGAAACCACGTTCTTGGCGGGACAGATGCATGTGTAGCTCTCAGTCCTGGGAACGATGACCCTCAGTTACCGGGTTGCCTCTGGGACGGGGCTCAGGGTGGTGTTCAAGGCCCTGCTTTGTGGAGCCATATCTCCCTCGGTCCTACCATATTCATCTGCACCAGGCAAATCGCCCTGGAAGCTCTGGCAGGCCTTCACCAGAGGGTTTTCTCTGGCTTCCACAGCACACTTTGCACTTACACAGAAGGTTGGAGGCACCAGGGAGCTGCCACCTTCTAGGAGTGGCCCACAAGCCACAACTCCTGGGGACTTGGTGGGTAAACACACGGCCCCTCCCTCGCCAGAACGTGCGACCCACTCTGGGTCATCAGAGTTTGTGCTTCTCGAAACGTTGCTGCCACAAAAAGTCAGCTTCTCTCCTCTCATGCTGAGTGAGTGTCGTACGAGCCCATAATAAAGTTCTCCTTTCCGCCTCACATGCCAGGAAATTAAGAGAAAAAAAAAAAAAAAGAAAATCCGTGCTGCTAATTTAGTAACTATAGAGGATCTCATAATCCGTCTAGCTGCAGTTTAATTTCCTTTATTTTGACCTGCTGTTACTTGTAAGTTGTCAGTTATTCTGACTGGTTTTAATTTATTATTTGCATGTTTTTATTTTAAGTATCTCCTTAAGACCCCTCAAACCCTTGATGTCATTAAACAGGGAAAACATTTATGTTTATTTCCCACCTTTTACATTTCTCTCAAATGTATAGATTGTTTTAGGCTCATTTCTTTCTCTTTTTTAATTGAAGTAGAGTTGATTTACAATGTTGTTAGTTACTGCTGTACAACAAATCGATTCAGTTGTACATATATATATTCTTTTTTAATATTCTTTTCCATTTTGTTTCATTATATGATATTGAATATAGTTCCCTGTGCTATACAGTAGGACCTTGTCTATCCATTCTATGTATAAAAGCTGACATCTGCTAACCTCAACCTCCCACTCCATCCCTCCCCCAGCCCCCTCCCCCTTGGCAACCAGCAGTCTATTCTCTATTAGACTCATTTTTTATTCTGTATTGCTTAAGTTCTATTTTTTTTTTTATCATTTCTTTCCCCTTGCTTTCATGTCCCCCAAATGTGTGATATCCAATCATCCTTTGCTATGAAACTGCATCTGCCCAAATCAACAAGATTCAGAATCAAACATAAGTTCAAGCCTCACAAACTCACAACCCCTGAATGGATTTTGTTCATGTAATTCCCTCACCCTCCTTGGAAAGGAGGAGGTACAGGGTATGAGAGCATCACTTTCCAAATGAGGAAACTGAGACCTAGAGATGCTTAGTGACCTGCCAAGGTGTCTCCAGGTAAGAGGTGAGAGCTGGGACTTGCAGGAAGCTCTATCCACCTCTCATTTATGAACTATGTGCACCTTTGCAAGGAGAGGAGCAATGATCTGGTTCAAGAGAACACTTGACTTTTGGGGGGTTTTGAAAAAAGTCCATATGCATCTCTACTCAAAGTTGGTAGATCATATTGTCGTTGTTACTGTTGTTTTAAGACAACAAGTAATATTTTAGTGCTTTGTTGTTTTTTTCCTCCCTTTGTGCTTTCCAACTGATGCCATATGTTATCAGCTGAGTGGTGTCCCCTCCAAAGTTATATGTTGAAGTCCTAACCCCCAGTATCTCAGAATGAGACTGTGGGGGTTTTTTTGTTTTTGTTTTTTGTTTTTTTTTTGCCAATGCCATGCACCTTGCAGGATCTTAGTTCCCTGACCAGGGACTGAACCCAGGCCCAGCAGTGAAAGTGCCGAGTCCTAACCACTGGACCACCAGGGAATTTCCTGAATGCGACTGCATTTGGAGATAGGCCTTTAAAGAGATAATTCAGTTAAAATGAGGTCTTTAGGATGGGCCCTCATCAATCTGACTGCTGTCCTTGTAAGAAGAGGAGATCAGGACACACAGAGAGCAGGGATGCACGTGCAGAGAAAGACCACATGAGGATGCAGAGAGAAGGCGCCGTCTGCAGTCAAGGAGACAAATCTCAGGAGAAACCAACATGCTGGCACCTTGATCTTGGACTTGCAGAACTGTGAGAAAATACACTTCTGTTGTTTAAGTCACCCAGTCTGCGGTACTTGGTTACGGCAGCCCTAACAAGCTAAGACATCACATTAACTCTTGATTCCCAGGGAGAATTTGCAGGTTTTCTTGAGAGGCACTATGAGATATTTGAAGAAATGCAATCGATCAATGTATGCCATCGCATGTCTGGATCTTCCTGTGTTGCCCTTAGTTTTCAGGGAGAATTTGGTTTTTGAAATGGATCTACCTCTGTCCTTTGGACATGCCGCAGGGCTGGAAAGTAAGTATAAGAGCTCTAAGAAATGAGGACTTTCATGTGGATGTATAGGAACAAGAGACAGAGTGAATATGTGATCAGGTTGTGCTGGCTTCATTTCCAGAAAACAAAGACTATTTTTAAAGGGGAAAATGGCCATAGGTAATAAAACATCTTAATTGGAAGAATGATATAATCATCTGTGTGTCCCCTATTTAATCACATCTGAATTCCACCTCCTGTCCAAGCTTCATTAGAAAATTTCCACAGAGTTAAAAATCCCAGCCACTCCATTAAACTAGTTGTCCTTAAAAGCAGGGGCTGAAAAGTGGAAAGTTTTTTGGATAAACCACAAGGTCCTACTGTGCAGCACAGAGAACTATATTCAATATCCTATGATAAACCATAATGGAAAAGACTATATAAAAAAGAATGTGTGTGTGTGTGTGTGTGTGTGTGTGTGTGTGTGTGTGTGTGTAACTGAATCACTTTGCAGCAGCAATTAACACATTGTAAATCAATTATAGTTCAATTAAAAAATATTGACTACAATAAAAAACATTAAAAAATGGAAAGTTTTTTTTTTATCAATTCCTTTTTAGCCATTTTCAGGGTAGACTGGCTCAGTTTACAACTTCAATGATCATGTCTTGATGAGGGGCTTTGAAAACTCCAACCAGTATCGTACATGAAGACCCTTACCTTTCACAGAGCAATACAGGCAGTCACTGGAGCTGGCTTACCTTTGGTCAGTGGTGCACACAGCTGGCACCAGTTAGGTAGAGACTCAAAAGACTTTTCTACGGGCAAGAAACTTAGACACCAGGAAGCCCATCAGAAAACAGTTAATTGTGCCACAGATTCAGTTGCTGTGAAGGCATAAAGAGCAGAGAGGCCCAATTAAGCCAGTGTTTTAATTTGCCTTGTGGTATGGCAAAAAGGGCACAGGATTTATTTCACTTACAAAATAAAAATAACTTGTGTTTAAACATCTGAGAAGACAATCATGTAGAAAATGAGAGCAATATTAAAGAACATGAAGCAAAAGGTATAAAGTGGTCCAAATCCCACCACTCAGAACTCCTGTTGATATTTTCAGCTTCCCTCTGGACCGCTCTGTCTGTACACATCTGCAGAAAAGGGACATACTATGCTTGCTGTGCAGGTGCATGTAATGGCTTCCTGTTTCCCCTCAACAATGGCAAGACCAGGCCCCTTAATGCTAACATGGCCCTTCCTGACCGCCTCTGTCCGGTTTTCCAGAATGATCTCTTGCCTCTATCCCCCAAACCCACTAGGCTTCTGCCTTTCCCATCTTGAAGTTCCTGGAAACTCCCACTGCCTCTCGTGGGATCCTTTGGAGAGTTCAAGCCCAGATGAGAGGGTAGTCAATTTTTGCATTTCTGAGAGATACCTGGCAGAAGTGGTCAGAACGAATTGTCAGGAGCGGTGGGATGACTGGGGATGAGGAGCCCAGGTATTTATTGCGCTAGATCCAGGTAGAACATGCCGATGAATTGGGCAGAGATGTGGCAGTGGAGATGGAGTTTTCAGTGACTTGGAGGGAGGTTAGGGAGATGATCGAGGTCACCATCATCATGGTCACTATCGCCATCATAGTTGTTACTGCTGGGGTCGTGCTCCAACCCTAAAGTCGAATGATTTTACATGAAAATAATGGAATCAGTGAAGGGGCTTCATAAAACCAGCCTAATTATTCTAGCCGGGCCACATGATTTCACTGTCACGTTCAACCTGATGTAGCCAAAAATAGGTTTGATTTCAACTGCATCGCAGATTAAATGGTCTTACATTTTTCCTTCTGCTTGTCATAAAAGGATGAAGTTCATTTCGTTTGAAGACCTCTTTTAATGAAGGCTTTAAATCTAGAGCTGTAACTGCTTGTCACCTTGCAGGGAGATGACTGAGCTCGGGCTAACGCCGTTTATTAAATTCCTTGTCTAACACTTGACCTGAGAGCTGGAACCAGCTGAAATCTCTGTCTTTTTAGCTCCCCCCACACACGTGGGGGACCTGCTGCTTGGAGACCTGGGCAACCTCTATATTTCATTCAGGAGAGTAGAGTATGAAATGCCTATACCTTGAGCTCACCCACGCCACTCAAATGGCATCTCATAGAGTCTAAAAAGGCCAATAAAAAAATGTTCTATTAAAAAGGTAATCCTAGTTGCCAAAAAACAAGATTAAGTGCAATGTTTTTAAGACTCAATATAAGAAAATTCTCCCTGGGACCCTTTTGTGTTGCAGAAATTTAACATCTACCATAAAGTAATGAAAATTTATCACCGTCAGCTAGTAACATTTATTAAACAATTACTATGTGCTTGGTATCACACTGAGCACTTCCTGGCCTTCCTTGGTTACTCTTCAGAGCAACCTTCTGAAGTAGATACTATTTTTTTTTAATTAATTAATTATTTATTTATTTATGGCTACGTTGGGTCTTCGTTGCTGCGCGCGGGCTTTCTTTAGTTGCGGTGAGCCGGGGCGCCGTTGTGGTGCACGGGTTTCTCGTTGCGGTGGCTTCTCTTGCTGCAGAGCAGGGGCTCTAGATGCGGGCTCAGTAGTTGTGTCACACAGGCTCAATAGTTGTGACACATGTGCTTAGTTTTTCCAAGGCATGTGGGATCTTCCCGGACCAGGGCTCAAACCCGTGTCCCCTGCATCGGCAGGCGGATTCTTAACCACTGTGCCACCAGGGAAGTCCCTGAAGTAGAAACTATTATGGTTCACATTTTACAGATGGGGGAACAGCAGCATGGAGAGAGCAATGAACACGCTGAGGCCACGCCTTCTCCGAGGTACAGCGGGGATTTCAGTGCCACGATCGGACTCCAGCGGCTGCCTCACAATACTGCTCCACGTTTGTCATCCTCATGATAATTAACACGTGGGTTAATTCACTTAAGCCTGAGAACCTTATATATAATTATTATCCTCATTCTTTACATAAGGATTTACACCCAACACCCTTTAGTGACTCTCCAGGTCCCACGATTTACTTAGGCAGAATAGAGACCGTAACCACAGTCTTCTCATACACAGAGGGCTGCACTGCCTCTTCTTGTATCAGTACACGTCATTCCAAGTCTGTGTTGTCACTCTTGAAATTAGCTACCGCCTGTCATGCGGAGGCCTAGCTGGACATTTTGTGAATTAAGCGACATTGGACTTTATCCAAGTTAACAATTTGTATGTCTTAACCAAGCTGCCAGGATTTAATAACTCTTGTCCATCATAAGGAACAGACTATACAGTTTAATAACTACAGGAATATTTGCTTTTCACCTATATGACAGTACATGTCAGTACTGAGAAAGTGCCAACCATTTTGAGAGTTGACGGCTATAGTTAAGGTAAAAGGTCTTAAGATAATAAATTACAGTGTATCACACTGTGGGTACATGCTGAATCCCAATTTATTAATGTTCCAATTGCTCTTCTCCATGACAGATTGGGTGCTGTCAGCCATAACACACACTCTTTTCCTTGGGAAAGTATGCAGTAAATTTAGTTTCTCATTTTTCCTAAGCAGGAGAGATAGCGTCAAAACACAACTTAGTGATCCATCTAAAAAAAATCAAAAGTAAGAAAAATAGGCAGTTTTGGGGATGAAGCAGTCCCTGTATGATTTTAGTTTTCCTTTTCCTGGAGCTTTAGCTCTGCCTAAACTAAATGACACTTTGAAGTGGCCTTTCATATACATAATATATTATTCAGAAGTCAGAAAGAGAAAAACAAATACAGTCTGCTAACACATATATATGGAATCTAAGGAAAAAAAAAAAAAAAAGGTCATGAAGAACCTAGTGGCAAGACAGGAATAAAGACACAGACCTACTAGAGAATAGACTTGAGGATATGGGGAGGGGGAAGGGTAAGGTGTGACAAAGTGAGAGAGTGGCATGGACATATATACACTACCAAATGTAAAATAGATAGCTAGTGGGAAGCAGTCACATAGCACAGGGAGATCAGCTCGGTGCTTTGTGACCACCTAGAGGAGTGGGATAGGGAGGGTGGGAGGGAGACGCAAGAGGGAGGGGATATGGGGATATATGTATATGTATAACTGATTCACTTTGTTATAAAGCACAAACTAACACACCATTGTAAAGCAATTATACTCCAATGAAGATGGTAAAAAAAAAAAAAAAGTACTCCAGAGGATGGAGGAATGGGTGGAGGTATAAGTGAAACAAATTTAATAATTATCTTAATAATTATTAAAAGTGGGTGTATTCACTTCATTAAAGTGAACCCTAAGATGAACTGGGGACTTTGGTGATCATGATGTGTCAGTGCAGTTCATCCTTGGTTAAAAAAAAAGTCTTAAAAAAGAATTAACACTAAGGGTAGACATTTTTGGCAAAACTTTTGTTTCACTTTTATATATGTATACATGTTATACGTGTGTGTGTTTGTTGGATTGTGATGTAAAATGTACTTTTTAGATCAAAAGAGTTTGCAGGCCACTGTGGTTAAATTATACTGGCAAATAAAAGCACAAACTAACCTCAAAAAAAAAAAAAACCAATAGGAAGAAAATAAATACTCCTGTGGTACATCGGACCATGCTACCGTCACATCTTATCTGCGGCCATGTGACCAGCACTACCTCTTTCTGGAAAGAATTAACAAGTGTGCTGATTTAGAGTCTAGGCCTTAAAAGACATCAAATACTTGCACTCACCCCCCTGTGCATCATGAGAAAAACATGCGTCAGGTAGCCACTGGCCCAAAGAAGATGAAAGACCCATGAAGCAGACTCCCTAAACTTCCTGAAGCCGATCATCCAGTAGCTTAAAGCAGAGTCACCCCTGCTGACTGTCAGAACTAAGAGCAAGAGAAATAAATGTTTCCTCCTTGTCTTGATCTGTTCAGGCTGCTATAACAGAACACCATGGACAGGTTGCCTGAAAAAACAAACACAGTTTGTTATTCCTCACAAATCTGGACTCCAGGAAGTCCAAGATCAAGGTGCTGACAGAGTCAGTGTTTGGTGGGAACCCACTTCATGGTTCACAGATAGCCATCCTTCTGTGGTATCATCACATAGCAGAGAGCAGAGAGAAGCAGGATGTTTCAGGATTCTTGTAACAGCACTAATCCCATTCATGAGGGCTTGGCCCTCGTGATCTCATCTGATCCTATGTCCCAAAGGCCCTACCTCTTAATACCATCACATTGGGGGTTAGGGTTTCTACATATGGATTTTAAGGGGACACAATTCAGTCCGTAACTCTCCTTTAAGGCACTGAGGTTTTTTGGTTGTTTGTTATGTGGTATTATGTCACTGTAGCTGACTACTACAAACCCTAAGAAATAACCCTAAAAACCCTAAAATAACCAATAGGGATGAGCAAAAAGGTACCCTCAAGGAATCTGCCTACTGCTATAAGTGAATGGTCCCCAAGATCAGTGGGGAGAAATGGGTCGGTTCTACTGTATTCTAAGACTGGAGGACACACTTTATTTCAAGGGGAAATAAACTATGCGTGTGTTGTGCATAGAAACAAGCCATGCCCTTACTTTGTAAAATTCTTTGGACAAACCTTCCATCAATATCAAAATGCCACTCTACTGTGTTCAATCTGATTCTCATATAAAAAGCAAATAACTGTAGGTATGAATATCAGTAAATATTTAGCTCATTTCCAAAATTCACCATAGATAAAGTTGATTAGAATCATTCCAAGTCATGTGTCTACATTTTAAAGTGTCTCCCTGAGATTGGCCTGAAAACTTCATAAAACTCAGAGGACACTGAACCCATGGGGAATGGAATGGAGGTTTTATAAGATAATTAGCACTTTGCTTAAGGACCAAGGTATTCACTGTATCCAAAGGCTTCCCATCATTGGGGCTGCAGCTCATTGAGAAGACATTATGTACATGGCAGAAGCATCAAGAATCTCCCCTTCACTTTCTCGTTCACATCATAGTGTCAAAATGTGTTTTTAGTTGGAAGTATGGCCTGGTATTCTTTATTAGCAAAGAATCCCTCAAAGCTGTATCACTGCATATATCACAGCCATAGTGTAATATCCAGCTTTGAATCTTGGGTTTTCCATTTCCTGAGAAGTCACCTGAGGTGACTTAAATTCTATGAACTTCAGTTCTTTACTGTAAAGTAAGAAATAAGAATAACTACAGGAGTTATTATGTAGGTTAAATGAGATATTGTGTGTCAAGCTATAATACTGAGATAAAAGACCTAAGAATAAGTAAGTTTCAATATTATGTGCTGCTTTGACAGCTGGTGAAATTGGGAGGGGCAGGAATGGCTTAACTACTAATTCCCCTCCCCACGACTCTGCTCCCTTGGATGAGTTCCCCAGGCCATACAACTCTCCTTATCATGGGAGCCTGTCACGGTCCTTGCTTACCCCTGAATAGCAGGCTTCAGTTTCCTGCCAGCCCACAGAATTATTCCAACAAGCCAATCACTCCTTCCTGTGGGAAGCAGGGGTTCCCCACCTTCTTGGTGATAACGACCAGGGTTCTTGGTCTCCTTAATCAATAGAAATTGATGAGGCCAGCCAAGAAATTCAGCCAGGCTTTATTGGGGCCCCTGCTGCAGCAGAGGGGAGCGAGAACAAGCAACAGGTTCCCTCGCTCACTCACTCCCTGAGGGGGGGCGATCTGGTTCCTTATATGGGGTGAGGGAGGGGTGTGTCCAGGGGTCAGGCCGAAGGTGGAGCTTAGGTGGTCTGCCCAGCCCTTAGGTGGCGTCGTGTGCAGGGGGCATGTGCAGTGCGCTGCTTTTGCTCCTGACACCCTGGTTTTGCTCCTGATTCCTGAGAAGTGGCAGTTGGGTTTTTGGTCTTTTTGTATCTTGTTGTCCATAATTTGCCCCAACTGTGCATGCACGCAGTTATTTTTAGTCCTTTATAGTTTCTTTGTATTTTGTTGCTGGAGGAGAAGTTTGCCCAGGTGCAAGCATTGCAGCAAAGGGGCCCAGGTCCCAGGTCCCAGCGTGTCTCCCTGGTACTACAAAGCCTGCCTCCACAGCCCTTGTCTGTTTACTCTGTTCTTCAGCGCAACCCCTATGTAACTCTGCACACATGCAGTGTTCTCTTCCCTGGGCTGTGAGTACCTGTGACTAATAAATATACGTCAACCTGATCTGCCCATTGTTGGATGTCTTCTGTTTGGCCATCCCTACAAGGTAGGAATTTCTCTCCACAATATGATAAAGAGGAGACAATGAAAACAAATACCTAGCACACTGCAAGTAATAAATGGTAAATAATCTCATAGTTTTTGAGAAAAATAAACCCTAGAATTGCTCTCAGCCTCTTAGAAACCCCTTTAATAAAGTTGCGCTTCTCTAAGACATAGAGGTGTTCATCCTCTATCTGTCATTACTCAGAGCTGACATTTGAATACTGGGGCCAAAGGAGAGGAGTGAACACCACAACTGGGGAGAAATCAAGGTGCCTGCATGATCGATTCCTCCTCGACGTGACCCATGATGTAAAGGACACAGGAATGAAAAGTCAGGTTCCATCCATGATAATTATCTCAACATTTCTAGGGTGTCTTGCCCCACTGTGATCTGATAGGACCACCCCAGGGACATGCCAGGCTGTGTCTCAGCATCCTGAGGCCTTCCTGGTCTGTGAGCCTGAACTTATACCCCCCAGTGAAGCTTGAGTGTAAAGAGTTCTTAGAGGACAGAAGTGGAGATGGCACATCTTCTGCTGCTGGTTGCTACAGCTCCCTAAGGGATACTTCTTCCTGAAGTTTCAACCATTCTACTAAATAAGGTGTAGTGACTGTGCTGTGCCCTGTTGCCTTCACTGTACTTAGAGGAATGTCTCACATTCAGAGGACTCTCCACAGACATGTGTTGAATGAGTTATTGATTCAATGAATGCAAAAGTCAACTGAATTTGCCATGTGCCTAACACACTGTAAGAGTATGACAATTATGAAACAAGGTCCCTAAACTTCAGGAGACTACAGTCTATCTGAAGAGAGAGTAACTGGGGAGGAAGAGCTGGTGATGGCTCCTTGAAGAAGGTGGGGATTAGACTGAGTCTGAAAAGGGAAGGAGAGGAAAGCAAGGAGTCAGCCAGGAGTGAACAGGGTGAACCAGCTCCTGTGCCATCTCACTGGAGGCTGGCCTCCACATTTCTTGCCCCCTGTTTCCAGAAGAAGGAAGCAAAAATGTGGCTGAATGGGTCTCTGTTGTCATGCAGAAAATGCTTGTGTGCCTTTAAAACAAATTGTCATACTCAAAGAATGTAAATTAAATCAAAGGATTTCTTGTAGAAAGAAAGGGACAGCAACTTTTTCCCATTTAGCTTTCTTTTGAACAGAAACATTATCAATTTTCATTGTTCTCAGCTGTGGAATTTACTGTACCCAGCGTACTCTAAAATATCATTGATATGATGTACATGAATTCCAACCTCAGGATAAACTCGTGGAAAGTGTCAATTCTCCCTTGATGTTTTTTTTTTTTTCATTATGTACAGAAGAAAAAGGGAGCCATGGTGTAATGAAGGCTTGACAAATATCTGTGACAAATATCTGTGACATAAAATATGATCACTAAAAGAAAATAATGGTACCTTTCAAACTTTCCCCCCAAAATCCCATTATAGAAATAGGAAACCAGGAGTCATGCTTTTAGGAAAAGAATTGAAGCCAAGTTCTTTCTCTCCTACTCTGGGAGTGTGGTTCTATGTCAAAATATTAGAATTAAAAGTTGAAATATAGTCTCAAAAGCCTGGATTAATGGACAAAATCATATTACCAACCTAAAAAGAACTGCTAAACTTCAAAATAAAATAGTTACATTTTGAGATTTTATCCCAACTCCATTGTAGATAGGAAAGATATAGGCCATTTACTGATATTTTAAAAATGTTTTATGGCTGATATAAATAGCTTCTGAGTATCAATGTTTAACATGCACAGACATAACATGCACAGAGTTCCTCAGTTATTATTTTGGAATAGAGGTTTCATTTTTAAGCCAAACTGACAATGTTATCTGTTTATGTCTGATGTGTTTGTGTCTCAGTATCTCACAATTTCCAAATAAACTGAAGTATGTAACTCCTTCCTTTAGTTAGAAACTCTAGATGACTAACATTCTGTGGTGTTGACTGCGCATCTTCCAGGGCTTAAGGATTTGTGATTTGGGTTTAGAAAGTCTCATTGTCACGGTAATTTGGGATGCTTTTCAATAGAATTCAGGGAAAGTGGTAAATGGTTTCTTAGAAATTATAAGGCCAAGCTATTAGTTCATAAGAAAGAAAAAGCCAAAGTTAATACGAGGAACAGTTGTGGGTTTTTTGTTTGGTTGGTTTTTTGGGTTTTGTTTTGTTTTGTTTCACATTGTCCAGACTTGAGAATCCAGGAAGGAAATTAAACTTTTCAGTCATGTGGTGTGTTTGAATTTAGATACTCCTGGAGAGAACCATCCATTTCTTGGAGAAGAACAACCTTCTCGTTCTTTCCCTCCCCACTTCTGTACTTCCCCACCCTGAATGCATGGGAGCTGAGATCAATGTCTTTGCTGCGTGAGTCTTGGACACCAAGACCAGAGCAATAGCAACGAGGCAGAGGAGAAAAAGGACTGACAACCAATGTCCCAGATTATAAAACTTACAGGACATTAGGAGAGAGAGATGTGGGGAGAAGGGATAAATTAGGAGCTAGGATTAACATACACACACTACTATACATAAAATAGATAACCAACAAGGACCTACTGTATAGCACAGGGAACTGTACTCAATATTCGGTAATAACATAAATGGGAGAGGAATCTGAAAAAGAATGAATATGTCCATGTGTATAACTGAATCACTTTGCTGTACACCTGAAACTAACACAATATTGTTAATCAACTATACCTCAATAAAATAAAATTTTAAAAAAAGGAGAGAGAGATGGAGACTAAGATTTGCTCATGTTCTTGGTAAATCTGGTGATTCCCCAAAGAAAAAATGGACAATGGGGACATTGAATGAAAAAGTGTGGGAAAAGTTTAGCGGAAAATATTTAGGAAGCGGGAAGAAAAAAACAAACGAGTAACAAGGAGGTCCATGGCTGACACCTCCTTTCAGAGGCTTACAGGGTATTAGCTATTTCATGTGCCTTTCCCAGAAGTGGGTGTAGGGATTGCCATACCCTCCTTCCTCCTACCTCGGCTCTCTACTCTTTTGGGTAGAACCCCTTCAGTTAAGGACTTTTTTAAGCCCTCTTTGGGATCTACTGAGTGGAGAAGCTATTCCCTTCCTTCCTGATCACTGGTGAGCAGATGTAGCTCCCTAGACACAACATGGGAAAGGAAGGAGCTTCTATCTGAGACCAACTACTTGGTGTGAAACACACAAAGGCTGAGTCCCTACAACCTGCCAGCTTCTCCTCGCACAGATCGTAGCTAGACAGCCTAACTGAGAGCAGAAAAACAGGAGCGAGACAGGGCTCCTTCTTCGGTTAATATTTCAGTTATGTTTCACAGTTACAGAACTGACTGTATAGATATGAGACAGTAAATAAAAGAAAGAAATCTGGGCATGATGTATTGGGTGACCAACAAGTCAAATAGCTGGTGGGAACCATGCCTGGCAGCCAACGCCTTCCGTCAGGCCCCATGAACTGAGCGCCCAACTTACTCCAGATGGAGACAAAGTCTCTGTAGCAGTTTCTTCATTCGAGTCTGTCATGTCAGTCCCTGTGAAAATTTAGCAGGAGATGGAGATGGGTAAGCGGGAGGCAGGGAGGAGTGACTAAGGCAAATGATGTGAGCTCTGTGGCCTTTAGGATCTGGTCCAGGGAGGCCCTGTCTTGGTTGCACCTTACAGTCACCTGGGAGGACATTAAAAGTCCTGGTGTTCATGCCTGGACCAAGTAGCTCAGCATCTTCACGGGTGGGACCCAGGCATCAGTATTTTTTAAGGTCCCCAGGTGATTCCAACATGCAGCCAAGATCGTGAATCACAGCACTGGTTCATTTTCATGTCAGGAAGCTACCAGGAGGCACAGATTCAATCCCTCAGCAGCTTAGGAGTTTTGGGAACCCCCTGTGGTAACGTGTAGGTCTACAGAAACTATGCTGTGGATGACAATGGTTCTCAAACTTTGCTGCACGTGGGAGAGACTTCTTTTTTAAAAAGTCCACTGGCCAGGTCACAGACCAAACAAATTAAGTCAGAATTGTATAGGGGCAGAACACAGGTATCAGTATTTTTTAAGTTTCTTGGGTTATTCCAGGTCCCATTTCTATAGCTTAATTTCTTCTCAGTTTTATAGGCAGGGAAATCACTGGTGGATGTTGATAGAATCAAGACTCGGGTTCAGCAGGTCTGGGCTGGAGCTCAGGCTTCTGCATTTCTCCCAAGCTCCCAGGTGACGCTGACGTTTCTGGCCCATGGACAACACTTGGCTTTAGTCTATTTTCTTGTCAGTGAGCCACCAGGGGCACATATACAAGTCAGCAGCTGCCTTAGGAGTTTCAGAGAAGCCCCTGTGCTCTAGCCAGTGATGAGAGGGAGAGAGGGAGAAGAAAAAACCCCAAAGTCATCATTTCACAACATATACATTCCCATATACAATATTATGTTTTACACTTTAAACAATTATAAAGTTATATGTCAATTCTATCTCAATAAAAATGGAGAACAAATCATGACCTCTCTCAATACCACATTCTTTCATAACCAAGTCTAAATCCCCTGCTCACAGGAGAGAAAATACGCTCACAATTTTGTGGTCTGTGGGTCCTCATGACTTTTTTGCATTAGGTCTCACTTTTGCTAGTTATGCTGTGGCTAATAGAGCAACTTTCTACCCTTACATGACCATGCAACTCCAAGAAGTGAATTTGGAACTCACCTTTAAGAAGGTGTTGTTTGTAGGTGCACATGGAAAACATAAGGAAAAGGCAGGATTCCCAAGAGTGGGGATGCGGCTAATAAAATGAAAGACAACGCAGGGTTCTCCAGCTGTCAAATCTCACCAGGAACACAGTGCAATATAACCTGTGGCAGGTCCTCCTTCCTTCAATGGAATGGTGGGAAAAGGGACACCATGAGGTAGCTAGCCCACAATTGTCCAGCCATTGAAAAGTGTTCAAGAATTCGGAAGCAAAAGACACAGTCCATTAGATCAAATCTAAAATGATAATCTGTAATGTAATAAATGGAATATTCCACACCTTAGGTCCAAGAAATCAATAGCCCAAGTTTTGGTTGAAGAGATCTGAAATAATAGGACTAATGAATATAAAATATGTACACATTTTAGCTGAAATGCAAGTGCAAATCAAGTCAATAGAGTAATGTTGCTGTTATTTATTCATTCAATTATTCAGAAAAAATCTAGGTCAATCCAGTGTTAAACCCTCTGCATACAGAAAATCAAACAGGATCTCAGTCCTTCATCAATTCATAATCTAGCCGTGAGAAATGAGGTACAGAGTCTTGAGCCAAAGCCATATTTGCCCACTTCTTCTCTTCACAAGGAGCATGTTTGTTTCTGGAACAAATGCCTTAAGAGGAACATTGACAAAACCCGTATCTTTAGGAGGCTGTCGTTAGAACAACAAATCTACACATACAATGATGTTTGAACAACAGGGGAAATTTTGCTATGATTTTCAAATATGGGAAGAGTGATTATTCAGAAGTGGGTTGGAACTTATTTCCTCAAGCTCCGGAAAGTCAGCTCAGCGCCAAGGGGGTGATACTGGGAGGCAGATCTGGGGCTCAGAAAAGAGCGGGACCAGAGGTGACTCACAGCTCAGAGATCCCCACACACACACTGAGTGTCGCTCTGCAGAGCAAGTCCCTCATCCTCTCGGGGGCCTTCACATGGGCAGTAGGTGACACTTTGTCAGGGGAGATCTAGGAAGATCATGGCTGTGGGTAGGAGCACAGGATGACAGACTCAGGAGAACTTCCAAATCTGAACACTCATGGGTGCATTCCAGGCTACATGGTCATTGTCTTGTCTATGATGAAAAGAATAATTTTAAGGTGACTCCAGATTTCTCAGACCCTCTTTTCTTTATAAAGCCACACATCTAAATGGAGGCAGGGGCTGAATGTGCTCATCTAGAGACTGGGGTACAATTGACAAGAGTCACCCAGAGCCTTGGAGGTAAAACGTCCCAGGGGACATTCAGAGAAACTGATGGGAAAGAATCACCATCAGGACCTAGGAATAAAAAGGAAGATTGAAGAAAGAAGTGGGCACTGAAAAATAAACTACAAGAGGCAAAAATAAAGCCTTGGAAACATGACCAGTACCTCTCCCCCTCACCCCCAGGTCAGTAGACCGGAAGAGGAGATGTGTAGAGGATGGATTTGGGTAAATGACTTTGTATCAGACTGGACATCTTTACATGTGGCCAGCCGTGTGACCAAGATGCCCGCTGGTACTGGAAAACAAGACACGTTGCCTTAGCCCAGACCCTGAGACCACCAGCTGGGCTTCGTGTCCATTAAAAGGTGACCAAGGTGAACTGGTTTTCTTGTGGTCCTTCCAGGGCATGGCAGCAATTCCCTCCTTTAGTTACTCACAGGCTTGATGAATCTCCACCAGATAACTAGGGCTGGTAACTAGAGCACACCCCCTCCCAGTGTGCTCCGGAGTGGACAGTAGTTAGTGCTGGCCTGGGTGGGAAAGGAGAATCAAGTTTTCTTATATTTCTAAAAATAGCATCTGTGAAAGGATTTTAAACTTTCACATCCTTTGTGTCATTTTCACGCTTCACTCATTCTGTCCAAGTGAAGCTCAGCTTGAATTTCCTAACGATATCCTATTCCACGTTAGTTCTCATAACTATTACATGTGGGTCTCTAGTGATGCTATGACCCATTTGTAAAAAGTTACTTTCCTTGAAATTACTGTAAAACTATTCTGGAAACAGTACTATTTTCACTAGTATTAATAATGAATCCCTCACCCAATCCACCAGACTTTTTTTTTTTTTTTTATTCTCACTGTAGCTCGGTTTTGAGTCCCAGCCATTGAATTCTGCTCCTTAAGTCACCAATGGACAAACTTTATTTGATCATTCTAGGATTGGGGTTTAAACATTAGGTTTAATTTTTAAAAATCAGGATGAAATAAGAAACCATTTCTTGGCTCAGCGAGTTGATTGCGGATAATTCTATTGCAAACCCTTCTTGTTAGGGGCAGATTTGCAAACCTCAATCAACACAAAGGGAACCTTTCATAAAAGCTTTTCTCTGCCACAATGTTTTGCTACGTTATTCTCAAAAAGCAAGCTTTCTGTGAAGATGGCTAACACACTACATGATTTAAAGTGTTTTTTATCTCACTTAAAATATTGCCGCATTAAAAAATAAGATCAAAGAGTAGTAGGTGTCACAGGGATAAGACAATTTAAAAAATTGTCTTATCCCTGTAATTACCTATTTACCCTATTACTTCCCTTCTTTGTGCTTGTCATTATCTTTCCATGTTTTCAGTTCTTATTCTTTGCTCTCTGTTTCATCAGCCTCTCCTCCCTTTACCCCTTTGGCTTCCCAGGGCAGACCACCCTAACATATATGCCATAGGGCATTTCTAGAGAAATAGATTTTTCATGAATTTTCAAAGAGACAGATTCTTTTTATGCAATCATACCTCCTTTGCAATGGAAGGTGCATGTGGGTTATAAGATGCTTCTAGACTTCTCAGCCTCTTTGGATCTGGAGATGAAGGGGGAGAAAAGTTTTCTATTTTTATCTGTGAAACTTTCACTTAACATCTACAGCTCTGCTTGTAGATGATTTTTATCACTTTAAAAGTTTAAAGAGGACAAAGACTGATCCACTTCTTTTCTAAAGAAAAAAAACTACAGCAATTTCTGATAATCTTGTAGAAATAATGCCCTCTCAAGGAAAAATTGTTTTCAGCTGAGAGGTTTCTGGGATTCTACAGCATTCTTCTGGAAAAATAAGCAGGTGTCTAAAGGATGGAGATTTTTATAACTCAACTGGAGTTCATACACCAGGAAAAATAAGTGGTCAGCTCCAGAAAGACCCATCACATTGGAATTTGGCAGATGACATCAGTTTAGACAAGGGCTGTAGTTCAATTCAGGGTCAATATATAGCCAATCCACATGAATTTCTATTAATCCTATAAAACCCTACTTTTATTCTTATTTCTCCAGTGCTGAACTTAGAGCCTGACTCAAACTAGGCTCTGAATAACTGTTTGTTTTTTAAAAAAGTAATAAAGATTTGTTGAGTGAAGGCTTACTGGGACTCTTTTTATTGTGAAGGAATAAAGGGGGACCCATTCATATAAATCCAAACTCTAGTGGTTCCCCTTGGCAGTGACATTAGCTATGGTGGTCATAGGTCCATCTCATGAACAACTCTTTGAAGACACCCAAAGCCTTGTAAAGAAGGAGCCCCAGGACCTTGTAAAATCCATCACTGACATAGATTACATAGGTGGGTCATGGTCTCCAATATATGAAGTCAGAGCTGTCACATTCTGATGGCTTTTTAAAGTAAAAAGTTATTTAAAACTTGAATTGTATAAAGCACCTCAAGTTTAAAAAATACTAAGGAAAACTTTTTTTTTTTTTTGTATCCAGAAGTGTGGATCAAATGTCAGTACTGAAAGGGTTTAAGCTCTCAAATAACATTGACAGAAAAATATACAACAACCACAGACAAACGGAAAACAAAAACATTAGTTACGATTCTTGTTGAGACTGACTTCTCTATATTGAGCATATTTATCATACATGTCATGGTGCTTTTGGAAGTGGGGAGGAAAAAAGACAGGAGAAATAAAAATCAAGACGGCAGAGTAGAACAACGCTAAGCTCCCCTCCCCTCATGAACACATAAAAATACATCTACATGTGGAACAATTCTCATTGAAAACAAATTGGAGACTGGAAGAAAGACCCCTATACAGTCAAGGCTGTAAAGAAAGATTCACGTGGAATCAGGGAGGGAGGGAAGAAAGTGATCAGGTCAGAACCCACACAGAAGAGCAGGGAGATACCCCAGGTTTGGGGATCCTCCCTGGGGAGTGAGGGGTTTAAGCGGAGTATAATTTATAAAAATACTGAACTATCAATATGTTCTACACCTGAAACTAATACGATATTCTAAATCAACTATACGTCAATATAAATACATATATACATACATACATAAACAAACAAAATTCCTGAAACAAAACAAAACTGACCTCACTTTTAAACGCTTTCTTGAATAATACCTTGGATATTTAATTACAAATCCATGTGGTAGGTAAGGGTGGGTGGATGAAGTACTAACTCTGGCTTTATGTCATTCATTTATTCTTTTATTCACTTACACCATCGGCCATTTCAAAAATGACAGCTTTTCAAGCTTTCAAGGAAGCTTGAAAATATTTAGACAATACAGAAAGGTAATGTTTTATCTGTTTAACAATTTACTTTTGGGGTAAATCACTGCATAGAAATAACTGAGTGAGGTCACTAACCATCACCCAGGAGGGATCTTTCCTGAAAATAGGTAGGGGAAAATAGCGTAAATGCTGTACATTGAAGAAAATGAAGGTAAATTTTGCCTCCTTTATTGAAAAGGAAATTTCTTTGGCTTTCTGTCTAGCGTGCCATCCTATCTCTTATAGCCAGGCAGCATCCTGTTACCACAGTTGTGGGTTCCCTTGTCTCCTGGGAAGGGCAGCTCGTTGGAGACAAGATGGTAGGTGCAATGGATGGGTGTTGCATGGGCCAAGCACTCAGAAGAGCAGGTCATGGGTTAGGGAGTGTGAGATGGGCCCTCTTTCTCCTGCGACCCTACAAAACTCTAACAAACACAAGCTGGCTTTCTTAAGAAGCTATCAGGATTGGCAGAGTGAAGAGTTCAGCAACAAAACTAGAAGTAAGAGGTGTCTAAATTGAACATCTAAAATGCAGGGTCAAAGTGGAGGGTGCCAGGAGGATTTGACTGGAAACCTTCAGAGATCTCAGGAGAGCCACATCTTTCAAAATCTCTGATGAAGTAAGGGCCTGGGTGACAGGTTCCGTATGGCTGCAGAGTCAACAGAAAGCCACCATCTGCCTTCTTCCCCTCTACTCCATTATTGCCCCATTCACATCACCATTCTTGCATCTTTGAGCCACTGATCAATATTCTGGAAGATTACTATGTGATCCTTTCCTATTGACTTCATTCAGGGTCTTCCTACATTTGATTCACTGAAGCTAACACTTACTTAGCTTCAGTGAATTTTTGCATCAGAATTCACCTACTGCTTTAAAAAGTAATTGACTCTTCTCTTCCAGGGAGGAAATTTTTAATTGTGTTAAATTGTGTTAACTAGATGCTTGTGTGTCATTGCTATTTCTCAATTTTGTCTGAAGGTCTCAGGTTGGTATTTCACTAAGTTCTATTTTTAATTCATTCTCCTTGAAGGAGATACACCCCTAGATGGGGCCACCCATGGGGCCAGAGCCCTGGGAGAAATGGAAGAACGTAACATTCTACAGGCACAAAAATCTCCCTCCAAACCAGCTTCAAGAACTGCCCTGGGAATTCCCTGGCAGTCCAGTGGTTAGGCCTCTACGCTTTCACTGCAGGGGGTGCAGGTTCAATCTCTGGTCGGGGAACTAAGACCCCCCAAGCTGCACGGCCAAAAGAAAAAAAAACTTCACCTTCACCAAAAACACAGAATCTCTGTGCTAAGGAGAATCCCCTCATCTAGTAGGGAGTGGCATCTTGATGTTCATGACAAATGGCATCATCTTTCTGTATCTAGCTGGGTCACTTCAAGCTCAGGCCCAGCACCCTGCCCACCGAACCGTTCTCTGAGGCAAAGGCAAGTGGCACCTTGGTGTGAGGACAGTCCCTTCGTGGCTCACTCACGTGTTATCCATATGCTGGCTGTAATCCTCGTTTGCTGTGACGGAACCTAGAAAGCAAATAAGATAAACAGACAGTGATGGTGAGGAACCAGCTTTGTCTAGGTCACATTGCCCCTCATTGTAATTCTACCTCCAACCCATCAGGCATTTGGGAGTTAATGTGAACCATGTAGTACAGCAAGCCCAGGAATCAGAGGCCCGGGGTCCTACTCACTAGCAGGCTGGCCTCAGACAAACCATCACCTTGTCTGTCAAGTAGTCCCTCAATGAAACAGAGACTGGGGCAAGATCATCCTGGGGGCTCCTTCGTCAGCAGAGGTCCTGGCGACTCCATTCACAAGTCCTATCTTCTTTCTGAGGTTTATGAAATAAAGTTCAAATGTATCAGCTTCGCTTTCCATGCCCTCAGCCCTCTGACCCCAACTTAGACTCGTGTCCTTTCCTCCGTGCACACCCAACGCACACTCCATTTTAAAGAAGGTGGGAGACGGCTGTGCTTATCCTGAGCTTCACAAAGCCCGTGACATCTGTCGGCCTCCCCAAGGTGTCTCCCAGGAACTAAGCCTTTTTTCCCCTTCACTGAGTGCCCAAGCTAGCCCAGAACGTGGCATTTTCTAATTGCTCAATAAATCCTTGTAAAATGAAGGAATTCCATGTGTGGCTTTTCCCAAGGTCATTTGTTTATCAAGTGGTGATGTGCAAAGGTTAAAATGGCTGATTTTCAAGTACCAGTAGCTAGTGAGCACATTTCTGAAGGATAGGGGAGTCTACTGATACCCTTGAAGGTTTATCTTGTAGGTGCCTATATACCCTACGTATCTCCCAAATTCTGTCCTTATTCTCAGTCCTTTTTTTTTTTTCATGCATTTTCTGGGTCCTGGCATGGCTTTCTCGCTGCCTCTCATTTATCCAAGCCCTGTACCACCCGTGAAGGGTTCTCAGTCTCCAGGTCCATATTTCTTTCCTTTTCTAAAGTCCTATATCGCTACCATTCACCTTTTACTTATTAATATGTAACATTTCACAGGGAAAAGCACAGAGATCAGGAGACTCCGATTCTTGTCCTAAATCAGTACTGAAATTATGACGAAGTGTCTTCACTGAGCCTAATAATGAGGAGGTTTGATGAATCTGGCCTCCAAGTAAGTTTCAACTTTTGTGTTTAGTGAATGATAGGGTCCATGTGGAGCAGGGTTCTGTAAAGATTTCTAAGGCAGTCCTTGCGATTGGTGGGAAAGAGCTAAGTTAACAACTTTTGCTGTGGCCAGAGAAGGAATGGCATCCTAGCACGAGACCCAGAACTAAAACTTCAGGAGTCTCGGGGCACGTGCCGTCTTCCTTGTGAGGTCCTAACATTATCTTTGCCTGGTCCTCCTCTGAAAGGGCTCTCCTTTGATAACAGCTCTCACGCAGACCTTTGCTCTGTATCCTGCACATAGAAGCTACTCCATTAAGATATTTTGAATGAAGAAAGACTTAAACCTTGAAAAATTCTGCAGGTAGCCATCTAAATTAAATCAAAACACATTGAAAGAAATACACAGATTTGTTTTTCCAAAGCGTATTTTTTCAAGAGTTTATTTTTACTTCACTCTCCAAAGACTTAAATGTAGGTTTCTCTAGAAAGAATGCTATACATCCAATGTGATGCTGAAAAGCTCTTGAATGCTACAAGAAGCTTATAGCCACATGCTTGATGAATTCTGTATGATAAAATGACTGAGTGTTTTTGTATGCAGCATATATTTTTATTTTTTTTAAATAACAGCTTTATTGAGATATAATCACAGACCATAAAGTTTATCATTTTAAAGGGTAGAATGCAACGGTTTTTAATATCCTCACAGTGTTGTATATTTATCACCACTCTCTAATTCTAGAGCATGCTAATAACCCCCCAAATAAGCCCCATACCCATTTGCCATCATTCTCCATTGCTGTTCCCCCTAACCTCTGGCAACTACTCAACTACATTCTGTCTCTATGGGTTTGCCTGCTTTGGATATTTCAATATAAATGACATCATACAATAGGTGGTTTTTTTGTGTCCGGCTTCTTTCACAGAACATCACGTTTTCAAATTTCATCCATTTGCAGCATATATCAGCACTTCATTTCTTTTTATGACTGAATAACATTCCATTGTGCGGATAGACATTTTGTTTGTCCATTCATCAGATGATGGGCATTTGAGTTGTTTCCACTTTTTGGCTATATTTGAATAATAGCCAAATTGCTGCTGTGAACATCTTTAGGTTTTGTGTAGTGGAGGAATTGTGTCAAATGGTAAATTTTAAACTTAGTGAGCAACTCCCCAAACTGAGATTTTGGGGGATACACAGGTATCAACCGTACTTTAATTATATTGTTCCCAAACAATAAGTTCTAGCTTATCCCTCCACTCTTACAATCAAGCAACTTAGTGACATACTTGATCAGTAGCAGGGACACTGAGGAGAACATTGGGCCTGAGCTGTGAGTAGAATGATGTAGCACACAGGGAAAAGCCTCATGATAACTCTGTTCCTTGCGTACCTTGAGATACAGATGCCAGTTTCCAGAAATCAGTGGGGCAGGAAATTTCAGCAAAGAAAGGAGTTATCTATGAGACCTCTTCAAGGGACTGGGTCCTGAGTCTGATAGACACAGCACAGCCAGCCCCCTTTCCACAGACCCTGGAATTTATCGCCTGTGGGATGCAGTTCTGAGCCTGTGCCCTTACCTGTAATAACACCTACCCCAGGGGATTGTTTGGAAGAAATGTGGGATAACAAATGAAAGTGTCTGATATGGTGCCCAGCACATAGAACATTTCATACGAGTATTTCAGGTGCTAACCCTTCTCTTCCATAAAATGCAAATGTGAGTGGTCCGAAGAGCAGTAGTCTTGTAATTAGAAGGTATGGATTCGAGTTTTAGTTTTGCTATTTGCTAGCTCTATGAACTTGGATAACTCAATTTAAGCTGAACTTTCTCTGTCTTTAAAATGAAGATAATCATGCCTTCTTTGCCTTGCAATTGCTTGACTTCCAAGACTTTTAAGAATGTATGAAGAAGTGCTTTGTAAATGTACGTGTGCTCAATGAATATGTATTAATACAATTTATGGTCTCCATTCCTCCTGACAAAGTTCATGCTTGATTCCTGTCCTCATTGGCAACAAGAGATCAGAGGGAAAAAGATCACACCAGCCTCCAAGTATGTGCTGCCATGGGCTGCTATACTCAATCACGCTATGACACAGAGATTCCATAATATTTGGGATCAAAACTCATCTTCTTCTGATTTCTGAAACTCAGGCCTGAGATAAACATAATGCTGCACTGAACTGAAAATAAAATCATCCAGCCTGGGGCAGCAGTAAGTCTCTAAGTTTCACAGAGATGCTACAGACTCACTGTGAGCCTGGCAGAGGTCAAGGGTACCCAGGGTCCATGTAATTTCTATTACTGACCTTCCATCTTGGCAAAAGTACACAATGCCCCATACATGCCCCTATGTCATATGTAGGGAGAAAAAAAAAAATCTCCAAAGAAGAAAGTCTAATGCTTATGGTACATACTATAGATTGCTTGACTCAACATATTCTAGCTCGCCTTCCTGAGCTATAGAAACTGTCACACTAAAAATTATATTTTAAAACTGTCAGGGAATTCCCTGGTGATCCAGTGGTTAGGACTCCACGTTTCCACTACAGGGGGCAGGGGCTCGATCCCTGGTCAGGGAAACTAAGATCCCCCATGCCTCACAGTATGGCCCCAAACAAAACAAAACAAAACTATTATGAAGGTAGAAATCCACAAGTAAACTAAATTGCACCACACAGACACAATCCCACATGTCTTAGCAGGGAAGGGAGAAAATCGAAGCAGTGCCCCACACTGAGAAGATCCAAGTTTTGGCAAGCAGGGGTATAGTTATTCTGGACCACAGGGTGTGTTCTGAGGTCTAGGCATATGACATATATGCTAGGGTGGCTCTGCCCTGGCATCTGGTGGGGGATGTCAGTACTGATGTTTCTAGTGAAGAGCTTCATTGCATCTGGCTTCATTGTTCTTCACCTAGTAACATCTAAGACCGAACCCCTGTGAACTGCTTGAACCAAATCACATCTCCGTCTGATTAATAGCTATAGTCAATTCTGTTGTCAGTGACTAACAACCTCAACCAAGAGTACTACATCACAACACCCTAATGAGAATGAAAAAGAACCATGGAATTCAGATTTGACAACATATTTGGAAAAGGTGAACAGAGGCGTTATTTTTAAAAATCAATTTTTAAATATGTAATATCTCTAATATTATGAAGTTGAGAGAGAAATAGAGTTCTTTTTTCTGTGATTGTAGTCAATTTAGTGCTATAGGTATACAAGTTTTATATAGTCATAAAGTCTGCTGTTGCTGTTGTTGTTGTTTTTTGTAAAGCCCATTTTTGTTTAATATTTCCAAACCTTTCTTCTAAATCTGTTGTCCTCAAGTTAAGAATAGCAGTTTCCTGCCCGCTGCGGGCCTCTCTGGCCGGTGATTTGCCCGGGCGCCTCCGTGCGCTCGGCCAACGGCCTCTGACAGCGCCCACCCGAGCGCCCCGGAAGCCGGCGAGCGGCGGTCCTCACCAGCGACTTTCAGCGGGCCCAGGGGGACAAAAGTGGCTCTAAATCCAGCACATGCATACTGAAGCAAGTTAAAGGATTTAATATGAAGCACAGAAACTGATAATGCCAAAAAGCAAGCAGTAGTCGGTACACATTTAGTGAGTGGGGCAGCATTTCCTTCTCCCAGTGCTGCTGAGATGGCGGAAATTAGTCGAATTCAATATGAAATGGAATACACCGAAGGTATTAGTCAGCGAATGAGGGTCCCGGAAAAATTAAAGGTAGCACCGCCAAATGCTGACCTGGAACAAGGATTCCAAGAAGGAGTTTCAAATGCTAGTGTGATTACGCAGGTTCCAGAGAGAATTGTTGTAGCAGGAAATAATGAAGACATTCCATTTTCAAGACCAGCAGATCTTGACCTTATACAGTCAACTCCCTTCAAACCTCTGGCACTAAAAACACCACCTCGTGTACTTACGCTAAGTGAAAGACCACTAGATTTTCTGGATTTAGGAAAACCTCCTCCAACCCCTCAAAATGAAGAAATCCGTGCAGTTGGCAGGCTAAAAAGAGAGCGCTCTATGAGTGAAAATGCTGTTCGCCAAAATGGACAGCTGGTCAGGACTGACTCCATACCTGTGTTGCGTGGTGGGTCTGCTGCCGCCACCTCTAACCCTCATCGTGACAACGCCAGGTATGGCATTTCAAATATAGATACAACGATTGAAGGAACCTCAGATGACATGACTGTTGTAGATGCAGCTTCATTAAGATGACAGATAATCAAACTAGATAGACGTCTACAACTCTGGAAGAGGAGAACAAAGAACGTGCTAAAAGAGAAATGGTCATGTGTTCAATTACTGTAGCCTTCTGGCTGCTTAACAGCTGGCTCTGGTTTCGCCGCTAGAGGTAACCTCAACTCAAAAATACTGTCTCAGCAGCTGGAAATATAAAGAATTTGCAAACTTCTTTATGTCTGTCTTTGCATTGTACGCCGTTTTACAGTCCCCACCCTGAAAATGTATTTCTCCCAGAAAGGATGGGGGAAAGACTTATATTTGCAGGAGTAAAGGTATATCCTGTCACTCGACTGTATTTAGTTTTAACCAGTTCTGCCCTAACACCTACTTAAAATTCTCCCTTTGCATGTTTTGTAAATAGGATCTAGTTTGTTTGTTGTTTTGTTTTGTTTTGTTTTGTTTTTGCCTCATCAATCTGCACAGCTAATTCTATGAATGGGAGGGAAAAAAGTGTACAGAAAATGGATTTAGAGAAGTGTCTGTAAAGGAAAAATAATAGTTTATATTGTCCTGTTTCTCAAACACTGTTAGATTAAACAGTTCAGTTAATAGACATTTTTGCATCCACATTTCAACATTAACACTACTGAAGTCATGGTCTGGTGTCAGATTTAATAAACTCAAGTCACCTCATGTTTCAGGATCGCCTTCAATAAAATAATTCCTAACATTTTCAGCAGTTTAAGATGTGGGCAAAATGTGCATTTTAATTTTTATTTTAGTTTTGCAGATGGTTTTCTATAAAGTACATTTTTACTAAGTCCATGTGTGAATGATTTAAAAAGCTACAGAATAAGGTACAAATGTAGTGTATTTAATAAACTGTCAACCAAAGCTAAAAAAAAAAAAAAAAAAAAGAATAGCAGTTTCCTGCCAAAAGTTAACAAAAATATTTTAATTAATGTTGGGAAAGTTTCCTATTTTGCAAACACAAATATTTTAGAATTATGATTTATAAAATTAACACAGTGTTAACCATATTTTGCCCTTCTGGGGACCTTCTGCTGGAGGACTTTTAGTTTTTCAGGTCTAGGATCTTGAGGTACTACATATAAATCATTGTTTGAGTCTTAGAAGAAATTTGAGAGACAGAGACACCTTATTGTAGACAAGAGAGCCAGCCAAATGTTATTCTAACAACAATCTACTGCCTTATTCTTTCAAAAAAGAAAAAAAAAAAAAAAGGAGGGAAGAAGAAAGGAAGGAAGGAAGGAAGGGAGAAAGAAAACTTCATATTACACTTTAGTTCTAGGAGCTGGACATTTGTCCCATTTCTTCTAAATTGGAACCCTATTTTATTCTTGCTTGAATTCTCCAGACTGTAGTTCTTTAAACTTTAATCACTTTGCTAGGGAACTGTACTCAGTTGAAGAAAGTCAAAGATGATCTTCCTGTCTACCCAGGGAAATGCTTGATCTCTTCTCATAGTTAATTAATTCATCTGCTATATATTCACCTCAAACTTTTTCCCCATTGTGGTTGAAAGAATAAGCCTCCCCAAAGATGTCCAAGATGTCTACATCCTAATTCCTAGAACCTGTGAATATGTGACCTGACATAGAAAAAGAGAGGAAATTTCAGATGTGATTAAGTTAAGGATCTTGAGAAGGGAAGATTATCTTACATGGTCTGCACGGGCCAAATGTAATCACAAGGGTCTATATAAGATAAAAGCAGTGGGGTCAGAGCAAGAGAAGGTGATATGATGACAAGAACTGAGGTCAGAATGAGAGATAGAGGTTGAAGATGCTATACTTATGGCCTTGAAGATGCAGAAAGGTGGCATGAACCAAGACATGCAGGTGGCCTCCAGAAGCTGGAAAAGGCAAGGAAACAAGATTCCCCTCTGGAACTTCCAGAAGGAATGTAGCCCTGCCAACACTTTGATTTTAAGACTTCATACCTCCAGAACTATAAGATGATAAAGTTGTTCTGTTTTAATCTACTGAATTTGTGGTAACTTGTTAGAACAGCAATAGGATACTACTACCTTCCTCTTAGGTACACAGTTAAACTGCATTTCCCATCTTCCTCTGAGGCTAAATGTGACTGAGTTCTGGCCAATGGAATATGGCAGAAGTGAGACATGTCACTTCCAGGCGGGGCAATAAAATCCTTTCTCATGATCCTCCATGATCTCTTCTTGCTAGGTGTATAAAAATGGTGCAGCAGAGCCTGCCTAGCTCCCAGGCTGATCCCCTGCCCTCCAAAGCCCCCTCCAGGTCATGTGGGCCCTTGGGGGCATAGGAAGGAGGCCAAGGGGAGAACAGGAGAGGTAGGTGGGAGGGGTCCTCCGGGAGGAGTGGGAGAGGAGCAGAGGGCAATTGCCCTGCCCACTTGGGCCCAGGGAGCCTGCTGAGCTCCCAGGCCAATCCCCTGCCCTCCAAACCCCCCTCTAGGCTACGTGGGTCCTTGGGGGCATAGGAGGGAGGCTGAGGAGATCAGGAGAGGCAGGCAGGAGTGGCCGCCCCAGACCCCAGACCGGAGAAGCAGGAAAGGAGAGGAGGGCATTTGCTCCACCCACTCGAGCCCAGTAAGCCAGTTGGGCTCCCAGGTGAGGTCCCCTGCCTTCTGATACCGGGTTTGGGGGCACACTTGGGCCCCTTCTTTTCCTTGAGCCTAAGCCCCACCCCCTACAGCCCCCAGGGCCGTTTCCAGCCCTGTGGGTTCTAAGCATAGGCCCCACCCACTGCCCAAACCTCACCCTTGCTTAGGCCCCACCCTCCACAGCCAAGGCCTTTCCATCCCACCCTTCTGATTTTTCCCTTTCCCTCCTCTTTTTTACTACTGTAGTACTGATGTACCTTCTGGTTGTGGATTCATCTATATTTTTATTTTTACATTCTTTCCAACATATCTGTTAGTTTCCTAGTTTAATTTTATTCTTTACTTCGTTATTTTTCTCTCTCTCTTTTTTTTTTTTTGCCACTCCACATGGCTTGCGGGATCTTGATTTGTGAGCCCAGGGTCTGTGGGAAGCTCCTGTGGTGGGAGCTCTGAGTCTGAACAACTGGACTAACAGAGAACCTCAGACCCCAGGAAATATTCATCAGAGTGAGGTCTCACAGAGCTCCTCATCTCAGCACCAAGACCAAGCTCTACCCAATACCCTACAAACTCCAGTGTTGGAAGCCTCAGGCCAAACAACCAGTAAAACAGGAACACAATCCCACTCATAAAAAAAAAAAAAATGAGATGGCAAAAAAACATGTCACAGATGAAGGAGCAAGGTAAAAACCTACAAGACCAAATAAATGAAGAGGAAATAGGCAACCTACCTGAAAAAGAATTCAGAGTAATGATAGTAAAGATGATCCAGAATCTCGGAAATAGAATGGAAGCACGGATTGAGAAAATACAAGAAATGTTTAACAAAGATCTAGAAGAACTAAAGAACAAATGAACAGAGATGAACAACACAATAACTGAAATGAAAAATACACTAGAAGGAATCAGTAACTGAATAACTGAGGCAGAAGAACGAATAAGTGAGCTGGAAGACAAAATGGTGGAAATAACTGTTGAGGAGCAGAATAAAGAAAACAAGAATGAAAAGAATTGAAGACAATCTCAGAGAACTCTGGGACAACACTAAATGCCAACCAACATTCGAATTATAGGGGTCCCAGAAGAATAAGGGAAAAAGAAAGGGTCTAAGAAAATATTTGAAGAGATTATACTGGAAAACTTCCCTAACATGGGAAAGGAAATAGTCACCCAAGTCCAGGAAGCACAGAGAGTCCCACACAGGACAAACCCTAGGAAAAACACACCAAGACACATATTAATCAAACAAACAAAAATTAAATTCAAAGAAAAAATATTAAAAGCAGCAAGGGAAAAACAAAAAATAACATACAAAGGACTCCCCACAAGGTTATCAGCTGATTTTTCAGTGGAAACTCTGCAAGACAGAATGGAGTGGAAGGATATACTTAAAGTGATGAAGGGGAAAAACCTACAACCAAGATTACTCTACCCAGCAAGGATCTCATTCAGATTTGATGGGGAAGACAAAAGCTTTTCAGACAAACAAAAGCTAAGAGAATTCAGCACCACTAAACCAGCTTTACAACAAATGCTAAAGAAACTTCTCTAAGCAGGAAACACAAGAGAAGAAAAAGACCCACAAAAACACACCCAAAACAGTTAAGAAAATGGTAATAGGAACATACATATCAATAATAACCTTGAATGTAAATGGATTAAATGCCCCAACCAAAAGACACAGACTGGCTGAATGGATACAAAAACAAGACCCATATATATGCTGTCTACAAGAGATCCACTTCAGACCTAGGGACACATACAGACTGAAAGTGAGGGGATGGAAAAAGATATTCCATGCAAATGGAAATCAAAAGAAAGCTGGAGTAGCAATACTCGTACCAGATAAAATAGACTTTAAAATAAAGACTGTTACAAGAGATAAGGAGGGACACTACATAATGATCAAAGGTTCAATCCAAGAAGAAGATATAACAATTATAAATGCTTATGCACCCAACATAAGAGCACCTCAATACATAAGGCAAATGCTATCGACCATGAAAGGAGAAATCCAGAGTAACACAATAATAGTAGGGGACTTTAACACCCCTCTCACACCAATGGACAGATCATCCAAACAGAAAATAAATAAGGAAACACAAGCTTTAAATGACACAATAGACCAGATAGATCTAATTGATATTTATAGAACATTCCACCCAAAAGTGGCAGAATACACTTTCTTCTCAAGTGCACATGGAACATTCTCCAGGATAGATCACATCTTGGGTCACAAATCACACCTCGGAAAATTTAAGAAAATTGAAATCGTATGAAGCATCTTTTCTGACCACAACGTTATGAGACTGGAAATGAAGTACAGGATAAAAACTTTAAAAATCACAAATACGGGCTTCCCTGGTGGCGCAGTGGTTGAGAATCCGCCTGCCAATGTAGGGGACACGGGTTCGAGCCCTGGTCTGGGAAGATCCCACATGCCGCGGAGCAACTGGGCCTGTGAGCCACAACTACTGAGCCTGCACGTCTGGAGCCTGTGCTCCGCAACAAGAGAGGCCGCGATAGTGAGAGGCCCGCGCATCGCGATGAAGAGTGGCCCCCGCTCGCCGCAACGAGAGAAAGCCCTCGCACAGAAACGAAGACCCAACACAGCCAAAAATAAATAAATAAATTTATTAAAAAAAAAAATCACAAATACATGGAGGTTAAACAGTGGGATACCAAATAACCAAGAGATCACTGAAGAAATCAAAGAAGAAATTAAAAAATACATGGAAACAAATTACAATAAAAACATGATGACCCAAAACCTATGGCACGCAGCAGAAGCAGTTCTAAGAGGGAAGTTTATAGCAATTCAATCTCACCTCAAGAAACAAGAAAAATCTCAAATACACAATCTAACCCTACACTTAAAACAACTAGAGAAGGAAGAAAAAAGAAAACCCAAAGTCAGTAGAAGGAAAGAAATCATAAATGTCAGAGCAGAGATAAATGAAATAGAAATGAAGAAAACAATAGCAAAGATCAATAAAACTAAAAGCTGGTTCTTTGAGAAGAGAAACAAAATTGATAAACCCTTAGCCAGACTCATAAAGAAAAAAAGGGAGAGGACACAAACTAATAAAATTAGAAATGAAAAAAGAAAAATCACAACTGACACTTTGGAAATACAAAGGATTATAAAAGACTACTACAAACAACTATATGCCAATAAAATGAACAACCACGAAGAAATGGACAAATTCTTGGAAATGTACAATTTTCCCAGACTGAACCAGGAAGAATTAGAAAATATAAACAGACCTATCACAAGTAATGAAATTAAAACTGTCATTAAAAATCTTCCAACAAAAGTCCAGGACCAGATGGCTTCACAGGCGAATTCTATCAAACATTTACAGAAGAGCTAACACCAATCCTTCTCAAACTCTTCCAAAAAATTGCAGAGGGAGAAACACTCCCACATTCATTCTACGAGACCACCATCACCCTGATACCAAAACCAGAAAAAGATATCACGAAAAAAGAAAATTATATACCAATATCATTGATGAACATAGATGCAAAAATCCTCAACAAAATACTAGCAAACAGAATCCAACAGTACATTAAAAGGATCATACACCATGATCAAGTGGGATTTACACCAGGGATGCAAGGATTCTTCAATATACACAAATCAATCAATGTGATACACCACATTTACAAAGTAAGGAATAAAAACCATATGATCATCTCAATAGATGCCGAAAAAGCTTTTGACAAAATTCAACACCATTTGTGATAAAAACTCTCCAGAAATGGGCATAGAGGGAACCTACCTCAACATAATAAAGGCCATATATAACAAACCCACAGCAAGCATCATACTCAATGGTGAAAACTGAAAGCATTTCCATTAGGATCAGGAACAAGACAAGGATGTCCACTCTCGCCACTCTTATTCAACATAGTTTTGGAAGTCCTAGCCACAGCAATCAGAGAAGAAAAAGAAATAAAAGGAATACAAATTGGAAAAGAAGAAGTAAAACTATCACTATTTGCTGATGACATGATATTATACATAGAAAATCCTAAAGATGCCACCAGAAGAATACTAGGACTAATCAATGAATTTGGTAATGTTGCAGGATACAAAATTAATGCACAGAAATCTCTGGCATTCCTATACACTAACAACGAAAAATCAGAAAAAGAAATTAAGGAAACACTCCCATTTACTATTGCAACAAAAAGAATAAAATACCTAGGAATAAACCTGCCTAAGGAGGCAAAAGACTTGTAGTCAGAAAACTATAAAGCACTGATGAAAGAAATCAAACATGACATAAACAGATGGAGAAATATACCATGTTCTTGGATTGGAAGAATCAATATTGTGAAATGACTATACTACCCAAAGCAATCTACAGATTCAGTGCAATCCCTAACAAACTACCACTGGCACTCCTCACAGAATTAGAACAAAAAATCTTACAATTCGTATGGAAACAAAAAGACCCCAAATAGCCAAAGCAATCTTGAGAATGAAAAACAGAGTTGGAGGAATCAGGCTCCCCAACTTCAAACTATACCACAAAGCTAAAGTAACCAAGACAGTATGGTACTGGCACAAAAACAGAAATATAGATCAATGGTACAGGATAGAATGCCCAGAGATAAACCCACACACATATGGGCACCTAATTTATGACAAAGGAGGCAAGAACATACAATGGAGAAAAGACAGCCTCTTCAATAAGTGGTGCTGGGAAAACTGGATAGCTACATGTAAAAGAATGAAATTAGAACACTCCCTAACACCATACACAAAAATAAAATCCAAATGGATTAAAGACTTAAATGTAAGACCAGACACTATAAAACTTTTAGAGAAAAACACAGGAAAAACACTCTGACATAAACCACAGCAAGATCTTTTATGACCCACCTCCTAGAGTAACAGAAATAAAAATAAAAATAAAAAAATGGGACTTAATGAAACTTAAAAGCTATTGAACAGCAAAGGAAATCATAAACAAGACAAAAAGACAACCCTTAGAATGGGAGAAAATATTTGCAAATGAAACAACAGACAAAGGATTAATCTCCAAAATCTACAAACAACTCAAGGAGCCCAATATCAAAAAAAAACAAACAATCCAGTTAAAAAATGGCCAGAAGACGTAAATAGACATTTCACCAAGGAAGACATACAGTTGGCCAAGAGGCACATGAAAAGCTGCTCAACATCACTAATTATTAGAGAAATGCAAATCAAAACTACAATGAGGTATTACCTCACACCGGTCACTATGGTCATTATCAAAAAATCTAGAAACAATAAATGCTGGAGAGGGTGTGGAGAAAAGGGAGCCCTCCTACACTGTTGGTAGGAATGTAAATTGATACAGCCACTATGGAGAAGAGTATGGAGGTTCCTTAAAAAACTAAAAATAGAACAACCGTACAACCCAGCAATCCCACTACTGGGCATATACCCTGAGAAAACCATAATTCAAAAAGAGTCATGTACCACAATGTTCATTGCAGCACTATTTACAATAGCCAGGACACGGAAGCAACCTAAATGTCCATTGACAGATGAATGGATAAAGAAGATGTGGCACATATATACAATGGAATATTACTCAGCCATAAAAAGAAACGAAATTGAGTTATTAGTAGTGAGGTGAATGGACCTAGAGTCTGTCATACAGAGTGAAGTAAGTCAGAAAGAGAAAGACAAATACCTTATGCTAACGCATATACATGGAATCTAAGAAAAAAAAAGGTACTGATGAACCTAGGGGCAGGACAGGAATAGAGAGGTAGACATAGAAAATGGACTTGAGGACATGGCATGAGAGCGTGAAGCTGGGATGAAGTGAGACTAGCATCAACATATATACACTACCAAATGTAAAATAGTTGCCTGGTGGGAAGCAGCATAGCACAGGGAGATCAACTCGGTGCTTTGTGACCACCTAGAGGGGTGGGACAGGGAGGGTGGGAGGGAGGCTCAAGAGGGAGGAGATATGGGGACATATGTATGCATGTGGCTGATTTGCTTTGTTGTGCAACAGAAACTAACATGGTATTGTGAAGCAGTTATACTCCAATAAAGATCTATTTAAAAAAAAAATGAAAGGAGTAAAAAAAAGTTAAATATATAAAAATTAGAATGGGAATTTTTTTGCTTTAAATGATTGTTTACATAGCCCATGAAAGAAACCACGTTGGGCATTATTTTGTTCATGTGTGGTATTTTCTGTGTTTTCAGAGTATGTTTTCATAATAACACTTCAGGATAGTCCTAGAATGGTTCACCTTAACAAAGACTTTTGTAGCATTAGTGTCGCTCTTAAGCAACATGACATTGGCATTCTCCTGTGGGATTTCGGTTATCTCATCACCTTTGGCAGCAAGATTAGCAAGTGATGGAGGAGGCAGCTCTGTGCATCGTGTGATGTAAAGTGTATCTGTTAGAGCTGCACCTGGCAGCGAGCAACAGAAAACTCTAAACTACTGTGCTTGACTCAGATAGAAGTCTGTCAGTGTTATTAGGCCATAAAAAGCCCCTGTTAGGGAGTCCTGGGCAGGACAGCTCAAGTCTATGCCATTAAAGGTACAGCGTTATCACATCTTAAAAAACAAAAAACACTCCAAAAGACACCAGCATTCTATGATCTCAATCCATGTGTCCAAGCTCTTATCCAAGTATTTTCCCCCCCATTGCTTACAATTCTCTGCCTTCCTCCAGCTCTGAATTGTCCTCCTGAATACCTCCTTTATATTCAACCCGATGAAATTCTAGTCATAATGCAAGTTCAAAATAAAGTGCTACCCTGTCCAAAAAAAAAAAAAAAAAAAGATGCAGCAGTGAGACTCTAAGCCTCTGTGACAGGTTAGAATCAGAATGGGCAAAAATGCTGCTCCTCTAATCCCCACGTGGAAAGTAGCCCATCAAAGAACCACACTGAACTGATGTGTAAGCAAAAAGTAAAGTTCTAATGTGGTCTGCCACTAAAATTTTAGGTATGTTTGTTATTCAGTAGTTATCCCACCTAACAACTAATGGCTAATGCATCATTCAAGCAATAAATATTTATTCAGCACCTACACTATAGTAGGCTCTAGTAAAATGGTGGAAACGAGATAAACACAATTTCTGCTCTCATAAGATGTATAACGTTCTTAGACATCTTCCTGCTCACTTGGTGGAAACCTCCCGATAACTCTCCTCAACACTGGAGTATGTTCAAGTCTATCCCCTATATGGTAGTGGTGGTGTGCGAAGAAAAATGTGAAATGATGTTACTGACCCATCTGTAGACAAGTAATCAGGCTGTGCTAACTTCATAACAGACAACCTGAAAATCTCAGTGGTTTAAGGCAACGAAAATTTTATTTTCTTCTCACTCCTGAAAAATTCACCACGTAGTGACTGCTCTTTTGGGTGACCATCATGTGAGAGCTGGCTCAGAGACACATTTACTTCCATATTGAAGCTCCAAGGTTCCTTGGGTGTTTCCAAGGACTGGTTCGTTTTTTTCACCAAAGATGAGTGCAGAAAATGTGAGGAGGGCACATAGGTAAGCTTAACCACCTGGGACCCAAGGCGGAACACTCACCTTCACTCACGTGGTCATATCATCCTCTCTAGGTGCAAGGGAGCTGGGAAATGTAGTTCCTGATGGATAATACTTTTCCTTCAATTACTATGGAGAACGTATATAGTCCTACATAGCAAAACCGAAACTCACAGAAAGGACTATAAAAAAACACGTTTCCGATAACTTTCATACCTCTGAACTAGAACTGTACAATGACTGCACAAGGTATCACATCAGAAGAGGGTCCATTTCCAAGTTCTGATTCAGAAGATCTTCCAAAGCAGAGTCACTACGTATTGAATTTGGACTCATGCGGAAGCACCTCAGACATCTCTGGAGAAACAGGGGAACTGCTCTAAGTCACATTCTCCATCTCCAGCTGAATCATCAGAGCCACTGCTGTGGTTAAGAAAAAACACTGAAGACAGACTCAGGTCACTATCAGAGCTGGAATCACCATTCTAAAACACACAAAAGGACACAGCAAACAAAATAATCCACAACTCAGAAATAAACCACACAGACAGTATTTTCATAGACCAGTTTAAAAAAAAAAAAAACAAACCTAAACACTAAAGAAATGAACAGAAAATTGAAACAGAAAGAGACGAGCACCTGTCACAAAAATAGACGTCACCTCACTTGTAGAAAGGAGTATTTCTGGGTTTAGGGAGGAGGGATGGACTGTGAAATGTGAGTGCTGGGATGTGTTGTTTGCAGTGATGATGACATTTTTTCCTTCAGCTTCGGTCAGCCAGGGAACTCATCCCACCTCACAGCAGGATTATTCAAGCTTGGGGAAGCAGTGTCTGTAATTTAACCTCCCATCACAGCCTTTAAGAGGTCTGTATTCTCCCTTGGAATTTCAGACATGGGGAAGTCTCAATGCTGAAAAATAAAAAATCCATCCAGGTGCGAGCAGCTCCTTAGCTTTCTGCTTTCCACTCCCAGGCCCTCACAGCAGTGTTTTAGGGCACGTGGCTTCCCATGGGATTGCCCTGGAGGAGAAGCCAGAAGAATCCCAAGTTTTGCTTTCGGGTGATTACACTGGGTGATTAACTGGACTCTTGCCTTCGACCCAAATAAAATTGGATGCAATTCTGTGATGGTCAGTGTTGAGCTGCCGAGAAGGGGTAACATTTTCTTCCTCAGAACCGCTCCCCCTGGGGAGCCTTCCTCAGCCCTTCCAGGCAGAGATCTTTGTAGCTGCCACTTTTATTTGATTGCTCTGGGCCTCTTTGTGTCTGCCTGGGTCCTGAGCCCCACTGGACAGGACCAGGGTCATTAGGAGTAATTTTATACCTAAACTCAATGTATTCAGTGGCTCCTGGTACATAAGGGTGACAGTATTTTCCATTTTCCCTGCTTTAACGTCTGTCTATACCAACTGTACTGTATGGTCAGTGTAGTGAGAAGAGGAGGAAAACAAAACGCCTAGTTTAAAAGCTCATAAAGAAAAGGGGGTAGGGGCAGGAGAGTAAAAGGAGAGAGCCTGTCCTGTTTAGAAAAGCGTATTGCTCTACCCAGGGCAAAGGAAGCAAAAGTTCCTTCCCCATGTGATTTACCAAAAGGGTTTCCTCCGTGGGAAAGAAGGGTTGTTTTGAGCTTCAATATGTTTCCTTTTTCTGGAAGTGTTCAAAACACTAACCAAAGGACTTTTAACTTGGACTTGAGGAAGAGAGGAAACTGGAGAGAAGTCTGCTCTGAACGCTGGTAGTCCTTCAGGATCCCAGGTGAAGAATGCAGTGCACATTAGTCAGGATTCTCCAGAGAGAAAGAGGGCGTGTGTGTCTGTGTGTGTGGGAAGAGATCCAGAGACAGACAGAGTCAGAAACACAGAGAGATTTTAAGGAATTGGCTTACTTGATTGTAGAGGCTGACAAGTCCCAATTCTGCGGGATAGACCAGCGGGCTAGAGACGCAGGGAACAGTTGATGAAGCAGTTCAAGTCCGAAGGCCGTCTCCTGGCAGAATTCCCTCTTTTCAGGGCAGGTCAGTCTTTTTTCAACTGGTTAGATGAGGCCCATACACATTTGGAGGGTAACTGCTTTACTCAAAATATACTGATTTCAGTGTTCACCTCATCTAAAAAATATCTTCAGAGAAAATCTAGAATAATGTTTGATCAAATGGCTGGGTCTCATGGCCTAGCCAAGTTGACACAAATTAATCTTCTCAAAGTGCTTCTGCAAGATTCATCCAGAAGATAGTCTGGGGGCTCTGTTTCCCCTCCTCTGCTTTTCTCTGCACAGTGTAGGGTCTGGAGCCTTGGAACTGATTTCTTCCATCTTACAGGACAGCCCAGATTTTGTAGGGTTTAATGCTTATATAATTCGAGTGGCCCTCTTTAAGAAAAAGAAGAAAAACATATAAAACAATGTCCCTCGTTTATCTCAGACATTGCCAGCAGGGGGCGGCAGGGGGAGGCAGAGGTACAAACACTTTGGAAACCAGCAAAGCAGTTTCTTATAAAGGTAGCTGTTCATCCACCTTATGACAAAGCAATTCCAAAGAAAATGAAAACTTGTGTTGACAAAGTAACTGAAAAAGGGTTTTATGGCAGCTTTATTCATAACAGACCTAACATGGAAACAGCCCAAATGTCCATCGAGCTAACAATGGTATATTCACACAGTGCAATACTACCCAGCAATAGAAACACACGGATTACTGATACACACAAAAACATGGTTAAATCTCAACAACAAGCTGAGCTAAAGATGTCAGATGAAAAAGACTGCACAGTGTATTATTTCATTTGTTGAAGTTCTAGAACAGGGATAAAGCTAATTTGTAGTGAAGGCAGATCAGTAATTGTCTGGGGCTGGTGTGGAAGGTAATTGACCTCCAAGGGGCAAAAGAGAACTTTCTGGGATATTGGAAATGTCCTAAATTTTGACTGGGAAGGTGGCTACCCTTGTCAAAATTTGTCAAACTTATTGAATTGCACAGTTAAAACGAATGTATCTTATTTTATGGAAATCATTCCTTAATAAAGGTAACTTAAAATTATAAAACAAAGTATAAAAGTGAATATTTACTGAGAATTAAGAAATCTCAGCAAAGGAAAACTGTTTAAGCTGAAAAACAGAAATATCTCCAAGTCCAGAAAAAAAATCGTATTATTATTATTCTTATCATTATATCCGAGATGCTTCTATAACACGTTTCTTCTTATGTTTTTGACCGTATACTTTTCTGCAGCCTTCTTATATGATGAAGGTCTTGTAATTTATCTCTAGAGAAATTATAAAGTTATTTCAATATTTCCTGTGGCATGAAAGCATGAAATTTTCTTTTCAACTATTGAAAAAATGTTCTGTCCAGGCCATTACTGCTATTGTTAGATAGGGCCCCCCTCACTTGGACAATTAAGCATACTTATTCCTGGCCAAAAATATGAGTTTTCCTTCATTCTTTTTTTTTTTAATTTTTAAAATTTTTTTGCCACACCTTGTAGCTTGTGGGATCTTAGCTCCCCGACAAGGGATCAAACCCAGGCCCTTGGCAGTGAAAGTGCGGAGTTCTAACCACCGGACCACCAGGGAATTTGTGAGTTTTCCTTTAAAGTTACTCAAGCTCAGTGAGAACAATGAGCTACATTTCAGTAAAAAATTATAACTCCTGGATTGTCAGGAGGAATCCTCCCTGCGTTATGGGATGGATTTAGATGGCAAACACCAGGCTGTGGTTAAGTTTAAAGACCGTCCCCCTATGTTGGGAACAATTAAATAATACTAAAGATAAATGAGCCTAATAACACTAGAAAGTTAGCCTGGGTTCTTTACGAAAAATGCCAGTATCTCATTTCCCTTAGAGACAGAGATTGGTATGGAACAGATTGGGTCAGGCAACTGGAAAAATACTAGGTCACAGCTAATGGAACTCAGTGGCTCTGAGGCACCAGTCTATGGCCCTGGCTTCCACCAGGATGGACAGGAATATGTACTTTAGGATTCCCTCGTTCTCAAGGGCACCTGAGTGCTAATTTAGATATGACTCCAGCAAATTTGCCATTAACATGAACCCGATGGACCAAGAGATCTGTATTATACTGGTAGGACCACTTAACAGCTATTTTTGTGCCTTCAGTATGGTTGGGAGATGTAATTGCCCACAGTGAAGCCTTAACAGAATTCACCCAAAAGGCCTTAAATGACAGTAACCAGGCTATTAGCCTACTGAATTCTGAGGTCTTTATGATGAAGAAGGCTGGGTTACAAAGTCACATGGCCCTCCATAACCTTACAGCGTCTCAAGGAGGCACCTGCACTATAATTCAAACTGAATGCTACACTTTCATATCAGAAGAACCTTCTAATATTACACATTTAAAGACACATGAAAAAATCAGATTTGTGCCTTAACTGTTTCACTTCCTAGTCTTGGTGATTGTTTAGGGAGTTGGTTTGGTTCCAGAAGCTCACGGCTTAAATCCCTATTTAAGACTTTATTAATATTACTAGCTGTATTACTTACATCCCGTCTGTTTCGTAAGATTGCTGTCTCTTGTGTTACCCAATGCGTAAACAGACCTCCAGCAAGATTAATGAGGGCTAAACATCTTGAGGCAGTTGATCATATAAATAACTCTAAATAGAATAATTGTAATAGTACAACTCTAGATATGGGAAGAAGCAACAAGGGAAACATTTCCTGGATCATAATAGACTAGTAAGACAGGTGATTCTGTTACCGAGTCCAAGCTCACTCCGCTCGCCGCACGACAGGCCAATAAATTGGAGACGAGGTGTTGAGGCAAGAAATAGAGACTTTATTCGGAGCCTGCAGACTGAGAAGATGGTGGACCAGTGTCCTAGGGTACCATCTTGTCAGGGTTTGGATACCAGTTCCTTTTATAGCACAAAGAGGGGGAGGAGATGGAGGAAGTAAAGTAAAAAGGCCATAAGTTTTGCAAAATATCCCCTGGAATGGCCAGCCTCAGGGAGGGGACGTGTTAATTTCTTCTTCCTGGCAGCCATCCACAGGTGGACGGGGTCAGGATGTTTCCCTGAACAAAGGCACTTTGGTTTAACATTCAGGCAGAGGGGCAGGGTTCCCGGAGGCAGGCCGTTATGTATAGACGATATCCTTTTAGCGAACAAGAGCAACAGGAAGCAAAGGTTAAAGTAAAAGAAACAGATCCAACATGTAGTCAGATCTGGCTCTTCCCTGTTACAAGTCAGAGAATTGTCATGTTCCGCACTGGATTTATGCTCCAAATCCAGAGAATTTTAGATCATCAACAGGGCCTAATCAAAAAAACAGCACATTGAGTGGTCTATCGACAGAATCCTCACCTGATGAACCATTTTTTTTCAGTTGACATATATCATAATCCAGCAGGATGACAGTTTGAAGAATTTGGTCTGGAACACAGAAAAGAGCCCTTGGCACTTGATTCATGGAGAAAGCAGTGAATTATCCCCACTTACTCTGTCTTCCCTACTAACTTGATTTAGTTCATTTGACTGTAAGTCTTCATCCTTCAGCTGTTTCCATGTGCTCCTATACTTTTGTCAGATTTGACTCCCTGCCTCCTAAACTAATGTTAATTTAAAATCTCACATCACCTAGCCATTTCACTGAAATGCGCGACTATTTAATGCCAGCGTGTAATTGCCCAAGACATTAAAAGAACTATCAAAATGCCAAGCTTGGCAGACAGAGCCTATTGTCCGTAAATGACATTTTCAGCGGTTACTTTAAAGGGCTCAGCAGCTGTCATCCCCTGGGCAAGAGCTGGCAAATTGTTTTGCAAAATATCAACTTCTCTCAAAATAGAAACACATTCTGCTGATTATCAGTGTTTCTCTTTGAAAAAGATAATTACAATACTTTACTCTTGGATGGTTCTTCATACCTTATAAACCACTCTATTATCTCATCTCTTGAAATTAATTCTTATTCCCAGTTCATGTAAAAGGAAATCACGATTGTTTCAATTATCAGTCAGATATTAAGTCCTCCTTGTATATTTCTCGTCTTTCTTTTTTTTAAAATAAATTTATTTATTCCTGGCTGTGTTGGGTCTCCGTTTCTGTGCGAGGGCTTGCTCTAGTTGCTGCGAGCGGGGGGTCACTCTTCATCGTGGTGCGCGGGCCTCTCACTATCGCGGCCTCCCTTGTTGCGGAGCACAGGCTCCAGACGCGCAGGCTCAGTAGTTGTGGCTCACGGGCCCAGTTGCTCCGCGGCATGTGGGATCTTCCCAGACCAGGGCTCGAACCCTTGTTCCCTGCATTGGCAGGCAGATTCTCAACCACTGCGCCACCAGGGAAGGGAAGCCCTCGTGTTTCTTGATGTTGGGTTTGGTCATGTGACTTGCTTTGACCAATGGGATTGCTTAGTGTCTATGAGGCAAGCAAAGGCACGGATCTAGCTTGCCGTGTTGGGCACACCTTCGGGGTTTCTTCTATTGTGTGAAGAGCTTTCCCCACGTAGCTTCTGTGCCTTCCGCCCAGGCCCCAGAATTAGCCCATGTAGAGGACTGAGTTTAATCCACAGGGAGGAGACAAGCCCAGCTCACCCCTTGAAGCAGAGCCACTCCAAATCAGCCGATCTGCAGTGGATCTACCGACTACAAACACGAGAATAAATACCCATTGTTGTAACTGAGTTTGGTTACAAAGCATTATTGTCGATACAGAACCTGAAGTTTAGAGAGGTTGGAAAATTTTCCCAGCATGACACGGCTGCTAAGTGTTGACGATGAGATTCACACCCAGGTCTGTTATACTCTGAATAGATTGCTTTCCCTACTGTACAGCTCAGTGGGGCGTGAATAAGAGAAAATATCCTTCATGCACTTATTCTTTCACTGTCCTTTAGAGGCACCCTTCCATAGCGCCATGTTCAGTGGAATGGTTTTGTGAAGGCAGAGCAAAGAAATATACTTTTCTCTTTTGGTTCTATATGTCAGAGCAGATTCTAGATGAAACCAGAAGCCCAGTCCCTCGTGTCTTGTTAATGTCTTTCAAGTTAATGGCAGACTTGAAATCGAAACTTCAGAGGTCTAGAGATTAAAGAAGGGATATATCGTTGTGATTAAGAGCACAAACTTTGGAATCAAGCAGACTTAGCCTTCAATACTGGTTAACACTCTATGTGTGAGATATATATATAGATATATAATTTGGATACATTGTTTAATTTTCCTAAACTTTAGTTTCCTAACATATAAAATGAGTTCAGTAATATGAACCTTATAGGATTATCCTGAAGATAAATGGCCTGATATAAAAATAGGGTCTGATGCTTATTAATATTAAAATTATGGATTCTAGAATTAGGCTGTCTAATTAGGCTGTGTGATCCTTCATTTAATGTGTGGACTTAGGTGAATTCATAAACTCTGTTCATTAGACTACTTTCATATAAAATGGGGACAAGATTGTATTTATAGGATTACTTCATAGATTAAATATGATAATAAAGGATCTGACATACAGTATGTATTCAATATATTTTAGCTATTATTTTTCTTTCTTAATAAGTAAAGAGTAGCTTTATTAAAAAATTTCATTATGATTATTCTACACTCTGATGCTATAGGGGATTGGAAAATTCTGGTAAATTCTCAATCTCTTTGCAGGGAGACTTTTTTGAGTATAAACTCAGTGCTGAACATGAAAAGAAAATTTCCAAAGGACACGCTGCTAAAAGCTTAAACTTTTAGAACTAGAACCTTGATCACATGTTATGTGAACATTCTTATTTTATAGAATGTTACAGTGCAACCAAAGCCCAAGTCCTTTACTCCCAAATGCCAGGGAGAAAAGGACGGTATGTGTGTGTGTGTGGGAGACACAAAGGCTTTCAAAGGCCAGACAGGTAACATAAATGCATATGGAATAAGAAAATAGTGAGTGGTGGGTACAGGTGAAAATGTAAAAATTAAGCCCTGCTTTAAGAAATTCAGTTTCCAGGGCTTCCCTGGTGGCGCAGTTGTTGAGAGTCTGCCTGCCAATGCAGGGGACACGGGTTCGAGCCCTGGTCTGGGAAGATCCCACATGCCGCGGAGCAACTGGGCCCGTGAGCCACAACCACAGAGCTTGTGCGTCTGGAGCCTGTGCTCCGCAACAAGAGAGGCCGCGACAGTGAGAGGCCTGCGCACCATGATGAGGAGTGGCCCCCGCTTGCCACAACTAGAGAAAGCCCTCGCACAGAAACGAAGACCCGACACAGCCATAAATAAATAAATAAACAAATACTTTAAAAAATAATGACTCCCTTCTTAAAAAAAAAAAAAAGAAATTCAGTTTCCAAATTCCGAACACATTATGTTGGCAAAACAAGGCATGTCTACAAGGTACGTTCCACTGATGTCTCTCTTTGGGTGGCAGGGGAGGGCATTTGTTTCACAGCCCTTGCTGGCAGTGGAAGGTAGTGAGATATTTCTGTGTTCACTGATGCAGTGAGGATGTCAGATATCCTTGAGCATCTATTTGCATGGGCTGATTTCTACTCAGAATAGACTGTTCTGAAGGAGGTTTGTGTACAGGTGCAGGGAACAGATCCTGGAAAGGAGTGGTGGGCTTGCTGTCCACCCACCCTTGTGCCAGAGCATGGTGCAGAGTTGGGCAGGGTGATGTGTGAATGGAACCTCTAGGACTGTGCATTAAATCACAGGTATGTGTAGTGGCCCTGCAGCACCAGGGACCGTGGAGTTACGTCAGAGCCCTGTGTAGGGGTGACTGTTTTCTGAGAAGCCGTGACCCGAGCAGCACAATGTGAGGCCCTAACAGCGTGTAACACGAAAGAACAAACACATCTTCCCCTACTGCTATAGAACAGACAGGGGGTGATTCTTTTTCTGTCACTGTTTTGTTTTTGTTTTTAATTTAATTTTTATTTTATATTGGAGTATAGTTGATCAACAATGTTTTATTAGTTTCTGGTGTCCAGCAAAGTGATTCAGTTATACATATACATATATTCATTCTTTTCCAGATTCTTTTCCCATATAGGTCATTACAGAATATTGAGTAGAGTTCCCTGTGCTATACATCGGGTCCTTGTTGGTTATCTATTTTATGTAGAGTAGTGTGTATTATATATGTCGATCCCAAACTCCTAATTTATCCCTCCCCCAACCTTTCCCCTTTGGTAACCATAAGATTCTTTTCAAAGTCTGTGAGTCTGTTTCTGTTTTGTAAATAAGTTCATTTGTATCATCTTTTTAGATTCTGCATCTAAGTGATGTCATATGATGTTAGACAGGGGGTCATTCTAACAGGAGACAGTGTCACCCCTCGGGGAGGCCCAACAGATGAGGAAAGAAGTGTGTCATTTGTAAAACTATATTCCAAAATGATTAGACTGTTTGGTTATTCTTCATTCAAGTGACTTTGATGGGAAGTGAAATATTATTTTTATCCATGTACTAGAGAAAGCTTGAGCCCTGCCGTGTCACGTCAGTCATGTCATTCTGAGCCCTCCTGAGTTTGGTGTAGATGGCAGGTTCCAGAAAATGCCTGGGTGTGCAGGCTTCTTCCGGAGAGCATGGCTTTCCCCAGAGGGCTCTAGAAACCTTTACTTCTCAGGGCCTGAACAAAAGGGCAAAACCTAGGGGAATCTGAATTTGAATGTCACGGCTACTTTCCTCTTCTGCAACCACAGGCTGGAAAGTTCTTGGGAAACAAGTAGACGAGGCCCTGATTTTGAATAAATGCCAGTGAACATTATACAGTTTCAAAATAGGCTAGTTACTAATTTTAGGAAAAATTATATTGAGAGATATTGCCACCTTGCAACTGTGGCCCATGGTTTGAGGATGACATGTCAAGTTCTCTCCTGATATATCTATACATCTATATTTGTATCTATATTTTATAAGAACCTTTCAAATTGAATCCTGTTATCTGCATTTGAAAGATGAAAAATAGAGGCTTTGAAAAGTCAGCAACTTGCCCAGGATTACCCAGGAGGTGTTCAAACCCAAGCCTGATTGATTCCAAATCTGCAGTACCTACTCGGCTTCAGAAATCTCTGGACCTACTGTGTACCTCGCATTGACCATAATGTTTTGTAACCCAGAGCTAGTTGCTCCACTATTATTTTCATTGCTTATCCATGTGGAAATTATCCGGAACCTCTTCAGCCTTCTGGTTCACTGTCTGTGTGCACAGCATGCTAATTAAGTTCAGCACTGAATCTATTTCATCAAGTCTCTGGGTCCGTGGAGAACTGAGTCATCACTGGCCCACTGATCCCATAGCTTGGAGCTATGGGATCATCCACTCACCCCTTCATCTACAGCTTCTTCATTTATGTCTGCACTTGAGATTATTGTAAGCAGGAAGAAAACTCCTGGCCTGGCTTTTCAAGAAACATAGATTCACATATATAAATATTTATCTTTGAGAGGAGCATTTTACCCTTCACAACTAAGGGGGTCAGAAACTTGCTGCATCTTTTTAACTGAAGAGAGACTCTATTTCCTTTCAACTGTGGGTCACTGATTTGTCTCATTCTTTTCAGATTCTTTTTTAAAAATAATTTTGTATGGTAAATTGATCTATGAAAAGCTAAGCATATTTAATGCATACAGTTTGATGATAATGTGTATTGGATTTAATGTACACAGTTTGGACATATACGTACACCCAGCTGTGAAAGCACAACCACAATCAAGGTAATAGACATAACCATTCCCTCCAAGGTTTCCTTGTGTCCCTTTGTTTTTTGTTTTGTGTGTAGGGGAGATAAGAAAACTTAACATGAGATCTACCCTCTTACATTTTTAAGTGCATGATATAGTATTAACTACAGGTACTATTTGCACAGCACATCTCCAGAACTTATTCATCTTCGTAACTAAACTTTTATGCCCATTGAACAAGGACTCCCCGTATATTGACCTTCGCAGAACATCCCATTTGGCACAAGATGATGACTTAATGAGTCTCTTATGATGCTAAGCAACTGTTTGTTGAGAGAGAAATTCCTCGGAGCATATTTACTATTCCCTGTGCATCCCTGATTCCCAGAAAGAGATGGAAAACATATGTAGAATAATCATAAGTTTAATATTAAAAATGCATTACCAAGAACGTACTGTATGCAAAGGAAAAGAAATGTTTGCCTCTCAAATTTTCCCAGGAAGAAAAGATTATGCAAGGAAAAGAGAAAGTGTGGAGATATGGTTGATTTTGGGGTAGGGACCCTGTACTATGTCATCAAATGAACCATGAGCAAGGGGGAAAAGGTGTAAACTGAGATTACTCCGGTGACTTGCAGTTCTGATAAATTGTCAGGACAATGCAGAGGCTCATGTTTCACGAGCAAGAGCTCTGAATGATGGTTTTAGTGTCCCAGAGAGCTCAGTAACTGAGAAGTTTTCCACCTTATGGTGGATGTGTGTCTAATCACAGGAAGGAATCTTTTTAAAAATTATTTGTTTGTTTTGCATTTCTCCACTCAGCAGCAGAAAATCTTGGACTGGAGCCCTTAGCTACACTCTGCTTGAGTGCCAATTTCCAGTGTTTTAAAATGAATCTTTCAACGAATACTAATGTTCTCCAAAGAAAGTACCCAGAGACCAGCAAAACAGTGTTCATGGCTTCAGGATGATAAAATGGGGAAAGCATTAAACTGGAAGCGCCTGAACCCAGTTTCTAATCCCACCTCTGCTTTGCACCAACTGTGTGACCTTAGGCAAGTCACTTTACCTCTCTCTGGGCCTTAGCTTTCTCCTCTGTAAAATAAATAAAGACTTCTGAGTCATCCAATACAATAGTCCCTAAGTACGTGTGAATTAAATTAAGATTCACTTTCTCAGTAACACTAGTGAACTTTCAAGTGCCACATGTGGTGAGTGGCTACAGTATTACTAGCACAGAGTGTAAACCATGTTCGTCCTTAAAGAAAGTTCTTCTGAAGAGTCTAGTAGAGATAGTGTGTCTGTTCCGTTCTAACTCAAAACTTTTGAATCTGTGCCCACATGCCATCTGTGTGAATCAAGATGACAAGGCATGGACTCCTGGCCCTAGCACAGTAGTGCTTGTCTGCTAAACGTGCTAATGAGGGTGGCATTTGTGACAGAGTGGGGAGGTATTGGCTGGGATCCCTGTTCACCCACCAAGCAGATGCAACATGAAACACGATGGAAAACCCCACCAAAGAAGAATGAAAGAGAGAGGGGCTGGCAGATGGCACTCCTGCATTCCCATCCCCAAATCTCCCACGTGGTCAAACCTCAGAAAGGAGCAGAAATATTAGACCCAGCCCTCAGAGAACAGGGGTGTTTATTGTATACTTACCCATAACCAGCTGATTCTGGATAATTCACCATTTAGAACCTGGTTAATGCTATAAGAACTCAATTCCAAAGAAACCTGTGTCTAGAGTAGGCTAGACATCATAGGCTCAACTTCCCAGCAAACCATGAAGAAAATGATACCCAGTACCATCTCTCTGGGCCTCAGGACGTGGCACTCAGAGGACCAAATCGTGATCATTTCTGGTCATTCAGCTCCTGTCCTTTGGCCACTTAACTCCTATTCTTTCCTTGGACACAGCCGACTTTGGTTGCTCCCGTGGTTGTTGGTTTTTACTTTTTGAGTCAAGAGAGCTCAGAGCACAGGAAAGGGGCACAGTTAGAAGGATGTGGGGATTCAGGCCAAATGCAAATAATTCCTGCACATTTTTCATTCTAATGGAGTGCAATTGAATCCACAGCTGAACCTCATTTAATCATGGCCTCGGGGTCTAGAGAGCTGGGCCAATGGAAAATCCACTGCAACAGTCTTTCAGCCTGAAGTTTACATTCTGTGCTCAACCCGTGTCAGCTCTTGCTCTAATAAAGTAGGACTGATCACAAACATTTATCTAGCACTAGTTATGCACTTGGAATGCTTCCAAATGCTTTAGATAGAATTGCTCGTTTAATCCTCACGGGAAACTTAGGAGGTAAATATTGTGAGGTGTTGCCATCTGACAGTGTGAAACTAAGGCACAAAGAGTTGAAATGATTTGCATGAGGTCACAGAACTAGGAAATGATGACCATGGATTCTGCACTCAGGGACTCTAGTTTCAGAGTGTCCAGTTTAATCATGATGCTATATAGCTTTTCTAAATAAAATAGATTTTTAGCTGAAAGCCAGCTTGTAAATAGCAGAACTTTTGTAAATGAGGTAGTTTCAAGGTTGACAGAGAAATGAGGCAGAGCAGAGCGCTTGTGACAGGAATGCGGGTGAGACCGGTTGACCCTGGTTGACCCTGTTTCAACAAATCAGTGACCACACCGGTCATGCAAATTAAAACCCCAAACACATTCTTACAACAGAAGCTCTTAGCTAATACAGCATTAATTCATTAGACTTTTACCTTCTTCTCCTTACTGGGAAAGTGCAACAATGATGTGGTCAGAAGGAAACACATGATAATGTCGATGGGGGCATAAAAAGGTGATGTAGAAAAGCAAGGAGTTGAGGGAATAAATTTGAAATGTAGGGGAGGAGCCCACTTGAGATTGCGTTTGAACTGATGGTGTTTGTCATCTTTTAAGAGTGTTTACAAAGAAGTGCAGGAAGGGGCAAGGTACTTCTTCCTGCAATGCAGGCAGCTGCTACCCCATGGTTAGAGGGTGTCCTATGATAGTAGTCAGGGTGAGACTCTTCCAGACACAATATGAGAAAAGGCTAAGAGGTTAATGCACAGTCATACACCTAATATGATTTGTCAGTACAACAACCCTCTCCTTTGAGGCAGTAGTATGAAAGAGTTTAATGCTTTCCCTAAGACACTGAGGGTCACATGTAGTAACTTAAAAAAAATTAGTTTATCTGAGTGCTATATGTCTAGCTCTTTCATACTCACTTTGTATTGCTTGTTGGTGGTAAACATTCTAAAATTCATTTCAGAGACAGAGGCGTGCTTTAAGAACATTTTGTCACTGTGTCCTCTCCTATCACCAACATCCTCATTTCAGCACACATGCACACACTTGCATGCACACCCACTCACACACACTTCTCAATCTGAATTCCAGCATGAAGTATCAAGTTCTATAAGCATTTAGCATTCCGTTTTCCTGGCTCTGTTATTTCTATTCACTTCCTTTTGCACCTCCACTCCCTTTCCTGAATGATCAGCTCCTCTCTGGAGGCAAAGTCTGTAGGATTCAGCCATTACTAGCTTTGTAATTGGTGTTGGCTATTTACTAGCTGTGTCATTATGGAAAATGGAAACTTTTCTTATCCCCTGGGAGCCTCATTTTCCTCATATGTAAAATACATCTGCTGTTTTGGACTTCACAGAGCTGTTGGGGGCAGATCAAATGTCTAGGGCATAATAGATGTTTAAAGGATCAGTTTCTTTTGCCGATTTCTTCCTTTCTTAGCTCTAGGGCGTGGACAATGGTAGATATTAATAAGCTCATTGAATGTTTGTATGAATGAAAGAGGATGGATTCTCAGTGCATGGCAATGGTTCTGAGCTCAACACAGTAAAAACATCTCCCGAGCACACTATTAACTCGATTTCGATCCCTTACTTTCCTAAGTTCTTTTCTCTGTCTTTTTACAGACTGTGCATTCCAATCCCTTTTGGTCGTACCATTATAATGGCATATCTGACTCTGCAGATATGTGGGTTCACTATGAGCTGTGTAGCCCTAATAGCTAGGAAGATGATGAAAATAATTCAGAATAAAACCAAGCAGTTGAATCCAATCAAGGTTAAGATAGCATGGATTACAAATGTTCTTGAATAGACAAGAGAATAAGATACTGATAGGACTCCCACTCAAGGTAGTAGACCATTTGCCTCGTTAAACTTTTAAAGTCTCCACCACAGTGATCATAAAAAGCATGCAAATAAATTTTAATCAAGGTCCTAGACAGTATCGCTAGTTCTTATGTAACCTTTACTAGTTGAGACGGTAACTTCAAAATTGTTTAGATAATATAACTCTTGTTAGCAAATAAGAATCTTTTAGCACTGAGAAAATTTGGAAATAAATGTAGACATGCTTAAGAGAATTACGGTATTAATATTGTGTATTAAATATGTGCTTGAATCTTAAGAGTTTGTAATATTTAAAATAATTTTGTCTTTGAGAGTAACATATCAGCTGTATGATTCCAATGTGAAATGTGTAATAGCAATTGATTTAAATGAGTGATTTGAGATTGAAATTTCACCATGCAATGTGAGACTGTTTCTAATACAAATTTAAAATTTCTATTTTTATAAGTTTAATTTCTAGATTTGAAAAAGGAGTGATTTAGGTGCTTGAGAAGATTTTTCACATGTCAAGTATTTGAAGTTCTTAAAAAAGAAATTTAATGTATTAAATTTATAAATTGAGTTTAAAATATTCAAAAGAGTTAAAAATTTGAAGTTTTAAATAGGACAGAATGTTAGTTGAAGTCCCTTTAAAACTGAGTGTTAGATTTTGCTAAATTTATAAGTAAAATAAAAAGATTTGTAAGTAGAACTTAAAACAAGAAAAAAACTAGAATACTTAATTAATTGTAAATTAAATATTAATATTAAATGACTTCTGGATAATCTTTTCTATTAATGTCTTCCTAGGGAACCCGAAATCTTACCTCAACAGCTCATTAAACCTAGTTTCTTTCATTCTTCTTTTGGTGACTATCCCAGCAATGAATTGGGGAGTTGGATGTAAGCCACCTGAAGGGTCGTGTTATGGGGTCTGAACCAGCACTGAAATTAATCAGGAAAATGACTTCAGGCAGCTCAGATTTCCACACACAGTGTTGTCTATAATGGGCAGTGTGTAAATATAGTCTTCTCTCTCAGAGATGCCGATCTTCTTAGGTGAATAAAGAAAGATAAGGAGGGAAAAAAATAAAAAAATAACACAAAGTAACAGCAACAGGAAAATGAAACAAAATAAAAACAAAGCAGAAATCACCAGCCCTGAACTGAAGTCAGCTCGCTGGAAAAGTTGGTACAGTCAAGCAGAAACCAAAGCATGATGGGAGATGTCATTCCAGCATGATGAAGGGTGCTGTATCCTAATAGCTAAATGTCAAGCCATTTCATATGCATTACAAAAAAGACAACTGGAGTGAGAACAGGAACTGCAGAAAAGTGGCAAGCATTTAACCTTCATGAGAGTATTTCAGAAGATATTTTGTTGCTTTATGCCTGTAAGGTATGTCTGTCCATAGTGAGTGAAAATGACCATCTGTAATCAGTTACAAGTACCAAAATATGGTGACATAAATGGTAATTTCAAATAAATCACAGCCTTGTATTATATTAGTACATATAATAAATGCTTTATTTTGAATATAGACAATTTTATTAATGGACACTTAGCTCCTCACTAATAAACGTTAAACAAACAAAAAAAAGAATATCAGTTTGAACCGTATGCTGAGTTATGGCCTGTTGGGGGCCCACATGACCCAGTTTAGCCCTCTTATTTATCCAGGGGTGGAAGTTATGCTACAGGAAAATACGCTACAGAAAAATATGATACCCAGGTACATACAGTAGAGACTATATTCCCCCAAATAAAATCAATGTTTTATTTAGTTTGGCATCACTGTGATGCCAGAAACACCCTGCTTTATCTCCCCCCCCTTTTCTAGCTAATCCCTCTTTGGTGTTTGAGCTAGGATTTAGTAATCTAATGTGCTGCTAAATACGACACTGTTTTAAGTTTTCTTCCAACAGATTTTTGTTTTAAATAAAGAGAAGGCTCAGAATATTTCAAGGTGTTTTAACATTTCCATTTTCTGAACTCCTGAAATATATTTTGAACTGGATAGAATATAATCATTTGAAAACACAATTTCACAGTCTTCTTGTCCAGCGCAATTAGCACAGTGCATCTGAGGAAAAAATAATTTACATTTACTGAATTCCTTCCAGGTGCCAAACAAGCTTGTACCATAGTCCTTGAGAGATGCAATTTTGTCATCTCTCTACCTTTGGTACTTGGCACTAAGTCATGTCCAGCAAGAGTTTGTTGAAATATACCAACTTACTAAGGTAAAGGAGTCACTTGTTTATAAGGTCCAACTCCTGACAGAGAAGTGAGGGCTGTAACAGAAGCCTTCAGAAAGTTCTTGGAAACAAAACAGGGAAAATGATGACTTCTCCTAGAGATGGGAGATGTGGGTTAGCTATAATTCTAGGGACTTCAACTACACTTGGATCAAATTTCCATACATTTCTACAGCATTAGGGATTTTCTTTTCTTTTCTTTCTTTTCTTTTTTTTTTTTGATAGGCAAGAAGTGGATTTATTTAGAGAGATTCACATTCCGTAGACAGAGTGCGGACTCTCTCAAAAGGCGAGAGCGACCCTGGGAGACACACTCCACAGACAGAGTGTGGGCCATCGCAGGTGAGCGGCACTAGGAATTTTCAGTGGACATTCTTACTTACGTGGCATGGTTTCATTTGTAAAGCCAGCGGAAAGAAGCTGAAATGTATGTAGAAAGGAAAACATGAAAATAGGAAGGCAAGAATCAGAGACTAGAGTAGGCATTCTGATAGTAATGGGTCATGTCAGGGTACATCCACTGAAATGAGATTGCTCTAGACAGAAACAATTTTAAAAATCAGCTAAGACTGAGTTAGACCACACATTTCTGCCGGAATATTGTGTGTGTGTGTGTGCGTGTGTGTGTGTGTGTGTGTAGTGTGTCTGTCTGTCTGAGAAGTCAGTTGTTTATTCTGACATTCTGATTGTCTGGAGCAGTGTCAGGAAATCCATGCAGTGGGCTCTTTCATTTGGGTGAAGATGTAGTCCCTGCAAAGATCTTATGAGACACTACCACATTCTTTTTTTTTTTTTTTTTTTTAAATAATCAGTTAGCCACATTTCTCCTTAGCCAGCGGTTTTCTGGTCACACGTACTGAACGATAGCTTCAGTTGTGTTTTGCTTGACTGATTGTCATAAATCCTTACACTTAGACCATGTCTCAACACAAAAGAAGCTTTCAGGAAATGTCAGTGTTGATGAGTTTTTGCTGAGAAAATTAAACGCAACAGAGACTTCTCCTCTCGGTAACTAGGAGAAAAGCCCTATTGTTTCTTTGGGCCTGAGATACTAATGATTTAAGCTGATAGATTATTAAATTTTGCTGTTTTAATACATTTATAAAAATACATGTATTAAATAAATGAATGCTGCAAATTCCACACTGTATTTCAAAGTGCTGTTCACTAGTCTCTTGTAAAGTGTTGTAAGACACATATAAAAAATATTTAAGGCCCTTTTGAGAGCTATAAAAATGACAGTGAGCATCTACTATTTAAACCCAAATACTAAGCCTAGTCCAGTGTCCTGAACGTGCAGGGAATTTAATGAAAATTTCCTGAATAATGAACTGTTGCTACAGTCAATTCAATGGGAAGAAAAAATAAATCACTCAACAAATTTGTGTCAGCTAGGTAAAATGACAAATTAACAACATTTTATTTTACATCTGGTCAGTCAAGAAAAAGACTCTCTTCAGATGCCCACAGGCCTCAGAACCCACACCGATTTCTGAATAGCTGGCTGGTGAATCAGGAGTCTTCCTGAGGCAATTATAGAGAAAAAGAGGAAGAAGAACATGTTTCTCAGCCACTAAGTTTCCTATTAGTTTGTGTAGAAACAGAAGAGCATTCAAAGTTTATTTTATTATTTTTTTCTTAAGAGCAGTTAAGCTTTGTAAGAAAGCAGACCACAATTTTTTAAAAAAAGTTTAATATTCTGCTAGATGCATAAAATGATGATCTTGCAAGGAAGAGAAGAAAAAAGATTACGATGCCTCTGTTAGAGCATTTTGCTTCTGTGTCCTGTACTCCAAACTCCTTCTTACAGAAAGAGGTGAAAGAAGTCTCATGACCACAGCCTTCTCATCCATCCCTACTCATTTTTGCTTGGCCATCCTATGCTGCTTAAATATCAGCTAGATACAGACCACCCCAAAATATAATCTCCAGCCCAAATCACTTGACTGAACTCCATTTATGGGTCCCCAGTTGCTTACGGACAAGATCCACCCGAGGGCTGCATAGACGTCTCAGATTTAGGGTGTTCAAAACAGATACTGTCTTTTTTTTTTTTTTTTTTTAATTTAATTTAATTTTTTAAAAATTTTATTTATTTAATTAATTAATTTATTTTTGGCTGTGTTGGGTCTTCGTTTCTGTGCGAGGGCTTTCTCTAGTTGCGGCAAGCGGGGGCCACTCTTCATCGCGGTGCGCGGGCCTCTCACTACCGCGGCCTCTCTTGATGCGGAGCACAGGCTCTAGAGCGCAGGCTCAGCAATTGTGGCTCACAGGCCTAGTCGCTCCGCGGGATGTGGGATCTTCCCAGACCAGGGCTCGAACCCGTGTGCCCTGCATTGGCAGGCAGATTCTCAACCACTGCGCCACCAGGGAAGCCCCTGTCTATTTTTTTTTTAAACCAGCCTACCCTCTTCTGTAGTCAAAAGGTCTATGATCCACACAGTCACCAAAACCAGAAACTCAGACAACACAGTGAACTCCTCGCTCCCTCCCCCCCACACGTGAGAGATATTCATCATCACTGGTGATCTGTACATCTATACATGATCTATACACTGATGATCAATACATCACTGAGATCTATTCATTCCACATGTGCAGTATATCCTAAGTCCATATATTCCTCTCTGTTCCCTGTGCCGCTGCTAACTGCAGAATTGCTTTACAATTTTAAAAATTCATTTCATTTTAATTAATTTAACTTTCATTAAAAAATTTCTTATTTTTAAATTAGAACTTGGGGGAATCTAAATAAAATTCTAATACAGTCTCATTACAAAGAAAAACAAAAATATATATAGAAGTATACATAATAAAGTCTCTTACATTTCCCCACCTCACTCTCATCTCCAGAGGTAACAATTATTAACATATTACCTAGTGTCCTCCCAGATCTTTTTTCTATGCATTCAAGGAAATATGCACTTATACACATAATTATAGCTATTCAAACATAAATGGAACTACAGTGTCTTGATTTATAATACTGTGTTAACCGTGTCTTGGAGATTATTCCATATTAGTATATATATTAATATCTAACATTTATTTAGTAATAACTATGTGCTAAAAACTGTTCTGTGTTTGATATGTATTATCTCACCTAATTATCACACTATATCTGTGTAGTTAGTACTATAAATAATATCCCTATTTCACACATCAGAAAATAGAGGCATATAGAAGTTAACTAACTACAGACAAAATAGACTTAAAAATGATTTAGCTAGGTTGCAGAATATAATGCCAATTTAGATTTCTATATACCAGCAATAAACCAACTGAAAGTATTAAAATACACAATAGCATAAGAAATCAAATAACTAAGAATAAATAGAACATGTTGTAAATTAAAGTTATAAAACATAATTGTGTGAACTTAAAAAAACACCTAAATAAGCAGAGAGAGAGATCATGTCCCTGGAAGATTCTATTTCGTAAAAAATTAAGATTCTCCACAAATTGGTCTATAAAATCAATATAATTAAAATCCCACAGAAGTATGTGTATGCAAATGAAAAGGGCCAAGAATAGCCAAAACAATACTGAAGAGGGTCAATGTGGAAGAAAAATTAGAGTCAAGCACCACATTTATTTTAAAGGAATAGGAAGATGGTATGAAAAACAAAACACATGTCACAGAATATAAGCTCAGTAACAGCTTCATCCTTATACAGTCACTTGATTTATGAAAAGGGCACAACTGCAGAGAAAGTAGGAAAGGATGGTCTTTTCAATAAGTGGTGCTAGAACAAATGAATACCCACAAGAAAATGAAATCTTGACAATATCTTTTAGCACACACACACACAATTCCAAATGAATTGCATACATTAAAATAAGGAAATTAAAACAATAATTTTCTAGAAGAAAACATAGAAGGATGTCTTTGAAACCCTGTGTAAGGTAAAGATATTTTAAGCAAGTCATAAGAATAGTAAAAACCATAAAGAAAAAAAAAAGGATAAATTGGTCTAAATTAAAATGAAGAAGAAATTCTATTCTTCTAAAGACACCATTTAGGACAGTGAAGGGGCAAGCCCTAGATGGACAAAGATGTTTGCCTTGTACTTATGGGATGAAAGATTTGCATCTAGAATATATTTTTTAGAATTTAATAAGAAGAAAGGCAGATGGACTAAAAGAAATGAATCACAAAATACATCCAAATGACCCACAAATGCATAAATATAGAGGGCTCAATATCAGTACTCATAAATAAATGAAAACACAGTGAAGTACTACTACACACCACCAGAACGGCTATAATGAGAAAGACTGAAAATGTCTAATATTGGAGGGAACATATTACAACTGTGCTGAAGAGAGTTTAAATGGGTCCACCAGTTTAGAAAAACGGTTGCACACGCTCATACCCTGTGATGCAGAAATTCCATTCCAAAAGGCCTGAATTGGGGCTTCCCTGGTGGCGCAGTGGTTGAGAATCTGCCTGCCAATGCAGGGGACACGGGTTCGAGCCCTGGTCTGGGAAGATCCCACATGCCGCGGAGCAACTAGGCCCGTGAGCCACAATTACTGAGCCTGCGCGTCTGGAGCCTGTGCTCCGCAACAAGAGAGGCAGCGATAGTGAGAGGCCCGCGCACCGTGATTAAGAGTGGCCCCCGCTTGCCGCAACTAGAGAAAGCCCTCGCACAGAAATGAAAACCCAACACAGCCATAAATAAATAAATAAATAAACAAAAGGCCTGAATAAGAATGGTCTGGATCAGTTTATAGAAAAATAGAAATTATGAGTTCATAGAAGTCCGGTGGCACTCACCCCCCAAATTGTCTGAACCTAATGCCTATATAGGGGTATTCAACTCCATTTAAATTTTCTTCTATTTAAGAAATAAACAAAACTGGAAACCACTCAGATGTCCATCAAAAATAGCATGAATAAATACATTTGTGGAGTATTCACACAATGGAATGTCACACACGAATAAAAACTAACAATAACTACATGCTATAACATGGATGAATCCCTACCTTAAGAGAAAAAGCCAGACACAAAAGCACAAATGTGTGATTCAGTTTATGTAGACTTCAAAAACAGAAAATACTAGTCTATTATAATTGTTTAAGAAAGAAGAGTGGTTACATTAATGTAGTTTCCTTTAGGGAGAATGAAGGGTACTTCTGAATATTATTTTATTACATTTTCTGAGTACTGCTTTTATTTCTATTTATTTTTGTGAAAATTAGGCTACCTTACAAGTGCTTTGTGCACATTTTATATGTGATATCTGATAAAATTAAATTTAAAAAATAATAAAAGAATGGAATTAATGGTAATATAGTGAACAGTTTTGTAAATTTATAAGAAATGGACAAATTCCAAAAAGATATAGCTTTTCAGAATTGACTCAAGAAAAAAATAAAAAAATAATACCTCTAAACTGTTCAAGAAACTAAGCTTTTTATGCATTCCTTTTTCATTTGTGATGTCAGAGTTATGTTATCCTTGTAGAATAATTTGGGCAGATTTCCATATCTACCATAATTTCTGTACTCTGGAGCAATTTCTATTTTATAGAAACTATGTGTTCTTGAAAATCTGGAGAAACACAAGATATTATTTTGACCTTATGTGGATTTAGGAAGAAATATTTGACTACCTTTACTTTTCTTCTATTCAAATATCCTATCTCTAATCTATTAAGGTCTTTTTTTTTTAACTTCCTTTTGAATTAATTTTGGAGATTTGAATTTCCCTAGAGACATGTCTACTTTCACATTCACATTTATTTATCTGCATCATCAATTGTTGGGTAACTAGTTTATCTACCCTTGAAGGTAAAGGTATAGTTCCTTCTATGAAAGTAACCTTGGTTGCCTGAGCTGCACCATACAGCAGAAGCACCTAAAAAGGTGGATTTTTACACTTTCCAAGGGTGTGTGGTGGGGAAGATCAAGTGGTAGAATAGCAATCCCTTGACAGGATGAAAAATAGAGGTAGAGCCAAAAAGACAGAAGAAGATGAGAAGGTGTATAATATGATCCTTCCATGTCATCCTTCAATTTTTTATTAAAGTTTTTGAAGTTAGAAAATTCTGAGTATGATTCAATTTCTCATGGGTAATGGCAAAAAGATTTACACCTCTCTACAGGTTGTCATGGGTTTTTAACAATAAGTGCACACTGATGCATGAATGCAAAGTCAGAAAACAATGAGAAGTATTAGAAATTATTGGAAGAATTCTGAACTGAAATTGCAATTCACATTAATCAGGTTTTCCATGCATAGGTCATAGCAGATACATAGACTACATCTGTATGCCCAGCTCTTACCACATTCGTAGGCACTCAATGTATGTGTGTTAAATTGAAACACTGGCTTGAACACTGAGGATAAGAGAGCATTCCAGCCACTATTACAGTGATCAGTGGATTCTGGAAAATGTCCAAGATGGTGGAATATACAAATGAACTATCAGTTTACAACCCCCCGAAGTTGTTAGGTTCCTGCTATAAGCATGACACAGGCTTCCAATAGGCTGGTGGGGTAACCCAAGATCCAGACAATATACCCCCATCATCACGTCAAGCTCCAAGAAAGAGAAAAGAATCTGGGAGAGGGGATGATAAAGTAGAAAGGATTATAATGAAAGATCAAGGATTCTTTCACAGAGAATCCTTGTAGATTCCTTGGGTTTAGAAAGGAAATTCAGCTTTCTCTCTCTCTCTCTCTCTCTCTCTCTCCCAGAAATATTCTCAGGGTACCTTCTGCACTCTGATTTAGTCAGTTTGGATATTCATGGGTCCATTCACTTTTCTAGCTAATTTCAAGCATTGTAGAATGTAATTACCATTAAATCAGGCATAGAACATGGTAAAATGTGTACTTGTAGTTCATTCTTGGCTTACTCCAGAGACAAGGTCATGGAAAATGATTCTCTAAACTCTTGGGCTTTTGGGCTTTCAAGAACACAGCCTTTTTGTCATGTGACTTTCAGGGCGCATGTGTGCCCTCCTTTGTTTCAGCCTCTACTTTGGATGTTAAAAGTCAATGATACTCGATGCTCATCAACATAAGTGTCTATCGACAGAGGAATAGATAAAGAAGATATGGTACATGTATACAATGGTATTACTCAGCCATAAAAAAGAATGAAAGAATGCCATTTGCAGCAACATGGATGGACCTAGAAATTATCATACTAGTGAAGTTAAGTCAGGTAGAGAAAGACAAATATCACATGATATCACTTATATGTAGAATCTAAAAAAATAATACAAGTGAACTTATTTACAAAACAGAAATATAGTCACAGATGTAGAAAACAAACTTATAGTTCCCAGGGACGAAGGGGGGGAGGGATAAATTAGGAGATTGGGATTGACATATACATGCTACTATATGTAAAATAACTAATAAGGGCCTACTGTATAGCACAGGGAACTCTACTCAATTCTCTGTAATGACCTATATGGGAAAAGAATCTAAAAAATAGTGGATACATGTATATATATAATTGATTTACTTTGCTGTACAGCAGGAATTTACACAGCATTATAAATCAACTATACTCCAATAAAATTTAAAAAATAAAATTAATAAAAGTAAATGATTCTCTGCTTTTCTCCAAAAGAATTATGGGCTAACCTGTGTGATCTTGAAGTTGAAACAAACAATTTGATGTGTATTCTCCCCTTAAATATTTCAAGTTATCTATAGAAGGATTCATTTGACATCCAAAACATTTATGTGTAGTCTGTTTATTTCTGCAAGAAAAATCTTCTCCACCTTGCCCTTCCTGCTACCTAGAGGTGGAATAAAAAGGGAGAAGCCTATAAGTGTGGACAAGGAAGGACCCTGGGGCAGGGCTGTCACTGACCTTGGTGGTGTCAGCTGCTCTGTTGGAAGTCATGAGTCTTGGTGGAGGTTTCCTGCCCACCCCTTTCAAGAACTTCTCCTGGAGTCACATATTTAGAATCAGTGTTGGAAGGGACTTGGTATTACATTTAGTACAAGAAATATATAGATAACATTTCCCTGAGGGTATCCAAGTGTTGGTATACAGCTGTTAATGCTATTCCCCAAATTTTTGCTAATTACATTAAAAACAAGGCAATCGCGTCTCAATCTTTGGTCCATTTGAAGCAACCACTGTAGCAATGCCTCTGTCTATCACAATAGAATCTAAATACAGATCATGAATAGACAGAATGAATACTGAAATGTGAGTTATAATACTGATATTAATATCTATGAAAAATCACACAAAATGATTGATTTAAGAAAGAGATAAACATAAGGGAATGTGGGACAATATAAAATAATCTAGGTCAGTGACTGTTTCTTACTAACTTTTTTATCAGGCATTGAACACAGGCAGAGTACATGGTGGGGCTCAATTATCATGTGTTAAAAGATAAATAAATAAATGAATGAGTGAATGAATAAAATAAATATGAAATCAGGCAGCATATCCACAGTTATGAAATGTAGGTAATGAGATTTGCAAGACTCATATTACTGAGGAGGAGGGTGGTTGGACAGAGTACATGGATCAGCTCCAAAATGAAATGAAGCGTAATTTATCTTTAATAAATACCAATAAATGCAGATTATTCTTTTCTTAAATGAAATATAAAAGAAAACAGATGTCAAATGGAAAAAAAGCATAGTGTAAACATGACAAATATGTTACAGAACTCAGGTCTGGCTTATGGTTACCAAAGGGGAAAGGTGGGGTGGGAGGGATAAATTGGGAGATTGGGATTGACGTGTACACAGTACTACATATAAAATAGATAATCAACAAGGACCTACTGTATAGCACAGGGAACTCTACTCAATATTCTGTAATGACCTAAATGGGAAAAGAATTTGAAAAAGAATGGAGATATATATATATATGTGTATAATCTGGATCACTTTGCTGTACACCTGAAACAAACACAACATTTTAAATCAACTATAGTCCAATATAAATTAAAAAATTTTTTAAATGAAATAAAAATAAAACGAAAAGAAAAATCACTACTCAAGAGGCAAATGTTGATAGAAAAGAAAGTTGCTTTTAATCCCAAAGCTGGCAATCTGGGAAGAAGGCAGGTTCATGTCCCCCTAAAACCAACTCTGAAGATTCTGCTCTGCCATGAAAGTTTTTAAAGGGAAAAGGGACTTAATCTCAGCTAATCCTTGAGAGAGGGTCAGAGTCATCGCCATCCCCCACTGCCTGCAGGCTTGTTGTCTCCCTGTGGTCTTTCTTTAGATGCTATCATGTTCACACAGTGTGTTTGCGAGATTACTGAAGGGGAAACTAGAGAAGAGATCCGGTCATCTGTTAATTACTTATTCTTCTTTCCTACTTCTTTGATCTAAGAAAAGAACCAGCAGGTTAGGCAAGGTACTGTGTGATCCAAAGATTTAAAAGGTGTGCTTGCGACAGAGATGAGCAGAGCATGGGGCACCTGGTTTAAGGTTAGTTACAATCCAGCTTTGCTCAAGTGACAAGAAAAGGGGTTTCCTGCAAAGATCTGCTTACGACCACCACCCCCATCAGATATCATTCCATTTCTATGGGGTTAGGGATTAAACTTCATCTCCTACAACTGCTTCATGCTGAGAAAAGGCATTGAGGTCTTAGAATGAAAGACATCAGTATGGGTTTGAAGCATCTCTTTGCTGACGGTTTTAGTTGCCCCCCGCTTACATATACAGGCAGAACAAGCTACAATTATCTTGATGCCCAAAAATATATAGATTATTATGAGAAATAGGGTTAATCTCCTTCTCTTGAGGCCACTTCTTGGAATTGTGCTAGCCATAGATCCATTACTGCTCAAGATGGAGCAGCTTATGTCATGGCTGCTGCAGTCTGGGCATCATGCAGTCAGCCTTTCCCTCTGGTGGCAGCTATAGTATCTATAAAATGATTCAGGAATGTGCATCAGACACTGAATCTGTGACTCTATCGTCCTGATCATTAACTGCTTGAGTCCATCCTTTTGTGACTCAGGGAGGCCTGAGAGACTTCAGCTTTTCTACAAACAAGGGCACGGAGGGGTCTTTGTACTTGGGTGGGGGAGGGGGGTGCCCACAGGATTCTGCTTGGTTCCAAATAGAAATAAACATACATAAATGAAATTATTAAAAACATGGTTAAAGAATAAGATGATGACATTTCACCCAAGGCTATGGAAGAGCTTCAGTGAAAAATCAAATCATAGCAGGTCAAGGACCAATAAATAGCTTATGACATGCAGTGGCAATAATTTTCAGTAAGTGCCAGGCTGTCCTAACCCAATGTCTATGTTCCAGTAAATTAATCATTATTGAAAGTAGAATAATTTTCATCCAATTTGTCAATCATTGGAATACATTAGCCAGTTGATAAATGTTAGCTAAGCATAAAGCAAAGTACTGTGCAGTTAGCAAATCATTTTTAGCGAATCCCACTGTGAATGTCTAAAATGATACCAACATAAAGTAAAAAATATTTTTTTAAAATGCCTTCAAACTGCATTTTAAACGTGTTGGGGACTTCCTTTTCCAAAAAGGATAAGGAAAACCACACGTTACGGTTGCTCTCTCCTAACAAAAACAAGCTAGATAAGCTATAAAATCATAGTTTTTAAAAATAAGTCTGAGACCTAATAAGGCAAAGAAACCTAAAGCAAGAATTTCCAGAACATGATAATTCTTCTTAGGAGTGGATCACTTTCATGACTTGCAAAGCAGTGAAAGAACGCAGAATCTACCCTAAACAAGGATAAAGAGAAATGAAAAAAAATTAATGAACTTTTAAAATCGTATGTTGGATGATATGATACATTGGAATCCTGAGCAGGCCCAACTACAGATTGTCTGCACTCACATACCAAATATTCCCTTTGAGCCTTTGCTAAGTGCATGGGGTAGTGGGCTGAAGGCTGGGTACAGGCAGAAGAGCTAGATAAATCCCCCCTTCCCCCAGGGAACTTAAGGCCTTCACCAAATGCATTGTGACTACATACTTTCCAAGGTTGGAGATGGGGCAGCAGGATACATCTTTCTAAGAACAGAAAGGCAGTGGTGAGACAGAAGAACGAAGAAAATGCTTTAGCAATCCAGAGAGCAGGTGACAAAGAAATAAACTGTAATCCAGAGTGTCATTATGGCAGCAAGACTATAAAGCATAAAGAGTTTTCTAAAATCTCAAGGATGTTCAGATCTTAAGCCCTGCTAAAAAGAAAGTATATATCCTATTAACAAGACATATTAAGCCAACGGTGAGCTGAATCTAACAAAAGTTACAGAAATCTCAGCCCTTACCTCAATGACAGAATAGATTATCCAAGTTCCCCAAACCAGCAGACCTATAGAAGAAGGTGCAAGCCCTTTTTGGAGGAACATAATTATTTATTTTTCTACGCACACACAGATTCAACATAAAATCAGAGATTATGAGACACATACAGAATCAAGAAAATTTGACTTGGAAAAGCAAAGATACTCACCATAGAAATAGCTTCAGAGGTGAGCCAGATGTTGGAATTATCAGAACATTTTTTTTAATAAATGTGAAGAACGTATTAAAATATATACTCTAAAAAGTAAACACCATGGGATGGGAACAACCAATGGAGAATTTGAGCAAATATGTGGAAACATTAACCAAATGGAAATGTTAGTAATGAAAATACAATATCAAAAATGAAGACTCCATTTAATGAAATGAACAGCAGATTGGGCATAGCACAAAAAAGAATCACACACCTGAATATAGGTCAATAGTTTATTCAAACTGAAACACAAGAGAAAAAAACAGAAAAGAAAACATCACAGATCAATATCTGTGGGAAAATATCAGATAATTTACATAGGAATAATTGGAGAAGCAAGAGAGAAGAGAGAAAATGAAGCAAAAGAAATATTTTAAGAGATAACAACTGAGGATTTATCAAATGTTATCAAAGAAATTAACTCAGAGAGCCAAGAAATATTTCAAAAAAACCTCAATCAAGATATAGTAAAAGAAAACACACTAAATTATATCATAGTCAAACTGCAGAACACCAAAGATGAAAAGAATATTATAAACATAACCAGAGAAAAATGGCAATTACATACAGGAGCACCAAGAATAAGAGTGATGTCTTACTTCCAATAAGAAACAGAGTGCCCCAGAGAGAATATCATCTGAAATGCCGACAGAAAAAAATGTTAACACCCAAATTCTATGTTCAGTAAAAAAAAAATAAAATAAATAGCACTAAAGAAGGAAGATGAAATAAAGACATTTCAAAATGAACAACAAGGTCCTACTGTAGAGCACAGAGAACTATATTCACTGTCTTATGATAAACCATAATGGAAAAGAATATTTTAAAAAAAGAATATATATATATATATATATATATATATATATATATATATATATATATATAACTGAATCACTTTGCTGTACAGCAGAAATTAAAACAACACTGTAAATCAACTATATTTCAATAACTAAATAAATAATGAAAGAAAGAAAGAAAGAAAGGGAGAAAAAGAAAAAGTGAGGGAACTTGTCAACAACAAACTGACACTACAAGAAATATTAAAATAATTTCTTCAGACTGAAGAGAAATAAAAGCAGGTGGGTAGGCTTGCATTTTCAAGAAGTGATCAAGAGTGCTGTAAAGGGGACTTTTCATCATAGTTGTGTATGCATACATATTCACACATCACACATTTCTCTAAAGCATCATTGAGTGTTTAAAGAAAAATAATAATGACATATTGCTCGGTATATAGCATACGTAGAAGTAAATATGAGACAACAAGATCACAGAGAGGGGAGGTAAGTGAGATTGTAATGTTGTAAAATTCTTAAATTGCTTTGTAAGTAATATAATTATTACTCAAAAGTAGACAATAATACATTAAAAATGCACATTGTAATCTCTAGAGCAATTGCTAAATAATTAACATCAAGAAGTATAATTAAAATATTAATAGAAAATGAAACAAAGAATACTAACAGACCTTATTTTCTCATCCAAAATACAGCAGTGAAAGAGGAACATAGGAACAAATAGATGGGGCAAAAAGCAAACACTCAGATGGTAGGCTTAACTCCAACCATGTAATTAATTATATTAAATATAAATGGACCGACACTCCAGTTAAATCTATGACACACTAAATAAAAAACAAGACTCAAGTAAGTGTTGTCTGCAGGAAGCACAGTTTAATAAGAAGACCCCAGAAAGATTAAAAGTAAAATGATGGGGAAAGATACACTGTGTAAACTCTAACCATAAATAGGTATGGCTATATTTTGTATTATGCAAAGGAGACTTCAGGACAAAGATTATTAATAGAGATAAAGAGGGACATTTCATGATAAAAGGTCAATTCATTAAAAAAAATTATATGCCTATGTATTTTTTTAAATTATTGACTCATTTATTTATTTTTAAAATATTTATTTATTTATTTATTTTTGGCTGCATTGGGCCTTTGTTGCTGCATGCGGGCTTTCTCTAGTTGCAGTGAGCGGGGATTATTCTTCATTGTGGTGCAGGGGCTTCTCATTGCGGTGGCTTCTCTCATTGTGGAGCACAGGCTCTAGGCACACAGGCTCAGTAGTTGTGGCTTGTGAGCTCTAGAGCGTAGGCTCAGTAGTTGTGGCACACAGGCTTAGTTGCTCCGCAGCATGTGGGATCTTCCTGGACCAGGGCTCGAACCTGTGTCCCCTGCATTTGCAGGTGGATTCTTAACCACTGTGCCACCAGGGAAGTCCCAATGCCTATGCATTTAATACCAGTCCAAGATCAAGGTGCCAGCTATTTTGATTTCTGGTGAGAGCACTCATCCTGGCTTGGTGGTGGCCACCTTCTCACTGGGTCCTCACAGGTGGACAGTGTGTGTTCTTTGCTATTTATTCCTAAAGGGCACTAATCCTATTGGATCAGGGTCCTGCCCTCATGACCTCATTTCATCTAAATTACTTCCATAAAGGTCCTGTCTCCAGGTACAGTCATTTGAGTGTTAAGGCTTCAACATATGAATGGGAGTGGGGGGTGAGACTGAAACATTCAGTTCAAAACAAGTAATAAAAAATATTTAAGAAAGAAAACATGAGTTTATTGGAGAGGAGTTGATTTTGTTTGTTTTGTTGTGTTTTTTAATTTATTTTAGAGACACCCTTCCATAGAATATGAAGTTAGATTAAAAAAATGAAAAAAAGAAAAGTACAATTCTGCAGCTTGAAAAGTATCTGGAATGTGCTGAAAGAAGTTATTCATTTTTTTGAAGTAATTCTCCCAATGCAAAACAGACAACTAATTTAGCAAATGGAAAAGCTTATCTAACAGCCCTTCAGTTATGAAGATGCAAATAATTCCAAACATTTGTAACACTTGCAGGAATTTCATGAAACAATATTTTAACATCCTGACTCAAAATATAGTAGCAAAACATGCCAAACACCAATTAAACCAAATGATAAATTTCATTTTTAGAAATATGGAAAAAACCACATGGCCATAATGAAAAATAATGACTTGATCAGATACTGTCTTGCAAAGATTCAGAGAAAGAATTCTATGGGGAAAATGTTTGGGGAGAAAAATTAATCTGAAGACACATACAGGCTGCTCCTTACTCCTAAAATTGATTTCAATTTCAAGAAGAAAATAGCCTCTTTTTCTAGTGTTGTATCTAATATATTCAGGACATACACTACAAGGCTGAAAATATGAAAGAGGAACTTGGCTCCTGACCTTTTATACTTTCTCCAGGAAATGTTGTTTTTTGCTGGTAGCCAACAAAAATAAAAGCCACTTGTAAACCTAGGATGTAATCAATGACAAGAAATAAATGTATTCATATGTGCTGAAAACAGTATTGCTCTCAGCTGAAAATTGGATATATCTTTTGAATGCATGGACCATAATAAGTCAGTGTTTTTTCCAGGTAGATTGTTTGCCTCTCAGCCTCAAAAGCTGCAAGGATTTCTAACTAATTCTTCTTCTGTACACTTTTGGGCCCAATATGTGAGGTATATTCCTTTCTCCTCTCGTTTTATTTAGCACTTAGAACGTGCCTCTATTTATAGGAATAATTTCTAAGGTTTTCATTTTAAAATGAATTCAACATTGGGATCAGCACCATCTTTGATCTTAAATATTGTTCTTCTGGAAATAATGATGGGATCCAGTTGAGAGAAGAGAAAGTTTAATTAACATCAGGTTCTTTACAATATACTCTCAAATATTCCTGTGGAAAATCTCATGGAAGATCATTGAAAGCGGTCTTTTTCATGAAACTTGAGTAGATTCATGAGGATCCCAGTGCAAAGATTACGTATTTGTTTAAAAAACCAAACAAGACGCCAGCTATATGTCGTTATGATCTTTAGCCATATGTAGTATCCGATTATATCATCATCCATGTAGCAGATTGAAGGAAATCAGTAATTCGTTATGTGTAGTAGCTGCTATTGGTGCCCCATCCAAATTCCATAGCACTTCCCGCACGGTGCACACCTGCTATTCTTCCAGCGGCATCCTTGCTTTACTTGAAGCCTTTCCCTGGCTCTTGGAGCTCACTTTGCTGCCTACATGGCAAGTTGGAAGCACCAGGGAGTTAACACTCCTTGGGGCAGCTCCCATCTTGCAGGGGTGGAGGTGTATGAATACCCCAGATCGCTCACGCCGTAGGAACGATCACTCTGCGGTGTGGTCCACACTGGTTCCCACGTCCACAGAAGGATTAAGCTCCGTTTTCCCTCAGTGGTGACTTGGTGGATACTAAACCCTTTACTGGCTGCCTTCCTCCTCTGTCTCATTTCCTCACTCCCCTTCTAGTGACTTCAGAAATCACCTCCCAAATAGGCTTTTTGTTCTTTAATCTCTGTCTCAGGGTTTGCTTCTGGGGGACCGAAACAAAGACATTATGGACCGCACTTCTTAACATCAATTATAAAACTGACACTTTTAGTGGCTGAGCCAAAAAACCTTAACCAGTGAGATTATATTGCAAAACTATTGTCTATAATGGAGCAGGTTTTATATAATTTTGTTACTGAAAATTGGGGTCCAGCTGCTCACCGCTCAAAAGCCAATAAAGAGGCAAGGTTGGTGGAAAGGAAAGTTTGCTCTATTTTGGAGGCCGGCAGCCAGGAGGGAAGGCCGACTCCCCCCACTGACAGTCAGGGGGCAAGAGCTTTTATAGACGGAGGGAGCGGGCAGAAACAGCACAGGCAGCTCTGACAGGCATCTTGAAATTAGTCATGCAGTGGTCTGACCAGTGTCATCTTGATTGTTTTAAGTACAGTGAGTCTTTAGTTCCAGAGTCGGTTTGTTCTCACTTCTTTGAGGCCAGCTCTCAGAATTGTGGTTTATGTCATGGCTACAGCCTGGTCATCATGTAGTTAACTTCTCCCACCTGGTGGGGGTTTCAGTATCTACAAGACAGCTCACAGGATACAGCTCAGAATATTACCTATAGCCTTTGAGGAGGAACTAAAGGACTTTGACTTTGCTTAATGACTAAACTATTATTATTTGGTCTCTTTTGACTGTTTGCCTTTGTTTCTGCATTTTCTCACTTCTTTGAATAAGCTTATTCTTTGGCCAAAATTGTTCCAAAGACAAAAGGCAGGCTGAGGATATCAGGGGGAAGGACCATAGCATCCGGCTTGGTGTCAATTTTAGCCTACCATACACAGATAGACCTTTCATTATGGTACTCCAAAGGTCATTATCTCAAGTCTTTACTGGGGGACCCATTATTTTTCTAGAGAAGAATTCTCTCATCTCCTCCTTGGGGAATTATAAGCCTTGGTGCTGGCTTTCTGAGGACAGCGCAGAAGGGTTGCTGAGAGTCTCATAATTTGACACAGTCTCCTTGTTTTGATTTTGGTTTGTTACCTTTAACTTTGCCCATGCTGTGTGTCTCAGAACCCCAAGACTATCTGTTTCCTTTTTTAATTTTTTTTTCTGGCAATAAACCTCCACTTTTTCTCTGGTGTGGGGAGAGATACTTGTAGAAGGTGAGAATTGTAAACCCCTTATACATTAATTTAACTAATATTCCTCTTTTCAGCCTCATGCTTTCACCCATATTCAGCTGGTTCTGCAATTCCTGGGACTTTCCAGGGAGGAACAAGGGACATTGATTTCTCCTTAGGATCTTTCTTATGTGTTCTTAGGTTTCAGCTTTCTCTGCTGTGTTAGTTATCACTCTTCCAACTGAGGCCATGCTTCCCCTACTGCTGTTCTCTTCTCCAGTTCTCTGTCCTTCTAGCCTTATTCTTTTGTTGCTTATTCCTTTTATGTAATTTTAGTGAGATTTCAGTATGGAACAGAGAGAAACAGATTAAAACCACCAAGTTCCACAGAAGCTAGAAATTGTTCTTTGTTTTTTGGGTTTGTTTGTTTGCTTGTCTGTTTGTTTTGGCAGAGAAATGTTGGCTAAGGTTATCAAGGCCATCAAGAGTCCCATGGTCCTTCCAGTTTTGCAAAGTGCATGACCTGAAGATGCGCTGTGAGTGCTATGTGCCTTCTCTATATACAAGTTTCATTTTTATAACAGGGTCTGATTTCTTTGCTGCAAAATCATGTTCAAGACATAAAAGCCCTTCACATTTCTGTGCAAACTGTGCTCTTTTAGAACCAGTAACATAAAGTTTCATTTAATCTGCATGAATCTAGAATATTTGGTGCCAAAATGTTTTTTTTTTTTTTTTGCCTTAAGGGAAAAATAAAAACATTAAGAGTTTGAATGGCTACTCACACAGTGACTCTCAAACAGTCATACAGAGTCAGTCAGTCTCTGATAGTAGATCGACTCTACCATTTTGAAAATCAAAGATTTAAGAAACATCATGGGGAAGGGTGGGGGGTGGGGAGGGATAGACTGGGAGTTTGGGATTGACATGTGCACACTGATATGTTTAAAACAGGTAGCCAACAAGGACCTGCTGTATAGCACAGGGAGCTCTGCTCAGTACTCTAATAACCTAAATGGGAAAGAATAGACACATGTATATGTATAACGGAATCACTTTGCTGTACACCTGAAACTAATACAACACAGTTAATCAACTATATTCCAATATAAAATAAAAATTTTAAAAATAAAGTTTATTTTCCTTAAAAAAAACCAAAACAACAAACAAAAAAAACACCAACACTAAGGGCCAAGAAGAGGAGCCAAAACAGAGATTTATAAAAATTGATCTAAGTTCATAAAAATTAAGATGTACTTAATGAAGCAAGAACCTGGAACGTAAAAGGGAAAAAAAATATTACCTTGAAATAGGGTGACCATATATACGTATGCCCAGTACAGCTTGCACCCAATGGCAACCAAGACCCAGATCAGGAACAACACTTAGAAGTGCTTCCTTCCCACTAAAATCAAAATGTACCACGAAGCAAGAATCTCAATAAAATAATGCGACTTCATTTTAATCAGAAAAGGAGGAAGTTCCCAGTTTTAAACTGGATTCAGATTTGGCATGTCAAAAGAATAAAGAAATTGTTTCACCTGATAGAAACAAAATGGGTTTGCAAGAAATATCAATATCAAAATACAGTTAACGCTGAAATTTCGGTTGTGCATCATAAGGATTTCCTGGGTTGCCAAACATAGAAATACTTAACGTTTTTCATCACAAGTGCTGCAACTAAGATAAATTATTAACTGCCAGGGGTTTTAGCTGACGTTTTGTCTTTCACTGTCGCATGGATGTATTATGGATATATTATGACTACATTAACAGTAGTAAAGTGTTGTAAAAAAGCACAAAAAATGGTTCAGTCTTGGTGTACTTATTTTCTTTTTGATTTCTAATTTCTTTTGGTTTTTAAACTTCTTGTAGAGTATGATGGAGGTGATAACACAAGGTAGGTATTGTATGTATAAAGGCTCCAAATGGTACAGTCTTCATGTTTTATCAACAATACTATTAAATATTCAAGAAAATATTAGGATTGGCTTCCTCTAGCTTCTCCCTTCCATTGCTCCTGCTTGAACTGCAAAATTAGAGGAGCAAAAGGAAGATGCTGTGTTTTACATTTTTTTATTAAAAGAGTCTTCAGAACAAATACCAATTACTTTACTGAAATATTTAAAGAGTAAAATGAGGCATTTGATATCAGTGAAAAGATAGATGCATATGGGAGGTGAGGGAGACACACAGAGAGAGAGGGAATGCCTCTTGCAGTTTATAAATAAATGCCATTAACATAACTCAGAATTTAAACAGAGAATTTGTGCAGGGAAAGTGCAAGGAGGAGAAGGGTCATGTTGTGCCAAAGTTACCTAATTATTTAAAAATAAACGTTAATTTCTGCCTAGGATTCAGTAACTGTTTTTTCTTTTTTAAAGAATGCTTTTAATTTTTTAAAATTTTCTTTCTTTTTTAAAAAAAAGCTATTGAAGTATAGTTGATGTACAATATTATATAAGCTATAGGTGTACAATATAGTGATTCACAATTTTTAAAGGTTGTACTCCCTTTATAGTTATTATAAAATATAGGTTTAGGGTTCAGTAATGTTAAATGATAGAGCTTTATAAAGAAGTTTAGTGTAAGTGACATGGATCCTTGAACTCTTTCACGAGCCTTTCTTTAAAAAGGGAATTCAAGTCGCCAACTACGGATAAGGACCACCTGGTGCATAAACAAACCAATGGAAAGAACCTGTACCAGGGGAGACCATGACCATCACTGTGACTTGCTAGGAGATAAGTGCACTCTCATAGGGCCATGGGGCAATATCAGGAGTCCCGTAGCAGATGTGTGTGCACCGTGTAGAGTTCAAAGAAGTCTTTCCCTATGAAAGACTTCAAAGTTTATCCAGTAGGTATAATACTTCCATGCCACAAAGACTAAACAACAGCTAAAACCTATGGCAGGGAACAAATTTAGCCAGTCAATTTTAGCAAATGTAGCAGATTCATGAGTTTAAATACATAAGTAAATAGTTCTTTTAAGCCACTACATTTTGGACTGATTGGTTACACAACAATAGATAATAGAGCAGCTACTAATTATCTATCCATAGCAAACAATTAGTTTAATATGAAATGGTGTGAAATAAGAGCTTGGGATCAGAAGCTTACCTTTCAGAATTATTGGAAACATGTTAAAAGACAACCATAGGCTACATCTCCTCCGTAAGTCATCCTTATTCACAACATTGAGAAAGCCATTGAAATTCCACCTTCAAGTCTAACTCTACTGAGTGTTCTTGACAGTTAAAATGCTCACATGCACATTCAAACACACATAGACATGATTTTAGTGTCTTGATGCTCTATGGTTATGATTCTAAGTCTACTTTTCATGAGTCTAGGAATAAAAATTTAAGAATAAACAATAGAAGATTCAAATTACAAAATCAATGGACATCACCCCATAGGCCAATAGCCAACTCATTTTATACAAGTCACAGAACAATTGGCCCATTGTAATGATCCTGCATTCTGGCTGCCCTGTGTTAAATTTCCTCTCATGAGAGGCAGGAAGAAACACCTGTGATTTCATCTCAACCTCTCCACCACCCTGAAGAAGGCTAGTTTGTTTAATGAACACCATTAAGATATCATTTCTTCTCTAAAAATTCTATTGTGACTTTCATTTTTTACCAGTTTCTTCTTTTTTATAGATTTTTATAAATATGTTTAAATGAAGTTTGCTTGTAGTAGATATTGAATCAGAAAATTAGAAGTCAGAGTCACAATATTGAGAAATTTGTAGAGTCAGGAAGATTATTTCCAAGATGAGGTCACTGCAGCCCAAAGTTTCTAAGGACATGCAACTACTCACCAGTGGAAGTGAAACTAGAACCCAGGCCTTATAGAATGTATCAGAATTGTTAATATCTTTTTACAGATCTATCTACACAATAGAAGAGCAGTCAGTGGAAAAGTGGAAAGATTGCTTTTTATCCACTAGTATTTTTGTCTACACATTATATAAATAATGGCTATAAGTTACAGTGTTATCTGCGTAGATGAAATACAAGTCGCAGATGTTATCTGTGAAGTCTGGTCATCTCCTCCAGGCAGAAGATGGTAGGGGGATTTATGGCTCCCTGTTCCCCACTCTTGCACTACAAAATTTGTAAGAAACTCCTATGACATAAACCTACAGCAACCTTCAGAGATTTCAACAATAACTAACCTGTCCATTAATGGCAAACTTGTGCAAATTTTTTTTTTTTACTTAGAAAGTCTGAGATATTTTAATTAAAGACCAGAATATACAACATTCACATATAATTTACTTTTTTAATTTAAAAAGTTCTTTATTTTAAAATAAAGTTTTAAAGTAATGTGAGTAGTGTAAAATATTCAAATACAGAAATGTGTAAAGTTGAAAGTCTGATGTAATCTACACAGTTCAAAGAAAGCCATTAATAGACTTTTCTGTGCGTTATGAACATAAACACATACATTTTTAAATGAGTTCATACTACACATATTTCTAGCAATCGTTTGTTTCACTTAATAAATCATGGCCACTCTTCCATGCCCATACACAATGAATGTTTTTATTTCATTTTAACAGACATGTAGATTTTCTTGTATGGCTGAACTATGTGTTATGTAACCAATTCTTTGTGGATAAACATTTAGGATTTTTTTTTCTATATTTTTCTACCATGTAATTAATTTTTATTCTTAGGTAGTAACTTAACCATTGTCAGTTCCTGTTGCATTTTATCTTCTGAACTGAAAATAATTTCAGTGTGGCCTTGACCTCTAGTTTAATATTTGGATCTGTCAAATGTTGATATTGGTAGATAGTATATTAGGACTCAATTTCAAGTAATAGAAACCCAATCAGAGTAACTTAAGCAAAGAAGGGTATTTATTGGTTCACTTAACTGAAAAGTCAATAATTCACTTTTTGAAATATAATTAACTTATAACATTATATATAGTTTCAAGTGTATAACATAATGATTCCCTATTGTATACATTGTGAAATGATCACCACAGTAAGTCTAATTAACATCTATCATCATACAAATTTTTTTCTTGTGATGAGAAGTTTTAAGATTAACTCTTTTAGCAACTTTCAGATGTGCAATATAGTATTATTGATTTTAGTCACCATGCTGTACATTATATTCCCATGACTTATGACTGGAATTTTGTACCTTTTGTGCCCCTTCACACATTTTGCTCACCTGCCTACCCTCTACCTACAGCAATCACTAACCTGTTCTATCTATGAGCTTGGGGTTTTTCTGTTTGCTTTTTAGTTTTTGTTTTTTAAGATTCCACATATAAGTGAGATCAAACAGTATTTGTCTTTCTCTGTCTGATTATTTCACTTAGCATAATTCTCTCAAGGTTCATCCATGTTGTCATGCAAAATTTTGTAAACATCTACCATAATATCAGATAACCTAATTCTAATATTTCTATTAAAAATCATGTGTTAGCAGTAAGTGATACCTTAGAAAACATTCACTTCCTTATTGATACATGAAGAAACAGCCCTAGAGAGGTGAAGTGACTGGATCATTGACTAGAATCCAGGGTTTCTAGAGAATCCTGGATTCTCATTCCAGGGTCCATTTATCATTATGGGGGGAAGGGTGCAACTTGGGGGTAGCTATTCAACTTTTTGTTCCTCCACTAAACTATTTTTGATTCAAATGTTTTTGAACTAGTCCTTCTGAAGACAAAAACACCAGCAGAAATGCTTACAACAGAGAGAAACAATTCATTCATTTTACTCATTCATTGAAAAAGTGACATGTGCTGTTTCTGGCAGTGGACATGGATCTCTTGCCTTTATGGAACTTGTGTTTTAGTGGGGAAGGAGAGGATGGAGACAGACAGTCTAAAGAAAATAGATAGAATGAAGAAGTTCATAGAATGATCCATCCTAAGAGGAAAATAGAATGAAAAGAAGAAGCCAACTATTTGACCCAGCAATCCCACTCCTGGACATATATCCAGAGAAAACCATAATTCGAAAAGACACATGCACCCCAATGTTCATAGCAGCACTATTTACAATAGCCAAGACATGGAAGCAACCTAAGTGTCCATCGATGGAGGAATGGATAAAGAAGGTGTGGTACATACATACAATGGAATACTATTCAGCCATGAAAAAGAATGAAATAATGCCATTTGCAGCAACATGGATGAACCTAGATACTATCCTACTGAGTGAAGTAAGTCAGACAGAGAAAGACAAATATCATATGATATCGCTTATATGTGGAATCTAAAAAAATGATACAAATGAACTTATTTACAAAATAGAAACAGACTCGCAGACTTCAAAAACAAACTTATGGTTACCAAAGGGAAAAGGTAGCAGGGGAGGGATAAATTAGGAGGTTGGGATTAACATATACACACTACTCTATATAAAATAGATAATCAATAGAGACCTACTGTATAGCACGGGGAACTCTACTCAATATTACGTAATAACCTATAAGGGAAAATCTGAAAAAGAATAGATATATGACTATGTATAACTGAGTCACTTTGCTGTACACCTGAAACTAACACAACATGGTAAATCAACTATAATATAAAATTTAAAAATTAAAAAAAAAGAAGAGAGTGGCTATGTTCGTTTTAAAAAGTTCCTTCTAAGGCATAAATCCTTGCACGAGAAGCTGAATTACTGCAAGGAGCCAGCCATGTGAAGCTCCAGGGCAGCTCAGTCTAGATCGTGGAGGCGAAGGGCCTGAGGCCAGAACAAAGCTGGCAAATAATCCAGGAGGAGAAAAGCCAGAGTGGCTGGAGGGTGCTGACTGAAGGAGATGTGGGAGGGGATGAGGTCAGAGGGAGGCAGGAGCCCCATCCTGCCCACGATGAGAAGCTCAGATTTTATTCCCAGTGTAAAGGAATCCATTCAAAGGCTTTACACAGGGAAACATAATTTCTCAATTGATTTTCAGTTTTTTAAATCGCCATGACTGCATAGGTGGAGAAAGATGACAGTGATGCCACGATAATTTGGTCTATGTTTTGCAACATGCAATGGAGTTACAACCTAATCAAATAAGACAAGGCAATCAAATAAGACAAGGCAAAATATAACTGGACTCATGTGAACTTTATTTTATCCAAACTCTGGGGAAAGAAAGTCACAGAAAAAGACAGCTGAAACCCACTACAGTTTAAGAATCCAGAACTTTGAAGATGCTTATTAAAACTCGTGGTACAAATTATGTGGTCAAAGTTAGTTTTGTGAAAGTCACAGTAATGAATCTTAATGAGAACATGAATGTGTTATATTCTAAATCTAGCTTATTTTCACATTCTTTTGTTTTGACTTTGATCATTTATTCTACTTTATCATGACCTGTCCTTGAGGGAACAGAGGTGCTCCGTAAGCCATTTGCCTCCTTCTCTGGGGACCAAAGCACTGAAGTGCCCTTACAGTATTTTATATATACCATCTCACTTATCTTAACTGCAAAATTACAAGATAGATTTTTTTTTCCATTTTCCAAATAAGAAAGTTGAGACTCAAAGTGTTTGGCAAACTGTCCTGGGTCACACAGCCTGTAAATGGCAGAGTCGAGATTTTAATCCAGAGAGTAAGGCTCCAAAGACCAAAATCTTCTTCTTGGGGTATTCCAGAAAGACTTCTTCATGCTGTAAGAGAACCTCAGATAGACTTCTGCCTTGCCTTGTGGGACGTGGAGTATGTATTAATTTTCAGTCATTAATAATCACCTTCCCAATCACTAACAGGAATATTCTTACACATTTTAAAAGACTTGAATGATAATTAATTGGATACTAATGGTGATCCAGGAAATTAGGATTACTGTAGCATTTAAAATTGTCTTTTAAATTGTCTTTTATTAAAAAATATTTTTAAAGGTTGGATGCCATGTAATAGCTTCCTCCACTAATATTTATTGATACAAATTGTCTTCCTTTTTGTAGTAATTTAATGCTCCCCTGAACTGGCTCCTGTGATTTCAGAAGCTGGCCTCTGAAGAGTCGTGCACACTGATACGGACTCCCAAGATGAGAAATTCATTTTCTGCTTGACTTTGTAAGTGAAATTACACTCTGACACCACTCCTTTCTGCTGTCACTGAAAGGTAGTAATGAAACATGGCACCAGAAATTTATTTGCAAGGTTGTCTTCTATTATATCCTTTGGTCTGGAAATGCCTTTTTAGACCCCTGTAACAAGAGAAGATGGGGAAAAGAAATCTCTCATGTGTCCTATAATCAAACTTATTGTCTGGTCTCCAGATTGAGAGGAAGTCAACATTTTCAGAGAGGTCTTAAAGTCATGCAGGAGGGCTATTCTCAAATGAAAACTATATCGATATTTACACTGGATCCCATGCCTCAGGTTGTCTTTAAACAGGATGTCCTAATTATCAATAAGTCAGAAATCATTGGAAAGCCTATACCACCCTTCAGAAATGGAAGTTATCTAGATGATGAAACCCATTGTTCAGGGTATGGCTGCAGAAGCAAGATGTTTAGTGTCAAGACGAAGTTTCTTGGAGTATTTCCCTGCTGAATGACTCCTTGTTCTCCCCACTCAGAGACCAAAAATAATCATACTTAAGCAGCAGCCTGTTCAGATGTTCTGATCCAAAGAGAAGTCACCCAAGTCGAACAACCTGTCCATATCCTTGCCAATTCACCACGATTTATTAATTACACCGACATAACCAAGGTCAGCCAGTTTTCTATCCACTCTGCACTCAAGGGTCATCTTCACGTGGCTGTGAGCTATCCTCTAGTGCCTTACTTCCACACCCAAAGTAAATAACATACACCCACATTCTTGTATCGCTATGTTAACACAATAGCGTGAGTGGTTTGGTGTCCTGGGTAACCTTGGTTGGCCGTTGAGTGTACCCTTCTTGACTACTGCTGTATCCCCAGCAAAAGCACTTAGCACACAGTAGAGAGACAGAAGATATTTGTTGAGTAAATAAATGAGCAAATAATTCTAGGGCGGTTGTGAAAATCCTTCCAAAGTTGTGCAAACCATATTATGCTTCTAGAATCAAAATTATGGACAGAACCAGACTTAATTTCCATAAAATTTTCTAGGTACTGTTGGGCTTTGAATTTATCCATTTTTCATTATCCTTGTATGTTTGACTTTGCCATTTGGTGGTTGCAATTTTTGCCACAAATTGTTCACTACTTATTTTTAAAACAGTATCTGAACTCGAACATGGGCTAATGTTTTGTTCTCTGTAGACTTGATACATTCTGATCTTTAACTTTTACCAATGGCAACACTTATAGACCAACTGAACTATGATAGTTCATTAAAAATCATTTATTTTCCTGGAATCTTTGAGGGGTCATTGTTTTCCCAGTAGCTCTAACATAACTTCTTCCAATGAACTTTCCTTCATCCCCAGGGCTGAGTTAGATGGTCCTCCCCTGGTTTTCATAACATCCCTTATCACTGTATTTACTATTACCTTCTGTTATAATTGATTACCAGTCCCTCCGAACTGGACAGTGTGTGTGCAGAGATCCTGTGACCTATTCACTATTTTTCTTTTTCTCTGGAACTTAGCCCAGTGCTTAACATAGAGAAAAGTCTTAATGTAAGTTTGGTGAATAAATGGATAAAGAAAGAAAAAATACATGATAGATAGATAGAGAGATAGAGGTAGAGAGAGAGAGAGAGATGGAATTTGACTCTGAGGAGACAGGCAGGTCTCCCTTTGAACTCTGCCATAAACCCTTGACAAGCTTTTGTACACAGTGAATAATTTGATTTTGGAGTCTACTCTAAAAACTGATGCCAATGGTCATGTGCAGAGTGGTGTTGAAAGCAAGCATCCGACGACTTTTTAAGCAACTTCTCATACACTGAGACATTTTTCTCTAAGACTCAAAATTTCACATGGTTTTTTGTCCAAGTTGTAAAGGTGAGAAAGCATCCTAGATAGTAACAGTCCCTCAGTGAGGAATCTGAAGAGTCTGATGGGGTTTATAAGTTTGCCCTAGTTTTCTGAAACACCTACTGACATGGGGATGGGTAGGCAACAATGATCAAATTCCTCCCTCATGTTCCTAAACAAACCAGTTTTGTGCTAGAATAGAAAAAGATAGTCAGTTATTAGGTGAATTATTGCAAGATATAATTGGGAAACAGTAATTTTCTCTATCCCAAGTACCCAGTTTCAGTTCTCTCTACTTGGAAATTGTTATTATTTTTTTAACTGGACTGAAGTATAGTGGATTTACAACATTGTGTTAATTTCTTCTGTACAGCAAAGTGACTCAGTTATATATATATATATATATATATATATATATTCTTTTCCATATTCTTTTCTACTATAGTTTGTCATAGGATATTGAATGTAGTTCCCTGTGCTCTACAGTAGGGCCTTGTTGTTTATCCATTCTGTATGTCATAGTTTGCATTCACTAATCCCAAACTCCCAATCCTTCCCTCCCCTCCCTCTGCCCTTGGCAACCACAAGTCTGTTCTCTATGTCTGTAAGTCTATTTTTGTTTTGTAGGTATGTTGATTTGTATTGTATTTTAGATTCCACATATAAGTGATATCATATGGTATTTGCCTTCCACCTTCTGACTTACTTCACTTAGTATGATAATCTCTAGGTCCATCTATGTTGCTGCAAATGTCATTATTTCATTCTTTTTAATGGCTGAGTAGTATTCCATTGTCTATATGTACCACATCTTCTTTATCTGGAAATGGTTATTATTAATAACCCCAGGCCCTGGCTGGGCTATGTCAGACTGGTGTCCATCAGCATATTTAATGCTCATGAAAACCCAGTAAGATCCAGGGCTAGTAACATTTTGTGCAAATTGGAATCATGCAAAATTTAATTTTGCAAATCTGAAAAAAATTAATATAAAGTTATCAACACATTCTAATTTTATTTACAAAATTTCAAACATAACAAATGTCTCCTAATTTTAAAAAGCATGAAGAATTGCCACATTTAAATGACAAGCCTAGAGAATTTTAAATAATATTTATGCTTTGGTCACATGTGGATGTGTCACAGTTGCTGGAAAAAAATAATTGTTAGAATGAAGGCTAATACTTATTAAAAACTAACTAAGCACTTCATAGTGATCTTCCCCTTTATTTTTTACACAAAAAAATTTTATGTGGTAAGACCACTATAATCCTCATTTTGCAGATGAGGAAAAAGTAAAGAGCAGTAGAATTTAAATTCAGGGAGGCTGGCTCCAGGCTTAATTAATGCCTGACTCACTTTCCAGGATTATTCTTGTATTATGTGCACTTTGAAGTAATATAACATTTATGAACTCTCTTCTTACATAAAGTGTACTTGCATTTTACGTACTAAAGCTTCAAACTGGCAAAGGAACTTGGCCAAGGCCTCAAAGCTAATAGAAGCCAAACTCATCTGTCAGGAACATTAACTATTATGTCTAGATAAAGTCACAGACATACCCTGCAGACAAATCTGAGACTCTTAAGTTCTCCAGTTTTGTGCCTTCGTGTACTCTCAGCTTTGGGCATAGTGTTGGGTAAATTAAGGCCATGCAACCACTTATATTCAATTCCTAAGCCTCTTTCCTTCCCCAAGGCCATTCAGATACTAACACTGTCCTAAGAAAAATACACATGCCCCAAATTCCTGACAACCCTACCTTATCTTCCAACTAAATTCCAGACAAAGGAAGCCTCTGGGCACTTTCTCTACGTTCCTAACAATGTCTGTTCTGTAACACTATCTTGTCAAACAGCAACTGGGATCAATATATGTTCAACCCAGGTAACCATCAGGGGAGGTGGAGAGGGTTAGTCACAGATAACCCCACCTCACATTCTTGTTATCAAATTCAGATAGATTTTGGCAGTGCTTGTATTCTTTCCAGGTTGGAATCAGAATCAACAAAAACTATGTTGTAACTTGTGGAAGTTGAAAATTGAGGACATGTCCTTTTGCTATTCTCCAAATGTAGCTCCACAGCTGTTAAAGCAAAGCCTTTGTTTGAGAACAAACTTACAAAGATGCGTTATGCTGGATAACAACGGGCGACTTTTGCATAGAAGGTGCTGAAGTTTTGTGCCTTTTGTACTGGTGATAGATTTATGTTAAATTAACCCAGGTGTGTGTGTGTGTGTGTGTGTGTGTGTGTACATGTATGCACACATGTGCAACAGAATATGAGGAAGGAACAGTTTTCTCAAGCAAGATGACCATGGCCTGTAAATTGTAAATCCTCTTTGGCACAAAATAAATCCCTTTTCTTTGAAGAACCATAAAATAAGAAAGTCCTTAGCAATACACAGCTCTGTGTCCTGACTACCTCCTAGAGTGTGTGTGTGGGCACTGAACATTGATTTTAAAAAAGCATTTGCTTCCAGGCCATCTGATGTAGCTACTGGAATCAACTGAAACAAAAGAAAAGAAAACAAAACTTTTTTTTTTTTTTTTTTTTTTTAAAGATTTATTTATTTTATTGATTGATTGATTGCTATGTTGGGTCTTCGTTTCTGTGCTAAGGCTTTCTCTAGCTGCGGCAAGCGGGGGCCACTCTTCATCACGGTGCGCAGGCCTCTCACCATCGCGGCCTCTCTTGTTGCGGAGCACAGGCTCCATACGCGCAAGCTCAGTAATTGTGGCTAACGGGCTTAGTCGCTCCGCGGCATGTGGGATCTTCCCAGACCAGGGCTCGAACCCGTGTCCCCTGCATTAGCAGGCAGATTCTCAACCACTGCGCCACCAGGGAAGCCCAACAAAACTTTTTTGAATTAAGTACACAGCCCAATTTCTTCTTTCTTATCATCAGCATCATTATTCAACATTTAAAATTTTCTGTTATCTATAAAGTCCTTAACTTATAACACTCATAACTTTTTAATACAGTAATCTTATGAATTCCATTTACAGATGTTGGAGTTGGAACCCAGAGAGGTTAAATTACTTGTCCAAGGTCACATAGCAATGGATCTAAGGCTAGAAACTGGAGCCCACTGATTACTCTATCACCTCTGCAGCCTCTCTTCCTCGATTGAATGCCAAGAAAGCTCCTGATTTCTCCTGATCTCTGCTTCCAAGAGATCATTATCTCTCTAGGTGGGCACTTTTAAGAAGAGGGCGCAGGGCCAATTGCTTGAAGAAGCCCATGAAAAATAAAGAAATGAAGACAAGTCAGATCAGCCAGCGGGCATGATGTGGGGCAGAGCAGCCATCCCTCCCTCTCCTTCTCAGTCTGCTTGAGTCTGCAGGAAACACTGGTCTTTGAAGAAATGTCAAGGAAGTGAGCTATTTGTTAAAGGTCAAGGCTGAATCATTTCAGTTTAGTGTAAAGGACAATAGTTGCAATTACATAATGATGAAAAGAAGGCAGAGAGTGAAGCTAGGAAATGCAGAGGCACTGGGGCATCTCTACAGACTGAGGAACAAGACCTCGACAAGGACCTCAGGGAAGAGAGATGGGATTCCACGACTAGGACTGGATGGAAACCCAGCCACAGAAACACTCCGGTTTTCTAGGAAAGGACCCTCTGACTGGCCTGGTGTGGGTGACGTGTGGAAGTGAGGTCTGGCCTCCTGATTATAGTCTTGAGATGGAATAGATGGCAGGTAGTTAAAAGGAACAAATGGCCACCTGGGCACATTTTTTTAATATCTGAATTTCCACACTTATTTTCAAATAGGACATGTATTACATTTTAAAATGTACTTTCAAAGTATTTTAAAAGTTATTGTTTTGTTTGATTCCCACATACAAACTCATACTTGAAGAACAAGTAGATATTGGTATTCTCGTTTTTAAGGTGAAAAAAGGAAGACTCAGAGATGCTAAGAGATAGACATAGGTCCATGTGATAGAAGGTGGCAGTGTCTGCAGTAAAAGCCAAGTGTTTGCAGTTCTGTCTTAGGTGTACCCTTCCACCCCACCAACTCCATGATATTGTATTGATGACGGTTGATCATGCCAGAGAAATAAAAATGGAATCAGGTCACACTCCCAGCTCAACTAATAAGAGTCTCTGGGGGGAAGAACTCAGGCATTTGCACTTTTTTAAAAGTGCCCCAGGTAATTTTAAAATGCAAGCAGAGTAGAGAACCACTGTTCTAAAAAAAAAAAATTACTTCATTTGAATGTCAGCAGATCAGAGTCAAAATGTAATTCTTGAAACTTGAAATGTGAAAGGTATGCTTATATTTTGTGGTGATTTCCATTTAAATGCTGTGCTTTTCCAATAGGAACTTGGATTTATAACTGTCAACTCTGCAAAAGACAACAGTTTGAGAGATGTCGAGGTTGCTAGAACTATCCAAATTACCAAGGAATCCACAGAGCCGTGGAGCAACGGTGAGTAGAGCAGCCCACAGCTAGAACACTCACTGTAGGAGGGCACACTCTCTTTGTTTCTTTAAGCAGAAATTGGAACATTATTCCTTTACCACTGGAAAAAGAGCATTTCACTCTTTGCTGAAAGATGCATTTGTTGGTGACGTTGGTTTTGTATGTATGGGAGAAGTAAAGACATTCTAAATAGAACAAGATGTAACCACAATCCTCTCTTCTTGGAACTATTTGATTTCTGTACTCTTTCCCCCTCTTGTGAAGCTTGTTGCAAGGAGGTTGCCAGTGGCAGATGTGCCTACCCACCTCCTGCTCCCCATAGGTCAAAAATAGAACAACACAAAACAAGAATACTCAAAAAAAGGGGGTCACAGAACTTCTAGTACCAAACAGTGGCTTTTGAGTTTTGCCATGGTCAAGCTCAGATCAGATCTGATGAAGATTTGGGGCTGAAGCAATAAAGAGTGAGAGTTTTCCTAGAGTATGTTTATGCATGTAACCCTAGCTGTGGTTGAAGTGACCTTGGTGTCTTCTGGTCTAGCCTTCAAAGTCAGGATGCTAGCTGTGTATTTACCCATAACACAGTTTGTATATGTTACTAGAGACCTGGCCCATTTATTACCAAAACAAAATGCTTCCATACAATTAACACCCAATGACTGTTAGTGATTATTTTGAGGGGAAAGGAAGATCAGCTGGGTGTGTTTCACGGCAGAAAATAGAATTATCATATACAGTTACTACACGGTGCTACAGTGCTAGCATATTTGAAATAGAATCTCATTTAATCCTTATAACTATAATCGTGATCCCATCTCAATGATGTCTCAACAGCTGATGAACTAAATGTATTCATCTGCAAGTTAGTTATTACTCTCATTTATCAGATAAAATGAAAATTAAAAAGTGTGACTTGTATGAGGTTATACTTTAATATCTTCATGAACTTGACCAATGATGTCTGTATTATGTGAAAAATTCAGTCAAGATTTACTCTGTCCATGTATTGTTTCTTAAACAATTTGTCCAGTGAGTTGACCAAGGTATAGAGGGAACAACCAATTGATAGTATAAATGCTTACTTATTGTGGTATTATATATACAAGTGATACCTGATACACACAGATGATAAATACATAATTATTATTAACAATAAATAGAATATACATCTACAAAGAGTTGTCTGGATTTGTCTGATAAATCATAAAGAGTTCCCCCACCTATATAATAGTCTTATGATTCCTAGGTTGTATATATATATATATATATATATATAATAACAAAGTGAATCAGTTATACATATACATATGTTCCCATATCTCTTCCCTCTTGCGTCTCCCTTCCACCCTCCCTATCCCACCCCTCTAGGTGGTCACAAACCACCTAGCTGATCTCCCTGTGCTATGCGGCTACTTCCCACTAGCTAGTTTACATTTGGTAGTGTATATATGTCCATGCCACTCTCTCACTTTGTCACAGCTTACCCTTCCCCCTCCCCATATCCTCAAGTAGGTTGTATATGTTTTACCTTTAAAAATGTAGACTGTTTCTCTGGTATCTGAATGTTGAGGTAGCTCAAAGCTTGTCAATAACTTTGAAAGAAAAAGTGAATAAATAAGCTTGAATTAGAAGTTTTTAGATAACAAGATATTGGGATTTTTTTTCTTTAATTTTCTCCACAACACAGTACTTTATTTTTATTTTTTCCTTTCTTCAATGGTTTAAATTTTTTCCTTATGATTATTTTTCATCTTAGTTTAAAGTGTATTTATCTTTGGGGCTCAAGAGAGAAATAATCAGGTTGATGGACCTTGAGAGGATGGACAGGGAGACATCATTTTCCATGAGATGACATGGAAGCTTGTGACCTACCTTCTCCTTTTCTTGAACTCCCTGATGTTTATATGTAAACTGTAGTCGTTGATCACAAAGCAGGGTACAGTAGACACACACTGAGATGCTCAATGACAGTGAATTCAATTCAGGGTAAAAACAACATGGTATAGACTACCCTGAAATACAAGGCAGTGAGTCTGAAGAATTTGAAAATATTTTGGAATGTACTGGCTGATATTTCTTTAATCTTTTATCTCACAAATTTCTCTCTGCCAATTAGTAATGTCCAATTATACTTGTTTTGTACTCCACAGTTTACATGACTCTTTCATATATAATTACCAGATTTGATCCTTAAAACATCTAGTGAAATATTGACTATATTAATTATTCTCATTTTATAAATAAAGGCACTGAGACTCAAACTGGTGAATGATCTGCCCAAGACTACAGGGTCAATAAGATCTGAAGCTGGGATTCAACTCTAGGTCCTGCTAGTCTGATGACATGTCCAGGAGAGCTTGCCAAGTATGGTTCTCATATCAGAGATTTTGTCTCTTGTCTCCACAGGTAGCAAACTCGAGTGCCAACATCAACAAGCTCACAAAGGCAATTCTCATTCATTGAACTTGTACAAACCGTGCAAGACCCATTTCTAAGGGACCTGACGCAAAGTAAATGGGAAAGCGTGGCATGTTCTCTTAAGATACTCATCAACAAAAAAGAGCAATTCTACCTGAAAGTCTCTTCTTGTGCCCAGCAACTTCAGGATGCCCCAGAGAGATAGTCATCAGACATTCACTTTTTTAAAAAATTAATTTATTTATTTTTGGCTGTGTTGGGTCTTCACTGCTGCATGCGGGCTTTCTCTAGTTGCGGCGAGTGAGATCTACTCTTAATTGCAGTGCGCGGGCTTCTCTTTGTGGTGGCTTCTCTTGTGAAGCACGAGCTCTAGGCGCTTGTGCTTCAGCAGTTGTGGCACGCGAGCTCAGTTGTTGTGGCTCGCGGGCTGTAGAGCGCAGGCTCAGTAGTTGTGGATCATGGACTTAGTTGCTGCACGGCATGTGGAATCTTTGCGGACCAGGGCTCGAACCCTTGTCCCCTGCACTGGCAGGCGGATTCTTAACCACTGCACCACCAGGGAAGTCCGACATTCACTTTTAAGGCTCTTGATTCTTACAGTGAGTGGTCAGGCATTACAGGACTTAGGTATTCAAGTAGAGAATACCCATTAATCCTAAAAGTCTTTCCTAAAAGACAGTCGCACTCATATTTCAAGTGGCATTTATGTCTAAATCTTAGGTATTGCACTATAATTAATTTCCATAACCTGTTTCTTTCTTTCATGTTTATTTTATCTTAGTTTTTAATTTTTCTTTTATATTGGAGTATACTTGTTAACAATGTTGTGTTAGTTTCAAGTGTATAGCAAAGTGATTCAATTATACATATACATGTATCGATTCTTTTTCAAATTCTTTTCCCATTTAGGTTATCACAGAGTACTGAGCAGAGTTCCCTGTGCTATAAGTAGGTCCTTGCTGGTTATCTATTCTAAACATAACAGTGTAGCAAACTCCCAATTTCAGCACAATAGAGGGATTTTCTGATCACCAAAGGGAGAAAAGCATATTGCAGAGTCATGCACACAAAATGACCGGCCCTGAAAAGCAGATCAGAGTGCTCTAGGAAAGCTTGGGAAAACGAGCATCAGAGGTAACCATTGGTTATGCCCACCCAAGCTCTTTACGAGGATGACAGGCTTGAGAGAGGCTAAGGTAGCGGGGATATGCAAAGAGACAGAGCACACAAAAACAATTTTAATGTTGGTTTAAACAAGACAAAAACAAGAAGATACATTTTTAGTCTAAGTAGGAAGGAAATTATTGTTTACCAAGAGCCTACTATGCTAAACACTTTATATAAAGTTCCTTGAATTCCATTTTCCTTAGTTCACCACAAATAATGAGAACCCTTCTGCATTAATAATTACTTGCAGTTTCCAGTAATTAAACTCTAATTTATTTGCTTATTGAACTGAATTTAATGTATTCCTTATGCTATGAGGAAAAGGTAAGCACAGGATTGCCTTGAAGAATTGATCAGAAAGAAGGAACTAAAAACAGTACACAAAATTTAAGTTATTTACAACTATTTACTCATTTCAGCATATTCCAGTGGCCTTGGGTATTTGTAACATATCAAGCAGTGAATGCTTTTCTATCCTACGTAATGAGAATTGTTTTTTTCATATATTCCTTTAAGCGGTAGGGTGTTGCTTACTTTCCTAAAAGACAATCGCACTCATATTTCACATGTCATTTATGTCTAAATCTTAGCTATTGCAGATAGAATTTAAAGATCTTGGTAACCCACAAAATTTCTATCTCCCCTTTTGCATTCAATGAAGAGAAAAAACCCTCTGGGTGCGTACAGATGACGTCACGCTTTTCCTTTTTCCCGGCTCTGCTACAAAGCCGGGAGGGGGATATTCAGCTAACACAGAGCTACTCCCTTTACTCTTAGTGGTTGAGATTCTGAGGAATTCTGAAGCTGTAGAGAATTTTGTCCCCTGTGGGATTCCCCAGAGAAAATAAGAGCTAGCCTGAAGGATAAGGTTTATCTTAGATTACATTTCGGCTATCCAGAGACGTTCTGTACCAGTCAGGGTCCAACAAGGAAAAGAGAAATGACTAAATATTTTAAGTAGAGAGATTTAATTCATGTATTTGGTGGCATAGGAGAGAGAACAGCTGGGTGAAAATAGGAGGTGATGGGAAAACTGGAGATCAGGAAAATTAGGGATCCACATGCACCCCTAGGATAGTGTGGGCTGGTGGTAACACCAGAACCCAAGGACGAGGTCACTCAAAGCAAACTGGGGCTATGCTGGGCTTGTCCAGCCTGAGCTGGAGCCATGGAGAAGGTAAAACCTGAGGCAGAAAAGGTAGAGAATTACCCTGCCTTCTTCTTCCCATGCTCTGGTCTCTGGGAAACACAGGAATGGATCTAAGGACAAACAGGTCTGAATCAGCAAAATGCCTTAGTAAGAGAACAGTTTCATCATAATGTACTTCACATCTTACCTACCAGCATTGAGCTGTATGAGATGCACCCATGAAGTGCAACACCATCTCACAAGCTCAGGCCACCCCCTCTCCAGCATGAGAAGCAGCTATAGGCCTGAAGTGAAAATATCTGTAAGAATTGTTTCTGAACTCGTATTTGACACCTGCAATGTCCCCCTTCCAATGGGGATTCCAGAAATCTCTGGGTGAGTTTAGGCAGGGGTGGGGAAGAGGGAGTGCGAGAGGTCCCCCAATACTCAAAGAGGTGAAGTCAGTGAAACTTCAATCATTACCATGATAAATAAGACCTAGCGTTACCTCTAGACTGCTGATACCTGGGAAAATTCAGATTATTCATGCATATGAGATTACTAAAAACATACGTCAAAGTACAGTGATCATAATGTCTGTATGTTCTGAAAATTCTCCAATGAGCGTATTTTACTTTTATTACTTTCTAAGGTTTTTAAAAATAAGGTATCATAACCCATTCTATTTAGAATACTTGCTGCTTTCTGTTTTCCTGGTTGGACCTTGACCCATAAGACCCTTTCTGGGTGGCTCACAGCTGATTATCCATCTCAAGGCAGTTCAGCAAGGACCCACCTTCCAGAGTGCTGCTTGCTGTGAGCGCATCTAATTGACCTGAATTGTCAAAACCAGGCATTCATGCTCTGATTCTTGAGTGCTTCTGCAAACCTCTGACCAAGGCAGCTTTAATGTTTCCCTTAGCGTGACTAAACTTTGGGCAAGTTTCTTTCTGATTAGAGGCCCCTGACCTCCTTATCATAGAGCATTTACTTTAGAAAACTAATATTTTCTAATTTTTTCCCTGTCTCCTTTGAAATATGTGTATATATACAAATCTCCTTAGAAGCCTCTCACCAGTTTTAGGACCCAGGAAATGTCTTTGTCAAGGACCTGGGAATCATCTCTTTACAATGTAAAAATCTAAGGTGAGAGCTTCCCACCTTCCCACAGTCTCTGGGGGGTGGGGGGTGGTAGGAACCTAACTTCTGTGGGTGCCTCGCTCCATATTGTAAAACCACCTCCTGTCATGAAGATTGGAGAAAGTTTACTTTTCCTTTGGGTAAAGACAATTAGCAAACACAGGCGGCTATGATGTCCCCATCCCAGCTTTTACAACCCCCAGAGAAATGTCTGTGAACTCATGTTCGACACCTGCAACATCCCTCTTTCCCCTACTGCAGTAGTCTTGCATGAAGTCTTCCTTTCCTATTTAATTTTTTTCCTGTGCAGTTCTTACTTTGACACCTCCCTGCTCCCTCCTTGGTTCATCCTGTATTTATGAAGCTTTTTTTTTTTTTTTTTTAACAGAGAGAAGTAGGATTCGCAGGTTGACTCCTTCATCTCCTTGGGAAGCTGAGGAAGATGACTTAGGTGCATGCATTTTTTTCCTAAAGCAAGTTGCACTTTGTAAAACAAGTTTCCTTTATTCTCAAAAGGCTTCCAATTAAGAAAACGGTGTTAAGGGGACTTTCCTGTGGCCTCATGGTTAAGGCTTTAGCTTCCAACAAAGGGACTGAGGTTTTGACAGGGAGCTAAGATCCCACATGCCTCGCAGCCAAAAAACCAAAACAGAATCAATATTGTAACAGGTTCAATAAAGACTTAAAAAAAAACAACCAGAAAACGGTGTTAGGTTTCAATCTCTTCTCGCTCCTCTTTCTACAAACACTACACACACAAACACACACACATGCACGTGCACACTTCTTTCTATCTCATTTGAAATAAGCATGTGCTCTTCTCATTTATTTAGGAAAGAAGCTCCAAGCCAGGGGTATGTGGCAACAACTAGATCTCCCTGCAGCAAAGGACTTGTCACCCAGCAGCTGGGAGGGCTGTTGGTGGAAAGCCTTCAGCTGTCATTTTCTTCAGCAACTGCCTCACTGCAGACAGTGCCTGTGCCTAAGATCACTTGCCCATCAGACACAAAGCACCCTCACTCAGTGATGGACAGATGCAGGGGTAGAAAGACCTGGGCCTTTGGTCCAGCTCAGGACCTGCATCATATTTCAACTTCTCCCTTTGCCACATCCTGCTTTCTTTTCCCTCTTTCTTCCCTCGGTGTTGACTCCAAGAATACTTCATAATAAATATCCTGCCCACTAAACCATCTCAGAGTCTGCTCCCAGGAAATGCAACCTGCAACAGGGTTGTTATGAGAACCAAATCAAATGTATGTGATATTCCTGCAGAATCTCGGACAGGGATCCAACTCAAAGGTAAAAGTAATGATGACCACTGATTGAGTACTGTGCTAGGCACTTTAATAAACCTTACATAATTCTCACAAAAACTGCAAGATAGATATTTTCTCCTTTATTTTCGAGTGAGAAAGTGAAACCTCAGAGAGGTGCACATTTTTGGCCTAGACCGGGATTGGCCCTGTGGTCTCGGTGCTGCCCCTTCATCCATCTCATCACCTACAACAACCTCATCTTGGTCGAGACAGCTTCTTGGCTGCATGCCATCTATGGACTTGCGAGCCATGACTTTGAGGAATAAGAGTAATGAGATGGGGATAAAAAAGTGCCTCCAGGTAGGGGGAGTGAAAATATCAGCTACCTCCTCCCCAGCAGCCCCAGGATGTGCTTCCTGCTGAGAACAGAGAAAGGTTATCAGCTCTATGAACCTCAGGGAAGAAACGGGGACCCAGCTGCTCTCCTTGAAGATAAAATCCTCCCCAACAGATGGTCAGGTTTAACAAGTCAGTATCGTGACTGAAGCTTCCAAACAGGTCATCTGTATGAAAGCAGAAGCAAAAAACGGCAGCTAACCCATTTTCTGGGGCTTAGACATTGGTACCAGGAATGACCAGCAACTAAAAGGAGCACTTCTCAGCAATGCCAGCGTCCACAAGGCAGACCGGATGGTTTCACTACTTGGTCAAAGGGGGCCTGTTCTGGTGACCAGAGACTGTCTAATGTGAGACGATCCTGCAGGAAGACATGATTCACTCTTGAGCAATGTTTAGTGGGCGACTATCGTGTGCCAAACACTGGCTCTGGGGTCGGAGGTATGCCAGGTAAGGAAGAGGCAGTACTTGTCCTTAAGGCGGCCATGGGTCACTGAGGATCAACAACGAAGAAATGGAAGAGCCATTTCTATGCAGGAGCTTCAAAAAGGCACCAGGAAGAAACACCGCTGCAGTGAGAGAAGGTCGAGGCCATCTCCTGAGCCACTTCTCAGGCAAGGCCTGATTCCCCAAGCAGCAAGCAGAGGCTGAGACTTGGAGGATAAGTTGAAGTTAGCCAGGAGGTGTTTGGAAGGGAAGGAGAATGAATGAGAGGCAGAGGCAATTATTTCGCAAAGTCTCAAAAGAAGATTGGCATATCTGGGACAGTCTGAGTTCATTTGGGACAAAGTTTTTGACTGTTCTGTGAAAAACGTAAAATACTAAATACCACAATGTACAATTTTATCTACTTTATGAAGCATGAAGAGTCTATGTAGCAGTCACTCATTCAACAGGCAATTATTGAGCTCCTACTAAGTTCCAGGTACTGTCCTAGCCCCGGTGGTTGCAGTCACCAGTAACAAGAGCTGCCCCCCTCACTAACAAGGTTTGTACTGAGTGTCTGCCATAAAGCACAAACCGTAAATGTTACATAGGACAGAGCCATGGTTCATTTGGAATGGAATATTTGAATCACCTGGGGAGCTTTTAAAAAATTTCATTTGGCATTGAAGCTGGAAGTCAGCCTCAATGTGTTAAATATTTTAAAATTTATTTAGTTTTAAATGTTTTCCACTTTAAATGACACTATTGGGTTTTTTTTCCTAATTTTACAAGCAATACATATTCATTGCGTACAACTGAACATACATAAAAGCGTAAAGAATAACAATTACCCATAATCCTTGCCCCAGAGATAACCACCATTAGCATTTTGATGCATTGCCTTCCATTTCCTACATTTTTTAATCGAAGTATAATTGACCTACAATGCTGTGTTAGTTCCAGGTGCACAACATAGTGATTCAATATTTCTATACATTACAAAATGATCACCAGGATATGTCTAGTTACCATCTGTCTCAAAGTGTTTCATTTTTGTAAATTAGGTTCTGGTACTTTTCCAAAGCAAATCTTAATTGTTTTTCATCTCTCCTGATTACATATTTAGCGTATTGACAGAAAGTACTGAGGTTGACAGATCATGAGGCTTTCTAATTCTTGGCCATTTAGAAATTATGACATGGTGGGGATAAAAGTAATGACTGTCGCATCCCATACACTACCTTTCCTGGTGCTTCCCAGCCCAAGTGCATTGTCCAGGGCTGATAGAGTCTAGCTGTGTGAAAAAAAGAGGATTGTATAGTATCATGAATCTTTCATCACTCTGCCCAGAATCTGGACCAGAGAATCTTACACAGGCCACAGTTTGTGAGAGATGAGAGATGGGAGGTGGTCAGAGGAAGGTCTGGGAAAGGTCAAGAAGGGCAGGGGATTATCTGAATTAGCAAAATTCAGGATCTCCCCCATCCTGTGATTTCTGATTCTTTCCTCTCTCTCTCCCTCTCTCTCTGTCTCTGATCACCAGCACACTTACTTCTGTTTTATTCTATTTGTTAAAAATTAGTTACTAAGTCTAGCCCACATGCAAGCTAAGGGTAACTGTGCACTGTTTCTTAAAAGGAAGATTATCAAAGAATCTGTGGACATTTAAAAACCATAATTCAAAAAGATACATGCACCCCAATGTTCATTACAGCACTATTTACAATAGCCAGGACATGGAAGCAACCTAAATGTCCATCGACAGAGGAAAGGATAAAGAAGATGTGGTTCATATATACAATGGGATATTCCTCAGCAATAAAACAAGAATGAAATAATGCCATTTGCAGCAACATGGATGGACCTAGAGATTGTCATACTGAGTGAAGTAAGTCAGACAGAGAAAGACAAACATCGTATGATATCGCCTATATGTGGAATCTAAAAAAAAAATGGTACAAATGAACCTATTTACAAAACAGAAATAGAGTCACATATGTACAAAACAAACTTATGGTTACCAAGGGGGAAAAGGGGGAGAGGGATAAATTGGGAGATTGGGATTGATATATACACACTACTATATATAAAATAGATAAATAATAAGGACCTACTTTATAGCACAGGGAACTCTACTCAATACTCCATAATGACCTATATGGGAAAAATCTAAAAAAGAATGGATATATGTATGTGTATAACTGATTCACTTTGCTGTACACCTGAAACTAACACAACATTGTAAAGCAACTATACTACAATAAAACTTTTAAAAATACAAGAATTAAAAATAAATACGTACATACATACATACATACATACATACATACCACTACACCACTTTTGCCCTGTTAACACTTTCACATAGACAGAATCTTGTGTGTCTGGGTTCTTTTTTTTTTTTTTTTTTTTAAATTAATTAATTAATTAATTTATTTATTTTTATTTTATTTTTTTTATTTTTTTTATTTTTTTTTTATGTCTGGGTTCTTTCACTCGACATAATGTTGTTGAAATTCATCCTGAGTGTTTTTTATTATCAAGAAGTCATCCATTATACAAAAGTGCCACATTTTGTTTACCTATTCACTGATTGTGCTTATATTTTCAGGCACTTTTTAAGAAATACATGTTTTGGATAAGAAAATTATTTTGTGTTATGCAACAAACAATAAACATTTTATTATAACTTTACTGCTAGGGCAATTACCTTAGAGTCCATGTTCTGGAATGTGTAATATGACTGATATTTGGGCAATCAGATGACAAAACATGTCACCTAATCAGAAATCTGTAATTCCGTTCTTATATGTGGATCGCCTATACAGAGGTTACTTCAAGTAGCAGAATTTTCTAACTTTATACTCAACAAAATGTATTGAGAAAAAAAGGAGAGATTTGAGTTACACATTTTTACAATGTACAGGGTTGGGAACAACTCAGATCAAGTCAGAAAATTTACTTTCTATCATTAAATGTCTGGAGTTTGTTGAATGAATGGACACTCTCTCCAAACCAAATTTCTTCCCAGAATTTAACTTAAACTAAGGGACTTACAACGTGAAGCTTTTCCTGAGGAGCTTGGTTGGAGTATTGGAAGTTTGTTTGGTATGCAGGAAATACTTTTATTTCTCTCTTGCATCTGCCAGAGGAATGGGTTGACTACTCACAAGCCTTCATAGATATATCAAAGCTCATCTTGCCCAGGCTTAGAGACTCCCTTCCATTTGATCTTGGTCAGTCAGAGGTGGCCACCTAAAGGCTATCACAGCATCAATGCAGTCAGCAGAGGCGACAGGGCAGGAACTCAGCCCCAGTCTCAGACAGTCCTAGACTGGAACCCAGTGGTCTCTCAACCTCCTCCCAGGATTTAACATGGGTTGAAACATCTGCAGCTGTTGAATAATAATGGTTATCTCAGCAGTTGTTGTCACAAAGTATCAATATATAACACAGAGATAAATAACTCAATTGTTCTCAATGTCCGGTGGAAAACTTGAGAAAGTTACCCTCATATATATATTTTTAAATTTTTATTGTAGTATAGTTGATTTACAATGTTGTGTTATTTTCAGGTGTACAGCGAAGTGAATCAGTTATACATATACATGTATACATTCTTTTTTAGTTTCTTTTCCCATATAGGTCATTGCAGAGTATTGAATAGAGTTCCCTGTGCTATACAGTAGGTCCTTATTAGTTATCTACTTTATATATAGTAGTGTGTATATGTGAATCCCAATCTCCCAATTTACCCTCCCCCTTTTCCCCCTTGGTAACCATAAGTTTGTTTTGTACATATATGACTCTATTTCTGTTTTGTAAAAAGGTTAATTTGTACCATTTTTTAGAGTCCACATATAAGTGATATCATATGATATTGGTCTTTGTGACTTACTTCATTCAGTATGACAATCTCTAGGTCCATCCATGTTGCTGCAAATGGCATTACTTCATTCTTTTTTATGACTGAGTAATATTCCACTGTATATATGTACCACCTCTACTTTATCCATTCATCTGACGATGGACATTTAGGTTGGTTCCATGTCCTGGCTATTGTAAATAGAGCTGCAATGAACATTGGGGTCCATGACTCTTTTTGAATTATGGTTTTCTCAGGGTATATGCCCAGTAGTGGGATTGCTGGGTCGTATGGTAGTTCTATTTTTAGTTTTTTAAGGAACCTCCATACTGTTCTCCATAGTGGCTGTATAAATTTACATTCCCACCAACAGTGCAAGAGGGTTCCCTTTTCTCCACACCCTCTCCAGCACTTATTGTTTGTAGATTTTTTGATGATGGCCATTCTGACCAGTGTGAGGTGATACCTCATTGTAGTTTTGATTTGCATTTCTCTAGTAATTAGCGGTAATGAGTATCTTTCCATGTACTTTTTGGCCACCTGTGTGTCTTCTTTGGAGAAATGTCTATTTAGGTCTTCTGCCCATTTTTTGATTGGGTTGTTTGTTTTTTTGATATTGAGCTGTTTGGAGATTAATCCCTTGTCAGTTGCTTCCTTTGCAAGTATTTTCTTCCATTCTGTACCCACATGTATTTTTAAACACTCAGCCTCTAGAGCATGAAACTCAAAGTCAAGGATAGGAAGCATGGCCACAGGCCTCTTTACCCATCTGATAAAGGACATGGGGTCAGAATTACTTGGTAGTCTCTTACAAGCTACCACAGGATTACAAAATCCTCCTGTAAAGCTCCTGTTGGGGTGAGGATTACTACCACATTTAGTCACCTTTATCAATAGGAATGTGTTCTAGGCTTCACACAAAATGGGACATGGGGGAAACCGTAACGTGAGCCTCTTTTCCAAACCTACTTCGATTTACTTTAAGTCATTATTTATTTTACTTTTGTGTTAACTAATATTGAAACATGATCCTTTTTGTTTTATTTTTTTAATGGGATGAAAAAGGTTGAGAACCATAGTGTTTAAAAATAACACATGAGCTATGAGAGAAGGGATGGAAAAGTTTAAAAGTGTTAACTTGGGAGTGTTGGAGATTCCTCAAATAGGGAGAATTTGACAATTCTGGATGCCAGTCCAGAAATTATCCCTCCTTCCGTATGCATGCAACATGCCCTCTGGCTGCCTCTTTTAAATTTCACTTGAGACCTGGGCTTCCTCCTTCTAAAGGCTTCCCTTTATAAATACCTGTGTATTTGCTCCTCTCTCTGTTCCAGAACTTCCCTTCCAGGAGAGCTGCCCACCGGACCTTGTCTTGCCTGTATGAGCAATGGATATTTCTTTGATCCTCCCAAAGGATTGATGTCATGAGTTTGCACCTGAAACCAAACTTGAGAGACAACATCTCCCATCCTAGGGAGGTTGCTGTAATACTTCTCCAGCTGTTATTATATTAAGAAAGGAATTGATTGAACAAATATTTGCTGAGTCCCTAGTATGTGTCAGGTACAGTCCTAAGCACTGGGGTTGTAGCACAAGCATGAAGACAAAGCCCCTGACTTCACAGAGCTTACATTCTGTAATCTGTATCAATGCTAGGACTACGTAGAGCCTACCTGACGGACACAGACAACCTACGAGATTTGCATACATTTTTTGGCTCTCACCTCCTCCTCCACTCACTGGCCAGACCTGGTTCACACATACAGATCAAGAATAAACACCGCAGGGAGCAGCTCTCTGTGGTATGTGCTGCAAACATCGGTCCCAGTTGATGTGCACCCAGCCTTACTCTCTGAACCTGGCTGCAGAATTCATCCTAACAGTACAGGGCTCTCTGAAGTCTCTCCCTCTCTCTTTTTATAATCACTTAAGTTTCCAGGAAGCATAAGAATCAAATGCTCAAGGAGTATTTCCATAGTTGTTATCTTTAAGAGAAGCTCTAAAACAATGGGAAAGTAGTTGGAATTAGGAGGTTTCCGGGTAGAGGTAGCTGAAAGTGCAGAAATCTAAAGAAATGACCAATTAGGGAAATCCAAGCATTAGCCAAAAGATGTAACCTCCTTGCGTGAGCCTAGATCCAGAGAGAAGAATCAAGGTCTAACCAGAAAGCCAGATAGAAAGAGTGAGAGAGAGAGATGGGGTTTAAATGAGAGCAAATTGGTAACAGTGAATAAGAGCTGGGACTCCATGGCCACCCCCTTAACACTGGGGGATCCATGATGTACTCCGTGTAGGTCTGCGTAGTTGGGATGAAAACAAAATACAGGATATAAAAGAAAGTCTCTCCATAATGAAGAGAAGGAACAATTTTCAGCCTGAAGTAGAGAAGAAGGTAGAGATTTGAGCCATATAAACTTGAGTTTGAATCCCAGCTTCCATATTTACCAGTTTTATGGCTTTGGGTAAGTCACTGAATCCTTCTGACCTCATAGTCCTTATCAGTAAAATGGGATTCTTTCATATTTGCTTTGCAGAAAAGAATAATAATGTATTGTATTTCATGCCGTACATTACATGCAATGCAATATACTGCACAGAGCAATTCTTCAGTCAACGGCAGCTTTGAGCACTGTAGTGCTGGATTTATAACACAAGATAACACTACTATCTTCCAAGCTAAGCACTTTACTCATGTTTTTAATTCTGTCCGGAACTCTATAAAGAAATGCTGTTAATATCATTTTACAGACGAGAAAACTCAGGCTTACAGGGTATAGTAACTTAGCAAATGTCACGGAAATGAGAACAAGTATACTCAGGCAGATTTTCTGCTGAGTACCTTAAAACAGTGCTTGTCAAACACTAATGAGCACATGAATCTCCTGAAGATTTTATTTCAGTGCTCATTCTGGTTCAGTAGGCCTGGGGTGAGGCTGAAGGTCTATCTGTCCAGGAAGGACCCAGGTGGTGCCAGTGTGGCCGACCTGTGGTGACAGCAAGGACGTGAAAGTGGTCACGGTGTTGCCAAAATTCAGCCTCTGTACACCGGTGCCAGATTAAATCTCGGAGACAGAGTTTTGGGTGAAGTAGAAAGAAATGGCTTAATTGCTTTGCCAGGCAAAGGGTGACACAGGGGGCTCATGCCCTCAAGACTGTGTGCCCCGCCCTGGAGGGGGTAGTGAGGAGTCTTACGGTGTTCAAGGAGCAGGGCGTGGTCAGCCAGAGGACATTCTCCTGATTGGCTGGTGGTGAGGTAATGGGGAGTCGGCATCGTCAACCTTCTGGTTCCAACCGGTCTGCGGTCTACATGCCTGTGGGCAGCAGACAGTTAACTTCCTCCACCTGGTGGGGTTTTCAGTATCTGCAAAACAGCTCAAAGGATGTGCCTCAGAATATTCTCTATAGTCCTGGAGGAAGAACTAAAGGTCCTTGACTCTGTTTAATGGCTAAAATATTCTTATTTTGTCTTGCTTGATTGTCTTCCTTTCTTTCTGCATTTTCTCACTTCTCTGATTAAATTTATTCTTTGACTCAAGTTTTTCTACAGACAAAAGGCAGGCGGAGGACACGGGTCGGGGTCTATTCTGGGAAGGCCTCCTAGGGTCCTGCTCGGTTACTCTGGAGAAGTAAGAAATAATTGTTTCTCTCTGCCCCACAATTGGCCTTAGAGGGAGTGAAGATGACCTGAACAAATAAACAGTCTCACAGGTACTCAGATTAACTGACCCTCACCCCATCCCACCAACCACATTTACAATAAGGCCAACCAAAATGCCAACATTTGGAACTTCAGTGAGATAATGATGATTCATAGTCCCAGCTGGTAAAATAGGTAAAGGCTACAAGTTTTCACAAACCTAGATGCTTAAAACTTCTCAGTATAACCCGCAAAGCCTGAGTTGACTAACCATTCTACTTTCAACTAGGTAAACATACCTCCCTCAGATGCTACAGCGTCCTGCTCGGTTACATCTCCAAAGATCACAGAATTAGTAAGAAATAGAGATAAGATTTGAACTCAGGTCTATTTCTCTTCAAAGCCCTCATATTCCAGGTGCCACACATGATGACTATTAATGTAGAATCTAGAAGTAGATTCATTCTCTACTCTGGTGACAAGGACCAGGGTAAATAAGTGGGAGCATATACATGATTCGATGTAAAGATATTGATCTATGTTCCTCAGGAGTCTTGGCCTGTAATTTTCTTTTCTTGCAGTGTTCTTGTCTGGCTCTCATATCAGGGTAGTGCTGGACTTGTAAAATGAGTTTGGAAATGTTCCCTCCTCTTCAATTTCTGGAAGAGTTTGAGAAGAATTGGCATTAATTCTTTAAATATTTGGTAAAATTCACCAGTGAAACCATCTGGTCCTGGTCTTTTATTTACTGGGAGATTTTTGATGACTCCTTCAATCTCCCTACTCCTTGTTGGTCTGTTCAGATTCTCCATTTCTTCATGATTCAATCTGGGGAGGAGCTGGGGGACGTGGGAATGGGGAGATGTTGGTCAAAAGGTATAAAGCTTCAGTTATGTCGGATATGTAAGTTCTGGAGATCTAATATACAGCATAATATTATAATTCATAATCTTGTATATTTGAAATTTGCTAAGAAAGTAGATGTTAAGTGTTCTCACCACACAAAAAAAGTATTGTAACTATTGATGAGGTGTCAGATATGTTATTTAGCTTGACTGTGGTAATCGTTCACAGAAAAAAAAATATACACACACACACACACACATATATATGCACACATACATCCATCACTTTGTATACCTTAAATATATAGAATATTTGTTTGTCAATTTTACCTCAAAGAAAGCTGGAGAAAAATAAAGACTTACAAAAACTTACTCCCCAAAACCTGTTTTGTGTTTTTAGTAGACTCGTCAAATTTTAAGACATTTTTAAACTGACTGGAAATTCAGTGAAAACGAGAAGAGAAGACAGAGAAGAGAGAAAAGGGGAGGGAGGGAGCGAGGGATGAAGAAGAAAGCATACAGACAGATGAAGACTATATCTCTCTCGATTTTTATGCCCTATTCACACAATATACAGGCTATGTTAAATAAATGTCTTAGCCAACTCAATCCATGTATCGTGAATATCACCAATTTCACCTATGAAAACTCATTTACATTCATTATGTCAATTAATAAGCCAGGAATATCACCAGTGGAAACCCATATGTTAGTTAGCAATGCCTCTTGTGTTGCTCAGCAATAAAGACAGTGAAGTCCTGAGTGTGAACTTTCTGATAACTTTCTGCTCACCCTGCCTTGGTAAAATTCCTCTTTAGGGACCTGACAGTACTGATGATGTAACTAAAGTGCATACATGACATTTGGCCCATCCTGAAGTATCTTAAAGTAATAAAAGTGTTCAGTAAAAATTTTGGTTTAAATTAAAGATGTTAAATAAAAAGTGTATAACACATTAAGCAATTCTGAGTATCAACATATCATCATTGAGTTACAAAAAATTCATGCAGAAAGTAGTTTTGATCATATAACCATGATTCAAAACGTAGATTTGGTTTGCTGCCACTTCTGAATTTTAGAAAGCTTTTTATTTTATTCTATTTTATTCTATTTCATTTGCCCTCCAGTGGTTCATTGTTGTTAATTTGCCCACACATTACTGACTTTTAAGTGTTTGTGTTTGGGAATTTTTGTTGATTTTCAATTTGACCTTACCCTCCTTGATTTCTGCTCTACTAAGCTACAACTTCATTGGAGCAAATAAGAAATGTGTAATGGTGTTGAAAATATTTCTTAATCTGGCTGTTCTCATGTTATCATTAATCAAGTGTTATGTGCCTCAAAAATCATTGTGTGTGCCTCAAATATCTCTCTAAATCAGTATGAATTTCTTCCTATAGTAGAGGAGGATATCATTGCTGATTTACCACTAAGGAAAATGAGGCATAGACATATATTAAGTGACTCCATTTCTCCCCTGAAAATGGAGAAATGAACATTTTGCTCCATGTAGTATGGAAGGTCACATCAGGTATGTGGTTTTGTCAAACTTTAGGACAAAGACTAAGAATATCCTCTTAGTAATTTTAGTACATAGTAGAATCTTCTCCCCCATTTCCCACATTTAATGTTCTCCAGTACTTAAATGTCTAGGAAGTACATCAAAAAAGATAAAGATAATTAATCTCAAAGAATTTCACATCTAGTCCATGAGCTACAGCACTTTTTTTGAGGGCAGAACACAAGCTACTGAATTGTACAGACAGTAAAATAATAGTAATTCTCATTTATGGTGGGTTTCTTGTTACAACTCTCATTCTAAAGAAATATGCCTCTCAGATGATTCTCAAACACAGGGGAAATGAAAATGTGACAAAATTTAAAATTTCTACTTTACTCTTTACTAAGACACTATTTTAGAAGCCCAAGGCTACCATAAGATTGCAGAGAATTTACATGCTTTCTTTTACGTTAGGAACTTTTTCGAAGAAAGTAATCACCAGTTTCCATTGTCACCATTAGAAATGAGATATTGAGAATGAAGATGAGTGGTATGAGAGCTGATAAAAGGGTTGAACGATGACCTAATTCTGAAGCTGCTAAATAATTTATTGTGGTATGTCCTTATTAGAGGCCAGCATCAAAAATAGCTTCCAGAAATGGGATGAGAATATTGTCAGAATTGAATTAATTTCTCAAAGAGAGAAGAACCCTATTTGGTCAAAGTACAGTAATTTTCTCTTCTCATAAAAATTTTACCTCAGTAAAAAGCATGTGTATCATTGCTAATGTTCAACTTTTGCCCAACAGCTGAATGGATATTTTCCATTTTACACAGTATTTCCTATGCAGGATGCCCCAGGCAACTTGTCACTGTACTGAAATTTTCCCTTCCCCTATATTTTACCACTGTATAAATTATTTATTTTATGGCTATTGCTCACTATTTGAGAACTACATAGATATTTCCCAAATTATGCAATTGTTCCATTTCAGAAGATTACTTGTAACTCAAATTTTGCAAGGTCAAAAGAATATACACTTTATGCATTCCAGGTACATAATGAGCCTAAGGTGCAGAATGGATGCTAAGAGTTAAGTGATATAAATTCTGCAGAGATCTTGGGAAACACAGAGAAAAAAATTTTTTAACATCTTTCTTGGAGTAAAATTGCTTTACAATGCTGTATTAGTTTCTGCTTTATAACAAAGTGAATCAGCTATATAATAAAGTGAATCAGTGATATATATACATATATCCCCATATCTCCTCCCTCTTGCATCTCTCTCCCACCCACCCTATCCCACCCCTCTAGGTGGTCACAAAGCACCGAGCTGATCTCCCTGTGCTATGCGGCTGCTTCCCACTAGCTATCTATTTTACATTTGGTAGTGTGTATATGTCCATGCCACTCTCTCACGTCGTCCCAGCTTACCCTTCCCCCTCCCTGTGTCCTCAAGTCCATTCTCTATGTCTACGTCTTTATTCCTGTCCTGCCCCTAGGTTCTTCAGAACCATGTTTGTTTTTTTTTCTTTTTTTTAGATTCCATATATATGTGTTAGCATACAGTATTTATTTTTCTCTTTCTGACTTAGTTCACTCTGTATGACAGTCTCTAGATCCATCCACCTCACTACAAATAACTTAATTTCATTTCTTTTTATGGCTGAGTAATATTCCATTGTATATATGTGCCACATCTTCTTTATCCATTCATCTGATGATGGACACTTAGGTTGTTTCCATGTCCTGGCTATTGTAAATAGAGCTGCAATGAACATTTTGGTACATGACTCTTTTTGAATTATGGTTTTCTCTGTGTACATGCCCAGTAGTGGGATTCCTGAGTCATATGATAGTTCTATTTTTAGATTTTTAAGGAACCTCCATACTGTTCTCCATAGTGGCTGTATCAATTTACATTCCCACCAACAGTGCAAGAGGCTTCCCTTTTCTCCAAACCCTCTCCAGCGTTTATTGTTTGTAGATTTTTTGATGATGTCCATTCTGACTGGTGTGAGGTGATACCTCATTGTACTTTTTTTTTTTTCTTTTTTGCTAGTTTCTTTACATAATTATCTCCCAAGTTGCATCTTGCCCATTTTTTTAAAATTTTATTTATTTATTTATTTATTTATTTATGTATGTATGGCAGTGTGGGGTCTTCGTTTCTGTGTGAGGGCTTTCTCTAGTTGCGGCAAGTGGGGGCCACTCTTCATCGCGGTGTGCGTGCCTCTCACTGTCGCGGCCTCTCTTGTTGCGGAGCACAGGCTCCAGTCGCTCAGGCTCAGTAGTTGTGGCTCACGGGCCTAGTTGCTCCGCGGCATGTGGGATCTTCCCAGGCCAGGGCTCAAACCCGTGTCCCCTGCATTGGCAGGCAGATTCTCAACCACTGCGCCACCAGGGAAGCCCCCTCATTGTACTTTTGATTTGCATTTCTCTAATGATTAGTGATGTTGAGCATCCTTTCATGTGTTTGTTGGCAATCTGTATAACTTCTTTGGAGAAATGTCTATTTAGGTCTTCTGCCCATTTTTGGATAGCGTTGTTTGTTTTTTTTTGATACTGAGCTGCATGAGCTGATTGTAAATTTTGGAGGTTAATCCTTTGTCAACTGCTTGGTTTGCAAATATTTTCTCCCATTCTGAGGGTTGTCTTTTCATCTTGTTTGTGGTTTCCTTTACTGAGCAAAAGCTTTTAAGTTTCATTAGGTCCCATTTGTTTATTTTTGTTTTTATTTCCATTTCTCTAGGAGGTGGGTCAAAAAGGATCTTGCTGTGATTTATGTCATAGAGTGTTCTGCTTATGTTTTCCTCTAAGAGTTTTATAGTGTCTGACCTTACATTTAGTTCTTTAATCCGTTTTGAGTTTATTTTTGTGTATGGTGTTAGGGAGTGTTCTAATTTCATTCTTTTACATGTAGCTGTCCAGTTCTCCCAGCACCACTTATTGAAGAGGCTGTCTTTTCTCCACTGTATATTCTTGCCTCTTTTATCAAAAATAAGGTGACCATGGTTGCATGGGTTTATCTCTGGGCTTTCTATCCTGTTCCATTGATTTATATTTCTGTTTTTGTGCCAGTACCATACTGTCTTGATTACTGTAGCTTTGTAGTATAGTCTGAAGTCTGGGAACCTGATTCCTCCAGCTCCGTTTTTCTTTCTAAAGATTGCTTTGGCTATTCGGGGTCTTTTGTCTTTCCATACAAATTATGAGATTTTTTCTTCTACTTCTGTGAAAAATGCCAGTGGTAGTTTGATAGGGATTGCATTGAATCTGTAGATTGCTATGGGTAGTATAGTCATTTTCACAATGTTGATTCTTCCAATCCAAGAACATGGTATATCTCTACATCTGTTTGTACCATCTTTAATTTCTTTCATTAGTGTCTTATAGTTTTCTGCATACAGGTCTTTTGTCTCCTTAGGTAGGTTTATTCCTAGGTATTTTATTCTTTTTGTTGCAATGGTAAATGGGAGTGTTTCCTTAATTTCTCTTTCAGATTTTTCATCATTAGTGTGTAGCAATGCAAGAGATTTTGGTGCATTAATTTTGTATCATGCTACTTTACCAAATTCATTGATTAGCTCTAGTAGTTTTCTGGTAGCATCTTGGGATTCTCTATGTATAGTACCATGTCATCTGCAAACAGTGACAAGCTCAGAGAATTTCAAGGAGGAGCCTGTGGTCTGATCACCTCAGGAGATCTCCTTTAACAAGTAGGGGTTTTTGTTGTTGTTGTTGTTTTTACAAGAACATGAGAGAAGCCATAGTTTGCCATCTTTATTTAAACTGTTCTTGACTTCTCTCCTAACTTGCAGTGTACCATCTCCACAGTCCTAAATTACAAAGATCACCAAGGATTGGGACTGCAATGCTTGCTTGTGTTATCTGGTCATCATTTGACATCTCACTTTAAGACCTTGATTCAAGCACCTGACAACTTTGATGTTCTGTAGCACATAACACAGTATTGTCTGTCTCTAAAATAATAAGCCTTATGGAATAAATTGTGTAAGATTTAGTTCCTATATGTCAAGAGTTTCATGACTGAAGTAGCACCCATTTAACTTCCAGAGTAATACATATAGCTCAACACACACACACACACACACACACACACACACACACACACATTACAATATGACATATGAGCCCACTTTCAGTTTTAGATTTGTGCCTGATATATTTTTATATTTGTTATTTGGTGGATTTTTAAATCCATCTGTGCAAAACATGAAAAGAAGAGCCTATTTTGAAAATTCTGTTGATCATTTAAACTGTTGAATTTTGTCAATGATATTATTATGCATAATGTTTAGCAATTGGCAAATATTTATCTAGAAAATATTTATTGAATGATAGGCCAACTAAAATTAGATTTATTCATATTATTTTTACTTGCCAGATGAATCAAGAAAGATATAGTCAATGAATTAAACATATGTTCATGTCTCAACTAGGTGCTTTACTTTCTTCTAAATAGTAAAATTATCCAGTTCTTTTTTTTTTTTTTTTTTGCTAACTGCACTGATATTCCTGAAAACATAGCAGTAACTGATAGCATAAACATAGCAATAACCCCTTCACTGTATTTTTAGATTGCTATATTGGGGATATATGTCTATCAAAATTTGGTACCACTTTGACCTCACCCATGTAGAATCATGATCAAAATCAGAATTGTTCACCACCCATGTGTATGAATCAGCATATCTGTGTTTACGCTGGGCCCGTAATTTGTCCGAGGCAATACAGGTACATATGCATCTCCACTCTCCTAAACATGCTTAGAAATGAGACTGAGAACAGTGAATGCTACAGTATGAACACTGACACCAACTTTAGTACCAAATTTAATAATTTAATACCAATTTAACAATTTAGTACCAAATTTAATTCAGTACCAATACTGAGTCTACTCCGAGTACCAATATTTACTGCATGTTGGGCAACTGATTACATGAAGAATCCCCTTCCCTGTGGGGGAAATAGGTCTTGTTATTTTCGTTTTTCACATGAAGAAACAAAAATAAAGAGGACAAATTCCCATAACCAGTGGGAATGGAAGCTCATTTTGAATCCATATTTGTCAGACAAAACTAAGCAATCTGTCACTTGTCATTTTCCACTACATATTATTGGAAATATCCTCATTATTTTCATTTTAACAAGTTTCCTTAAACTCTTGATCTCTTCTTGCAGTTGCACTCTCCTTATATCAAGGATTTGTAGTTTAAAATATTTCTGCCTTAAAAAAAGAAACACCTACAATGTTTCATTATATTCTGTAAATGTTTGCTGGTTTATATTCCCTGTGTTCATTTCCTGGTCTTGCATTCAAGATTTTTTTGTCACTTGACCCCCTTGCTATCTGCAATTTGTCAGTCTCTGACTGTCACAGTCCTGGTCATCCTCCTCATTGCCTTGACTCCAATCCGCCTTTAAACCATTACTGAAGTTCACACTATTTTTGGATTATCAAAAATACTGATGCTCTTTCTTTTTGCCCTGACCAGAGCTATGCTTGGTTTGATCCATAAGAGATTTCTAACATTATTTTTAAAACTCCTATCATATGTGTATGTGACCCAGAAGGTTGTCATAATCTCCTGTTTCAGGGACAAATCTCACTAACTAATCAGGTAATTAGAAGTTTGGGGAGGGGTAAATCAGGAGCTTGGGATGAACACACACACACTGCTATATATAAGATAGATAACCAACAAGGACCTACTGTATAGCACAGGGAACTCTACTCGATATTCTGTGATAAGCTATATGAGAAAAGAATCTAAAAAAGAATGAATATATGTATATGTATAACAGAATCACTTTGCTGTACACCTGAAATTAACATAACATTGTACATCAGCTATAATTCAGTAAAATTAAAACTAAAAAAAAGAAGTTTGGTCATGATCTGTCTTGCAGATTCCTTTTCTGGGACACTCTCTAAGGTTGTGGGTCTTTGGCCTTCCCTGCCTTCCCTCTGGCCCTTCTTTCAGGGTGGCCAACTGACACAGGGAACTCAAAGCTGCAGTGCACTTGGTGAAGCTTAGAAAGGACAGGGCAAGCTTAGAAAGGACTATGGAATGGAATATTATTCTGTGCTAAAAGAAATGAACTATCAAGCCATGAAAAGACATGAAGGAACCCTAAATGCCGATTACTAAGTGGAAGAAGCCAATCTGAAATGGCACCTACATAAAAGAAAAAAAAATTCCTCCTTCTTAACATTCTGTATTTTTAGGTTCCATAAATCCATTTGGGCAGATGAAATCTCTTTATTGACAGGGTCACACAATTTTGGAAATAGTTAATAATATACGAGGTTATAAGTATAAAGTGGAAACCAATTTGGACTTTCTCTAAGGTCTCACAAGGTGAGGGCTTACAAGGAGGGGTCTCCAGGGGGCTGGGGGCTAATTTGAGTCATAATCTCAGATTTGAGCTTCTTTCAAGTCTCTCATACTGAAAACTCCTCTTCCTTTAATCAAGAAAATTCCCATAGGAAAAGATGCTCCACATATGCCATCAGGCAACTGCAAATTAAAACAATGAGATACCACTACACACCTATTACAATGGCTGAAATACAGAATGACGACACCAAATCCTGGCCAGGATGTGCAGCAACAGGAAGTCTCATTCATTGTCGGTGGGAAAGCTAGATGGTGCAGCCACTTTGGCAGTTTCTTACAAAATTAAGCATATTCGTACTGTACAACCCAACAATCACTCTCATTGGTCATTACCAAAGGAGTTGAAAACTTACGTCCACTCAAAAATCTACACATCAATGTTTATAGCAGCTTTATTCATAATTGCCAAAATTTGGAAACAACCATGATGTCCTTCAGTAGATGAATGGATAAATAAACTATGGTACATCCAGTCAATGGAATATTATTCTATGCTAAAAGAAATGAACTATCAAGCCATGAAAAGACACGGAGGAACCTTAAATGCTGATTACTAAGTGGAAGAATCCCATCTGAAATGGCACCTACTTAAAAGAAAAAAAATTCCAACTATATGACATTCTGGAAAAGGCAAAAGTATAGAGACAATAAACATTTCAGTGGTTGCCAGGGGTTAGGGAGGAGTGAGAAATGAATGGGTGGAGCCCAGGGATTTTGAGGGCAGTGAAAATAGTCCAGTTAATACTACAATGATGGAAACATGCCATTATACATTTATCCAAACACACAGAATGTCCAACACCAAGAGTGAACCCGAGGTAAACTCTGGACTTTGGGTGATCATGGTGTGTCAATGTAGGTTCATCACTTGTAACAAATGTACCCTTTGGTGCAGGATGCTGATATTGCAGGAGGCTCTGCATGTGTAAGCATATGGGAACTTCTGTATTTTCTACTCAATTTTGCTGTGAACCTAAAACTGCTCTTAGAAATAAAGTCTATTTAAAAGGAAAAAAAGTGAAAAGTCCCAGCTTTTTACTCCCGAGGCTATTCTCCTTTCAGTATTCCTACCAGTGGCAAATTGAGCCTAAGTGTTTCTTCAGCAGAAAATCTCTAAGGTAGAAATATCACTCAAGGATGAACATGTTTGTTTGTTGTTGCAGTGTTTTCAGACACGCTCCAGTATAAGCCCTCGTAGAGAGAAGATTATTTTCTCCATGAACAGTTACTTACCTGTCCGTGGAGTCAAAGGTCTCTATCATTATGTTTTTTAGGACTTCTGGTTTCCTTTCTTCTCTATTCCAGGTGTCAACTAAAGTCCCCCAAATCTCTGTTAGCCTTGAACATCTGATACACCTGGGGAAGGGTATATCAGTCTGGCTTAATTTTTTTTCATCCTAAAGTCCTCTTGTGATGAAAGTTGATCAACAATTTTTCCTGCCTTGCCTTACATTTTAAAACTAGATTTAATACCATCTTTCCCACTAAGAGTTTCTTAATTTGATTACTCTTTAATTTAACAGCAGCAATATTGAAAGAAGGGATGTAAGCAGTTTGCCCAGTTTTCAATCACTTTCTTACCCTACAAGATATGCTTTATCAAAAAAAAATCATTATTTGTTTAGAGAATGTCAGTGTATAAATTTAAAATAGAACTATATTAATAATTAAAAGGAAGAAATAATAAAAGTTGAATATAAGATGTCCAAGGCCAAGCAAAGGCCATTTCTTATTTGATACCAGCATGCCAGTTTTAACAGAAATCAGACTTCATTTATTAGACTTGGCATTTTCAATAAAAACATGATTATTGGGAATTCCCTAGCAGTCCAGTGGTTAGGACTCAGCTTTCACTGCTGGGACACAGGTTCAATTCCTGGTTGGGGAACTAAGACCCCACAGGTCACTTGGCATAGCCAAAAAAAATTTTTTTTAAATCATGATTATTAGCAGCGGCTGGGGCTGATGGTAATAAAGGAAGCTCAAGAACCTAGTTTTGACAACAGAGAAGAAAAAAAATACAGAAGAGCCAGGAGAAAAGATAAATTTATAATGCAGTTAGCAGTTAGTGTCTAGATGAAAAATGCTTCCTGGGGACTGACTGTGAGGTCATTTTTTCATCTGTATCAAATAATGGGAAGCATTATGTATGTGTATGTATCGATCTTTCATTTATTCAGTTAATTAGTCACTCCACAAATATTTGTTGCAAGACACCGTACTGGGGTGGGTGGGATATAAAAAGATGGTTGAGACCCAGTGTGTGCCATCTTTGATGCTTTATCCGGTGGGCCACATAAGACAAACATACATATAATTCAATACCAGTTGGTCAATGATAGATGAATGGCAGAATGCTCTACTCCTTAGCAGTGTTACTCACAGTGTGGCCTGCAGACCCAGACCAGTCTGGGAAGTGCTTGTCGCCTGTCTATAATGAGCAAGATGCAGAATTTGAGAACACCTGTGTAGACACTTTGATAGCATTTGTCATTGCCGAAATATTCCATGTGATCAGTGGTCTTGCATGTTGAATCTAATAGTAAAAACTGGGCGGTAGTGTTTTATATAGCTTTTTTTATTGGAGTATCATTGCTTTACAATGTTGTTAGTTTCTGTTGTACAACGAAGTGAATCAACTGTATGTATACCTATATCCCCTCCCTCTTGAGCCTCCCTCCTACCCACCCCCAAATCCCACCCATCTAGGTCATCACAGAGCACTGTGCTGAGCTCCCTGTGCTATACAACAAGTAGCTTTTTATTTTGTTTTACTAGTACCTCATTTTTATGGTAATTTATAAATGTATCAGTCTGCAACAGATTGGGGAGGGAAAAGTGTGGGCCCTTCATTGATATTTTTTAAAATATATGAAAAAACAATCTTAAATTTCAGAAGATAGGAATTGTAGCTCTACTCCAAGGTAAAAAATGAATGCTAAATGACGGAGCTGGCATACTGAAGGGGTCTTGGAGGATGGCTAGGCTTTAAGAGGTGGAATAGAGTAACAAAGTATCAATATAGTTTAGGAAAGAAAAATAACTTGAATTTACAATGTGCTCAAAAAGCAGCAAATACATAATGTTGGTAGCAATAGAACAACCATAAAGAAAATGGGGAATGTGGGTAAGGGTTTGAGGCTAGAAGAAATAGAAAGTTCAGAAAGGAATTTGGATGTATTCTTTAGCTTTTTAGCAACTGAGATATGTAGATAACAGAGTATTCAAAGAGGTGTGTCTTTTGGTAGCATGCAAAGTGGATTAGAAATGTCAGTCCTAGAAACCAGAAGACCAGTTAGAGAACTATTGTCATAGCATGGACATAGGTTAACAGGGCTTCATTTGAGGGCTGGCAGGAAGACTATGGCAACAGTTGACTGATACAAGCTTTCTGCAGACCTAAACTATAATTCCTAATCAGCACCATGCACAGTACTTGAGCCCTGGGAGACATTTACTACTGTTGCTTTGTTGAGCTAGAATTAGACTTTCCACAAAGATCGGGATATGAGAAAAATAAAAAGTGCCCAAAGTCTTATTAGAAATCCGAAAATTTCAGGTCTGAAATGAGGACAAAATGGGCTCCTTTTTAGACACGATGCAGGTCACACCTATTTGAAATATGGCATTAAGACAAGGGATCAGGATGGAAAGACCAAGAGTCAACCATTGAGGTTACAGTGTTTAGGACACACCGTTTCTAAGAGGCAGAATGGAGGGGAAGGAATAATGCTGAGAAGGACAGATGCCAACTGGAGAGGTGAGAGGAGGGCAAGGGGTCCAGCAGGGAGTCTGCAAAGCATGACGGCAATAACACAGAGCTGCAGGATCCGCACAGGAAACGTTTCCAGATCATCGACCACAGTTCGTGGGGATCCTGAAGCCTCTGGCTGGGGTGGCCAGAAGATCATTGGCGAGTTTTATTTTTAAATTTAAAAATGACTTGGCATTTATTTCACACATAGTTCCTTTTGGATAGTCACCCTTTTAGAGTTTTTTTTTTTTTTAATTTTTACTTTATATTGGAGTATAGTTGATTAACAATGTTGTGTTAGTTTCAGGGGTACAACATAGTGATTCAGTTATACCTATGCATGTACCTATTCTTTTTCAAATTCTTTTCCCATTTAAGTTATCACAGAATGTTGAGTAGCATTCCCTGTGCTATACAGCAGGTCCGTGTTGGTTATCTATTTTAAATATAGTTGTGTGTATATGTCAATGGCGAGTTTTCAGGGAGACATTTCCTCAGTGTAGCAAGGGTTGAAACTGAGTTGGAGCAGTTCAGGGCAAAACTGAATAGTGAGAAAGGATAAGCAGAGGATAACAGTCAGTATATATATTTTTAAGTTATGAAAAATGTAGTAGAAATCTAGCTGGGGTGGAGGAAGTGGAAGGACTGCGTGAAGGTTTGGGGATGGAAGTGAGGAGGTGGATAAGGAGGGAGCTATTCGGGAAAGGAAGCTAACTGAGGAACAACGATTTGGAAGAAGCGAGAAGGGGAAGAATTAGAAGCTGGGAAGAGATGATGAGATATGTCTTCTGGGGAAGGAGGAGGGTAGAAGAGACAGGTGCCCTACAACCTGAAAAGTACAGGGGAAAACAGGTATTGATCTTTTCTTTTTTTTTTTTTTAGAACTTAAGTTTATTTTTTAAATTTTATTTTATTTTTGGCTGCGTTGGGTCTTCATTGCTTAGCACGGGTTTTCTCTAGTTGTGGTGAGCAGGGGCTACCCTTCGTTGTGGTGCGCGGGCTTCTCAATGTCGTGGCTTCTCTTGTTGCAGAGCACGGGCTCTAGGCACACGGGATTCAGTAGTTGTGGCACGCAGGCTCAGTAGTTGTGGTGCATGGGCTTAGTTGCTCCGTGGCATGTGGGATGTTCCAGGGCCTGGGATCGAACCCGTGTCCCCTGCATTGGCAAGTGGATTCTTAACCACTGCACCACCAGGGAAGCCCTTGATCATTTTCAAGAGAAACTTATTTAAGTGACTCAGCTGAGGTTAAAGGCTTCATTCAGTCAGGGTGCTTCTGACTGGAGCCTGGTCAGAGGTTATAGGATAGAAAGGGCCAGCTGAGTAGCTGTCCTTGCAGTGGGGTCACAGGCAGCAGTTTAATTTCATCAAAACTTGGGGTTGGGAGGGTCATTCCTGCTTTTGTGCTCCTTGCTCAAGCTCCCATAAAACACGAGAAGAGTACTTGCTGAGAACTGTTTCTGGGAGCCTTGCAGCTTGTCAGCTACTCAAAGTTCATGGAGCAGCGGAGCCAGATAGCAAAAAAGAAGGAAAAGGGGGGCAACGTGGAGGGGGGCAGAGTATGCAACCCCAACATATGGCCCTGTGGCATATTGATTATTTTAAGCTGGTTATTTTTAAGAAGCAGCAGACCCAGGAGAAGCTCTGAAACCTGCGTAGAAGATACCCTTTTGTGAGAGATATTTACATCTATAAGGGAAATCTCCACTTGTAAGGGTATCTCCCTCTCGGTAGCAGAAATAGAAGGATGACTCTAAATCTCTAGACATTTTTATCAAAGGAGAAGGTAACACTTAGATCTGCATGACACCCTTACCCTTGTTTCCTGTGCTTTTCCAGGTCACCAGGTCACCTCCTAGAACTGGCTCCCTCCCCTGCACCCAACGTCATCTTTTGCCTTTAGCTGGAGATGGTATTTAAGGTGGTGGCCTGGGCCATTTCAAGGAGTTACTCATCTTTCCTGGGTATCTCCCATGTATACAGGAGGAATGCATGTTATTAAACTTCTGTTTCTTTTTCTCTTGTTATTGTCTTTTATTACAAGGAATGTCTCAGCCAAGAATGTAAGAGTAAAGGGAAAATTATTTTTCCTCCCCCCACAGAAGTTAGAAAGCAAAGCGGGGCCTAGAGATCTTGTTGTCTGTTTATCCTAGTCCTCTTACAGCTTTCTCTTTTTCTTCTTCCTTCCTTTCTTTCTTCCTTCCTTTCTTTTTCTTTAGAACAGTTTCAGATTTACAGAAAAATTGAGGAGCTAGTACAGAGAATTCCCCTATACCCTCCAAACACACACTGTTTCCCCTATAGTGTCTTGCATTAGTATATATTTGTTACAGTTAATGAATAAATATTAATACATTATTTTAATTCAAGTCCATAGTTTACATTAAAGTTCACTCTATGTTGTACATCCTGTGTGTTTTGACAATTGCATAATGTCATATATCTAACAGTCCAATACCATATGGAAGGCTTTCACTGCCCTGAAAATTCCCTTTCCGCCACCCCCATTCATCTCCTCCCTCCCCCCTGAACCCCTGGCAACCACTGATCTTTTTACTCTCTCCCTAGTTTTGCCTTTTCCTGAATGTCATATGCTTGGACTCCTACAGCATCTTCAGACTGGCTTCTTTCACTTGACCATGTGCATTTAAGGGTCCTCCATGTTTCTGTGTGGCTTGGTAGCTCATTTCTTTTTATCTCTGAGCTCATTGAACGGATATGCCACCATTTGTTACTCTATTCATCTATCAAAGGGCATCTTTTTTGCTTCCAATTTTTGACAGTTATGAATATAGCGGCTATAAATCATTCTGTGCAGGTTTTGTGTGGACATACAAAATTTTCAAAACAATGGGGCAAATACGTAGGAGTGTGATTGCTGGATCCTATGATAAAGTCTATGTTTAGCTTTTCAAGGAACTTTCAAACTATCTTTCATCATCAAATCATCACCATCACATCATTATTTCTTGTCCTCTCAGCTACCAACTTTATCCTGAATGACTGACATGAGTAAGTTGAAGTCGTCTTTTCCTTGAACTATCTCTCTTCTCACCTATCACTTCTCACCTCTCCCCGCTTGGCAGGCAGCACACAACCCTGTGTGGGTTCCTGGACTTACAAGTTGATCTTTTTCTCTCTCTGTGCTCCCTTTTCAATGACCGAAAATCTTCATCCTTTCCTAGCTTCACCCTTACTGCCTTTAGTGAGGGGAGCATAATAAAAAGAGGAGCATTCATTATTCGTTACCTTTGGAGCCAAAATGGAACTTAAAGCTTGGCTCTGCCATTTACATGTTGTGTGACTTTCAAGTAGTATGTTAATTTCTCTGATATTCAACTTTTTTCATCTTCAAAGTGAGGAAAACAATTCCTTCCTTAAATGTATTTCAAAGATTAAATTAGGTGAAAACATAGTGGTAAACTCCTTGTTACATTGTAGAGAACGCTTTATTCTTACTGTGGGCATATGGCTTATTTTACACGGGTCAGTCTCTGCTTCTGCAGCCCTGCCAGAGCTATAATATTCACTAGACATGTGCAGGCAGAATTCTGTCCAGTCTTGAAATTAATTTGTGTCTAACTAGGGTCGACCACGAAACACAGAAGGTTGCAAATAAGAAAAGCCTTTATTTGCGGCCTTAGGAATTGCAATTCAGGATTTGGGTAAAACCCAAAGACTATCCTGGGAAAGAGAAGGGGTCAGGGGCTTATTTAGAAAGGCAAAACCAAAAGGTTGTTAAAGTCGTCTGGCAAGAATTATGATTGACTCTGGTGCAAGAAGGGAAATGTTTATCTTTAAGGGATGGGCTGTCATGAGTCACTTAGAGTAAATGTCCAATAAGTAGCTATGCTGTCATGAGTTATTTTAGAGGAAGGGTCTGATAAATATCTTGAGTTTCTGGAACATTGGGCAGAGGTTCTGGATGCCTGTGTAACGACAGTAAGGGGTCAAAGTTCAGATTCCATCCAGGCTGAGATATGCCTAAGTCATGCTTCCTCAATGTCTTCCTGGTTCCATTTTAGAGAGCTCTCTTAGCAATACTGACTTCCTTCTGATCTTTTTTCACACTAGAGACAAACCTAAAAAGCCACTAGTGGCGTCCCTTCCCCTAGAAGGTACAATCTGGAAAGAATTGACAACCTTCCTCAGAGTCCTGGCACCTGGAGGCAAACAGACGTGAATGTCCCCTTCATGGACACCCTTCCAACATTCCTTTCTCCCCAGGACATGGTCACGTGAGTTTCCAGTTACTTCCACCCTCAGTGCAGAAACTGGCCTTTTTCTGCAAACATGCCCCCTTTTTAATTTTTCTCCCTTTTTCTAGATATGTTCCCATGCTCCCAGACTGGCATGGAAGCCTTTAACACACCCACATGGCTGGTGTTTAACTTAGTAGCAGCTCCTCAAGGACAATAAACATTTATTGAGCACCTACTATATACTCAGAACCCCTCTCCAGTGCTTCCTCTTAGAAGGTTGAGGTCACGCTTGGCCACTCAGGAGACATCCTCCAATCCCTTTCATTACTCCCCTGCGTTCTTCAAACATATGTTTGTTTCCTCTGGGGGATCCTGCTGTACGTGTGCGTGTACACAGACACACACATGCCACAGGGCAGTGGACACAAATCGGTATCATCAGCGAGAAATCCCGCAAGTGGAGACACACAACAGCCTCCCACTCACTTCCATCCCAAAGGTCCTCAAGTCCGCATGGGTGAGCCCAGGTGTACAGAACAGAAGGAACCTTTTCTATGGCATCAATACTTGACCGAGAGCAAGAATGACCGCGCACAAGGTGCTCCTGATGGGGAAGCTGAGACACGAGTTCATTGGTGCCTGACCGCCTGGAGGCTCAAGCTCACACATGGATCTCTGACCCCCATCCCTCTGTCTCTTTATACTTCGCCCTCTCTTCACGTTATTGAACCCAGAAGTTGCAAATTAAACTGGCGGCTCAGATGTTAAATCTAGCCAGCAGATGGCCAGAAGGGTGTAATCACAGGTTTTGGATTAGTTGCTAAAGAAGAGGAGGATTAAACATGAAACTCTGAAATTCCAGATTCCCTCCTCAGTCCTTTCAACCTGCCTAGCCCTGGGATGCATGGGACTTTGAAACCTCAATGTCACACCAGGCTGCTTCTTAAAGATTCTTTTATGTACCCTTATTGCAAGCATCCCCAACAAGCCCCCCCTCCCAGCAACCCTCTTATTGACACAGCCTTCCCCTGGCTGACCACCCACTACAAAACGTTTATCACACACAATTCCCCACTTTCCACACATCGCATAGATCTGCCTGGCCCTTTTGTCAGAGCAGGACAAGGAGGGTAGGAAAGAGCCACCCGGGCTTTTACAGGAAGCAGGAGCCAGAGGTAGCCAGGTCCACCTGCTCCAAACTGCTTCAATAAATTATTCATTTAACAACTTCTGCCAAGACCTTGTTGCTGCTTAATTACTTGCTTGCTTTCTTCTCTCTCTTTTCAACTTTCTTTTAATTGAAAAGCCAAGCCAGCCTTGTCGCAACCTGGGAAGTTGGATCACTTGGAGACATGTTCTGACTCTGTCTCGTTAGGTGTCCAGCCACTGAAAAATGTATGATGGTTGGAGAAAAGGATGTAGGAGGAAACAAATGCAAAAAAAGAAGCAGACTTACCAGCAACCTCTAATGAGGGAAACAGTGCTTTGAAAAACAACTCGGTTTTCTATTTAACAAGCAAAGCGACAAACTGCACTCACACAAATGAGCTGGGAATCTAAGAGTGACTTCTGGAAAATGATGGTTGGAATCACTAATGGAGAAAACAAACAGCAGGGGCAGACACAGCTGGTACCCCATTGCTGTCTGAAAGGGACTTGAGACCAAACGAGGGCTCTAAAATCCGTGCCTGAAGAGCAGGGAAATGGAGCCCATCTGAGCCATCAAATCGGAAGTAGGAACATAGTGTTTAGTACTGGGGAAAATACTTTGCATTTTATCCAAGCTGATGTGTTTCAGGCTTGGTTCTCAAGATGCCCAGAGCTGATGGGAGGGCCAGAAGGGGCCAAACAGATACTCTTTGATCCTACAGCCATATATCACACTTTCCATATTGAGTGCCAGAGAAGATTTTCTTCAAAATATTTCATTTAATATCAATAGTATTTTATTATAAATTAATGTTAAATATTAGTACTTTCATATTATATTTTACTTATGTTTCTACAGAAAACTGTTATTTCAAAATTTAATCAACATAAAAATATTACTGAGCTATCTTACATTATTATGTATTAAGTCTTCAAAATCTGGTGTGTATTTAATAATTACAGCACTTTGGACTAGCCACGTTTTGAGCACTCAATAGCCACATGGAGCCAATGGCTACCATATTTGAAAGTACAGATCTAGAGCATTGATCTTTTCTTTCATATTTTCTCTACATTATGGCAATGAACGTCAATTTTATCTTCCACCTCTCCTAAATGTTTTATTTCTGCAATCACTTAGAACTTCCCAGAATGTTTCTGTTCTCATTATTTTTAAGTGAAAAAAAAAGTAGAAAGTATCTAGTTCTTATTTAATAAATCCAATAGTTTCTCCCATCTGTGGACCCCAATAAAAGATTTTGTTGTATTGTTTTGCTTTAGGTCTCTTCTGTTCCATTCTCTTTCCTCTGGCATCAGTTTTTGTCTTTGTTTACTTTGGCCTCCCTATGCCTGGTGAGCTCTGTATAATCCTATTTGAAAATCAAGGATTCTGTTGATGAACCTGGGGAGGAGATGCGGGTTTCTTCTGGGGCACGGGGCTGGCTGTGAGGCTAAGGAGGATGGGAGATCTTTAAGGGGATGCCACCATGGCACTGGCAACCTTAATTGCCCATGGGGTTGGTAGTTTGTTTAGAGATGAGTGCTAGGGGTTTTAGCTGGGGCAAAATGCTACACTGCTGAACTCTGTGATGGGGGATATGTGTTGGGGTAGCTTTTCTAAATTAAGACTTTCTAGTAACCACACTCCCCCATACACACACATACACACACTTCTCTCTCCTCTCCTGCCCATTCTGAGCCTGAGTCTCTTTCTACAGGGATGACTTCCGCTCACCCACTGATGACCTAGTCATCATGCCCCTCACACACTGTTCACTATTACCAGCTGCTGTGGTTTGGGGTCCCTAGAAGGAGCATCTGAGATGGGAGTTCTTATGCAAGTGACTTATTAGGAGAGGGTTTTCTGGAGAGGGGGATTAGGAGAGCACAGGAGCTAAGTAGAGTGTGGTCTCAGCTAGAGCCTAGCACCAGCCTGACCCCCTGGGTGCTCTGGAACAGGAATACCCTGGAACACTTATGAGCCTTTAGCACACTCACAGCACCTGGGGGAAGGATGCACCTATCAACATCTTCCATACCATGGGATTGCTCCATTAAAAAACTTTTTGTTATTTTAATGTATTCTTAGGAGCAATGGGAGAGAGAGACAGTGTTCAGTATTCCTTCTTGAACCAACAGTCCCTTGATATTGTTTTGGAAAGCTTTGTTCTAACCAAGAAAAGAAAAAGTTCCCTCAATAGTATGCACAAAACTGTTATTCAGGGAAAACGGTCTAAATTTCAAAATATCCCAATTCTTCTAGAAAAGAAAGTAATTGCAGTGCAGAGTCAACAAATATTTATTGACCGCTTACAGCAGCGTTGGCACTTTTCCAATATATGATGTCATTTACTACTACACCACTATCGTCACTTATTCTTAACAGATGAGCAAACTGAGATTCAGTAAGTAGCTGGCTCAAATTCTGTGGTACGTAATAGAACTGGGACTTTTTTCCTTTACATTTTATCCTATTAGATGCCGTACCATCAGCCTCTCTGCAATGAGCAGCTGCCTTGACTGAGTAACAGGTGTGTTAGCTGAAATTCCCATCAAGGAGAAGGTGTCTTGCTGACCAAGGAATTATACATTTCCATGATCACATTTTATTTTAAAAGGAAAACAGGAAGAATCCTCATCCTGGGTCACATGCTATTCATTTACTTATGATCTTTCATTTAACTGTCTAAACATGTTTATGTTACAATATTTCAAATTCTGAAACATTAAGTATCTTACCTAGAGTAGAACAGGTAGTGAATAGTGCAGCTAACATTTAAATTCCAGTCTTTCTAATCCCAAGCCGATGCTGTTTACTAACAATCAAGTAGATACTAATGCAAGAGCTTGAAAAATTGTCTCGGTGTTTGATGGGTCAAATGAAACCCAGACACGGCAACAAATTCAATCAGTTCATTAATTTTTTTTTTAAATTTCAAGTTTTGTAGCTGACAGTATAAGGCCTAATCACAATTATTGAAATCTAAGCAGTTTAATGATTCGTATTTGTCAGGAGGGTACTGTTCTTGGAAGCTACCTATAGTCTGTTAGTGAAACAGAAACAAATCCTACAACTGTCATCTATTTTCCAGGGGATGGGCAATGGGGATAGAAGTAAGATTTTCTGTTTACTTTCTGCACCCATTTTCCTATTAGCAAACCCAATATATCTACCCTCACAATGCTTCACTCTGTCCATGTAGATCAATCCATCAGCCACTCTCATTAATCTCCCATCCAACTTGGAAAGATCACCACCGGTAGATGATGATATTGTTTCTGACATAGTCTTATTCTGGGCATATCTCTGATAAGATATTCTCCCCCAGGAATTACCTGGGTAGATGGTTACCCAAACCCTCTTATTTGTACTTTTCTTCTAAATAAATTCCATGCAGAAAATGAACAAACAAAAACCTTTGCATCTTTCCCAGACTTTAGACATGGAAGTATTTCAATGTGTATCAATGACACTTTTCACAAGCCCATGAGGATCTAACCCTCCTTACAGTCTTCATGATTAATATGTTTACAGCAGAATCAGGTCTCTAAGTGGTTTTTAAATCCCAGAAGAAGATAAGAGACTCCTAAAATAAAATAATAGTTCCTGGGTTTTAGTAGAGCAGAACACGTTTTCCCAAGAATGACATCAAACATGATAAAATGATATCTCTCAACACATCTCAGTGATGGCATCTGGAGAAGAACAAAGGCTGACTCAAGTCTGTTGAAGTGCCAAGTGCAATTTGATCTAATTGAGAGATTACTACTTTCTGTAGGCAGGGGAGTTCAGAAATTGGTATGGATTCCATTTTTCAGTAGCAGAACATAAGAGTGACTGAACTAAGAGATGTTTGGGGGTTTCCAGAGGATCCTGTTGTCATTTTCTTTCATAAGAAAGTTCCAAGAATACAGATAAGTAATGTCAGTACGTTTTCTGAGGGGAAAATCCATCAGAAGCAAACTGCATTAGAACAGACAGCATGATCACAAAGTACTGTTCGCATAAAGTCCCCTGACACTCTGCAAGGACTTTTTCTACAGCCATGCACACTGCATGAGTAAAACGTAAGGCTGAGCCAATAATAAGAGAAATGATAACTGAAACCATCACATACACAATACTGGGATTGAGTGGACGTACTTCCCTAACCCTGTAATAAAAAACACCGGTACCAAACAATAACTTAACTGCTTGTTCCAGGAAAGCCTTGCACCTGGAAGTAAAGGCTGTTAGCCAACCCAACAGCTAACTCATCCAAACGGATGGCTTGCTCATCGAGCCTTACTTCAATACCTCCATCTCTCTGTTACCACCAATCTACAGCGACTACGTCATAAACTCTGTTCAGCCCTAAACAGTTCCTGCCTGCAAAGCCTACCTTAAAGTCGCCCCCCTCAGACCCTAAAACCCTAAACTCCCAGGACTCTCTCAAGGCACTGTTCTCCCTTGATGCAATCAATCCGATCAATTTAGCTTTGCTGATCAATAGGGTTTTGGGGTGGGCAGTAGCCAACAGTAGCTAGAGCTTTGTTGATTGGGAGCCTATGATGTACCAGGTACCATGCACTCTGCTTTATGTACTGTATTTCTAATCTTTACTACAGCTCTGCAAGGTAATGTTGTTTTTTCTAAGGTATAAAGAGGAAATGGAGACTCAGGGAGGTTGGTAAATTGCCCCATGACACAAATAGGAAGTGGCACATCCAATGTCAATCCAAGTCCGTCTGGCTCCAAAACCTTGTGACCCACCGGTGGATCACTACTCATTTGATAATATAGCATAGAAAGTCACATTCCTACCTCATTCCTTCAGCTAAAATTGACTCCAAATGTATGAATTACAATATCAAAAATTACCCTATAATTCCATTCCTCCATTAAATTTTAGTTATACATTCTTCGACAATTTTAGTGGTAGTTACAGATAATAACAGCATGTATTTTTGACTTAGATGAAATCATATAATTTTCAATTTCCTAGAAAAACACAAAAGCTCCAGAATTCTTCAACTGCACTTACTTCTTCCTACTTTATGCACCATTATTGTCATGAGTTTTCATTCTATTAACTGCTTAAACTACATGAGATATAATATTACTGCTATATATAGACAATATTTATTTTTATTCACCCACATATTTAACCTTATTGGTAATTGTTCTTTCTTGCAATTTTGAGCTTCTATCTGGGATAATTTTTGTTTTTGAAAATTCCTTTATTTTGCCCAAATTTGGAGAAAATTGTTACTTGCCAAACAATTCAAGGCTAGCAGCTATATTCTTTTATCAATTTGAAAACATAATTTCATTGCTTTATCTTTATCTCTGTAGAGAAGTCAGCAGAAATCAGAAGTCAGTCTTATTTTTGTTATTTTGGAGACAGTCTGTCCTTTTCCTCCAGCTATTTTTAAATATTTCCTCTTTGTCTTTGATTTCCAGCAGTTTTACTATGATGTCTTTAGTTGTGGTTTACTTTTCATTTATTTTTGCTTGGGGTTCATTGTTCCTCTTGAATCTGAGGCTTAATTGTTTTTTTTTACCTTGGGAACATTTTGAGCATTATCTCTTCAGCTGTTGCTCTGACCTCTCTCTCTCCATCACTGTTGGTATTCCAACTGCATGCCCCATGAGTCTCATATACAGTTTTCTATACTTTCCATCACTTCACTTCTTTGTGAAGAGGTGCAGATGTGGACCCCTGGGATTCGGCCGAAGAGCACTACAGTGGAAAAGCCCAAGATGCATGAGCAGAGCACAGACAGCAACTGCCCTATGTCCTAAAACAGGAATTCCCTCATTCCTTGGCTTTGGGTGGTTGCAGACTTTCCTGAGCCCTGTGTGAATTGGAAAAGGAAAGCTCTAGCTAAAGGACAACTTGAGGGAAACTATGGACTCCATTTTAATGAGCACCTCTTCAGGTGATTCTGCACACATTTTTCCTAATGACATCCATGGAGTTGTTTCATTCCCAAGGCTTTGTGCATGGGGGAAAGATGAAAGGAAGAGGCAGACCACAGTATAATAGCCATTTTGTATGGGGTCCTTACCATGGGCCAAGCACTGGGTTAACTGCTTTCTATGCATTTTTATCCTTTAACAATACTGCAAGCTAGGTACGAGGCAAGGAAACTAAGACTTGGGTTAAGTAAATGGCAGACCTGGGACTTGAATCCAGTTAGTTATAATCCAGAGAAAACACTCTTCACCCCCATGTTAGGTTGGGCTGTGTTGGAAGGAATGAGCTTAGACCTCTCATTTCAGCCTTGTTCTCTTCCCACGTCACTGGTCCAAAGGTACAGGCTGCCCTCCAGGGGAAGACAGAGCCTGAAAACCTGGCACAGCAGAGAGCCTTGGAGCAGGAAGAAGTGAACAAACACCAGGCTTCCTTCCAAAAGGAAAGAAACCCCCAAGAAGAGGGACTTTCTGCTCAACGTGGCCCCTGCTCTGAATCTTGGCACCTGCAGCTTCAGCATCGTGGAAATCACAGAAGCCTGAACACACCTCTGTGGGCCGGGAGGGGCTACTTAAAGCCCCCTTCCTCTTCCTTCACCTGCCCCCTCGGCACACCTTCTTCTCTCTTCAGGGCAATGCCTCATAAGCATTCTTGTTTCCCAGGCTGAGTTTAGACATCTGTAACAGGTGATGTGACAGGAGCACTTTGTTATTAATGGCCTTTTCCAGAACCCAGAGGGAACCAACATTTTTCTCAAAGGCAATGACAGCTATGGAGCTCTGCCTATGTGCCAACCCTGCAAGCGTCTTCTGCACAGCTACTCCTTACAGTAGCCCAGAAGCTTCTATGTGTCCCATTTTTTCAGATGAGGCACATGGGCTTTCTCTGACCGTGAAGTTTGAGTTTGCTTATTTTTGAAGCTTTTCTAAGATGCCTCACAAAATCTCCATTCAGGAAGAATGGAATCTATGTTCAGGAATATAGCTCTCGAGACCTCTTCCACAGGGCAGGCAAAGGACTACTTGACCTTTGGAGAAGAGAAATAAGATCCAATATCCTGAGTAAAAGTATAAACTTTATAAATCCCTTCTGTGGATGAAAATAGATCAGAGGATGAAGTCCTGGGTGTGAAACTTTCTAGGTTAATTGCTTGGATTTTCAGTAGGCACATTTAGGTGGTTTCATCTGAGTGCATCCCTTGGAGAGAGTATGTGCTTAGATTATTAATCAAGGCTGTGTTACGCTGGAGCAGCATCTAATTCCATTCAGAATGTGCAGTGGAAGGATCATAGCAAGGGGAGCCTGGGGAGATGTGTGCCCCATGTTGAGTCGTAAATGCTATTTTTTGTGAGCCTAGAATTTAAAGAGAAAGTGAGGAGCCCTCCTTGTTCCCTGGGAGTTCCCCCCTCTTCCCAGGAACAGCATTAAGACTCTTTGGTGTCCCGCGGTGGCAGGAAGGGTAGCCTGATCCCAGATTACTGCTCACAGCAGCTACTTCCCTGCAAAAAAAAAAAAAAAATTGGCTGCACATGCATACACCCTTGATGGTTAAGCACCACCCAACACTAAAATAAAAAACGTGTCCCTTTCCTGTTTCCTGACCTTTATTTCCAGATAGAAGTATATGTGAATCTTTTGTTGCCTCTCATGATGCCTGATGTATAATTAATGTCCCAATAATGGATGTATGGCTGGCCAGATGGATTAATGAATAAATGGAAATATGAATAAATGAATGAAACACTAAGCTCTCTTCTTCTCGAGTCATACAAAATGCACAGTCCGATACCTGGTCCCAGAGTCTAGCCCCTTAGCAGCTTGGAATGGCTCCTGGAATATTTTAGTTGACTGAACAAACTCAGAATGGCAATGCTTGTCATGGTTCCAGCAGCAGCATAAAACTTGATTAAACAGCCTGAGCTACCAAGGAAAATGTCAGTCTACATAGGAGGAAGGTCTTAGATGTTTGCTTATGACTCAAAATGTGAAGAAATTGATTGTGGTTGCTCTGCCATTTCCCCCTAACTCACTTGCCCATAGAAACCCCTTTGAACAATTCCTGGGACTTCTACTGGTAAGGAATTAGCATGCTAATTAATCTAGACAACCATCAGATTCCTAAGCAATATATTTAGAGACTGGGCTTTCCAAGTTCATGTCCCTCTTTCTAAATAATAGTGCAAGAGCAATTTGGTATCATAAATCCATTAAGCCATGGTCATATAGGTTACAAGCTGCCATTCATTCCCTTCTGTGCCTTGGAGTCTAAAAGTTTTAATAGATCCAGAACCTAGAGAGGCTAATATTTTCTCCATGGAATTAGTGGTACCAGAAGGAAAAGGAACATTCTATTGCTCTTGGCTTTCGATTCATAGGATGTTAGAGCTAGAAATTAGAGATTACCCAATCTAGCCTTTAGATTGTCGCTAGTTCTGATAGTTCAAAAATGGAAACTTAAGTGTTCTGCTTTCTTCCTTTTCTTTGCAGAATGGAAAGCTCAGGTTTCCCCACACCTCCAAGGAAGATTTGAAAATTAAGCCTGCCCTACCCGCTGAGAACAGAGCCACAAGTCCTTCTGTTATCATGGTTCTAGGCCTGCTTTATTTCTCAAGCTTTATCCGGAAAAGGGAGATGATCCTAAGGAAGTTTCCATAGCAGGAGGGGCCAGCCACATAGTAAGAGCTGGGTGAGGGAAACTTACCAAGTTCACTGCATGAATCAGGTGTCTAGGAGCTAAATGGGAGCTGATCTATCACCGCCAACTACCAAATCTTCATATGGAGGCGAATATTGCACCACCCAGGTTGGGTGCCTTTACCAAGTGTGCCTTCCCAGGGGTGACCAGTGAGAATGTAACTTTGTCACTATGCATCACTGCCCTAAGGACTGGCCATTGGCAGGGACATTTGATCATGAACCACAGTCTGCTTTTAATTACTCCCTGTGGATACTCCCTACAATATGCAGGGGACTCAGAAGAAGGAAATGGAACCCTACAACTGGAAGGGGCTAAAATAAAAACCTCAAGGAACCCTGAGCTGTATGACCAATGTTACTTCCGTACTGTTTTATTTTACATATGAAAAACAAGGGTTCACAGAGGATCTTAGGATTTGCTTGAGTCATAGAATATGGTAAAAACCAAGCCAAACCTAGGACCCAAGTTGCCTGGGTCCATGGTCCTCAAGGCTTCTTTTGCTGAACATAAGTAATATGCATATAACTGTTATAACTGGTAGAACTCATCCTAAAACATTTTTTAATAAACAAGGAAATAATCTACAAAGGTCAATGTAGGATATCCCAAAGTCTAAGTCACTTATTGGTGGACAGACTCTCTGGAAACATTTGACTCTGCCTCACATGAAACCCAGGGTGAATACTCTTTTGTTCCTTGGATCTTGTGGTCTTTCATCTTAGACTCTGCCCACAGATTAAATAAGCCTCACCTAACAATTATCTCTGTGAGGTGACACCTACCATTTGTAAATTTGAAATGAGGACCCGCAGTTTTACTATTTAAGTTAAAAGCCTGGGTACCGTGCTCAAACAGGGAGAGACATCACTTTTGTATTTGCGATGTCTGTTCCTTTCCTACTCTTTTTCTGGGTGAACTGTTCTCTCTAATTTCTCCTCCAGGCTGCCTCACTCCTGGTCTTTGCAAAAACACGTTCTTTTTTTTTATCCTTTGTCATTAAATTTCCGTTTGGGATTTCCAACTGCTCTCTCCTTTACTAATTATGAATAAAATGATATTCATGCAGAGACCTTCTCATTGCAAAAAAAAAAAAGGAAAGAAGAGTGGTGCAGAGTCAGAGGCTAAAGTAGCTCCTTTTCCTGGCTCTGGTAGACGGACAGCAGTGCAGGGCAGTAACTTTGGTCATTGCAGTTGATGTCACAGATCTTTGCCACTTGAAGGGCATATTCTTGATGCTTTTTTTTTTTTTAGCACTCCTAGCAGAGTTATCTTGAGCTTCCTATGTTCTTTGCCTCCAAAATCTTCATATAACCAAGGACACACTGTTGTAGGGTATCAAAGTTCTTAGAGCATGGTCATGCAGAAGAGCATGGTCATGGATACCAACTAGTCCAGAAAAAGAATAAAACTATGACTTTGGGAGGCAAAGAAGGTTGACAGTTATGGTGAAACCCATTCCCATTCCCGTTCTTTTCAGGTTTATAAACAGAGAGTCAAAAATGTGTTCAAAAGAGTTGAGGCAGTCTTCCAACCCATATGTTTCTGATCCAGAGCCTGTGTTCCATCCTTCACAGCATCTTGCACTTTAACCCAAGAAATAGAACCAGACATTGTCAAGTTAGGCATTTCCTTGAAAACAAGGAGGGGATGTGAAATGGTGGAGTATTTGCATTGACCTACAAACTAGTCGTCTATTTACAGGGGTTTTCTGTGTTGATCAGTGAGAACTCCCTGAAGATTTGAGCTGACTCTGCTTTTTCTTTAGGTCCTTCAGGTGTCTGCTGAGACTACCCTTCAAGGTTTAAAGAAAATTGTCTCAAGACCAGCATTGCGTATCTTGTGAGAAGTCAAGAGTCTTCTCTGAGACAAATTACCGTCCCTCCTTTATCATTCTTCTCCTTTGCACTCCCTCTCTGTGGCTGGACTACTCACTCCTTTTTGTTTCAGCTTTACCCAGACAGGGACTCAATCCCCTTTCCTTAATTGTACTCCAAACCTATAATATGATGGTTTGTGTGTTGACACCCTGGGGAGGGTGATGAATATTTACATTCAGAGAGAGGGAGAGAATTAAAAGGGGACATTAGAGCTCTCAGTCCTCGGGTGCGCTTCAGGCCCTCACTGACTGCCATCTTCCTCCCGGCTGCCCTCCCATTGTATTGCCAGATTCCCTCTCTCCCTCATGTATGCTCTTTCCCAAATTCTTGTTTATTTCTTATGCAAAATATTTACATAAGAGCTTTATTCTTCATAATACCATTGCCTTCCTAATCATTCCCCCTGGGTTTCATCTTCCACATCTGAAGTATTCTATAAGGGCTCTTGTTTAAATTGAGATTGCTCTTTCCCTAAGAGAATCTCTGCTGCCAGATATCCAAACAGTGCTTTTTTATTCACCCTGCTACATTTGTTTGGACATCCCAAATATAGCACCAAATGTGAGCAAAGTGTGCAGCAAGAGAATTTGAAGTCACTTTGTATTTGAAGAGAACAAGGTAAAGAAAAACAAAAAATCAGAAACGATTACCATACCATTACCATTACCATAAATCATAAACCATTCTGAAATACAGGCTTTGTGTATGTCAGTTAAAAAAACTAAGTAAAATATTTTCTCCCCACCGTCTCCCCGTGGGTGTCACGCTAACAATCACTTTGGGGAGGGAGCAAAGGGCAGGACAAATGGCATTCACACCTCTTAATTGGTGTCATTCCACCCTTGTTTCCAAAGCAGCAGCAGTTGAGAACCAGCCTCCAGCCTGGCACTGTCCTCTCAGGGCCATACCAGACGGGAAAGCAGCAGACACTGAACGGCTTCTTAGAAAGCATTGTTCTTCCATGAAAATGGACTTCTCACTGCCCGCCATACCCCCAGTTCTTTGGCTCTATCATGCAGATTGAGCGGCTTCACTGAGGATTTTGGCATCTCATCGTGCACATCACACATTCATTGGGCAGACGCAATAACCATCTATCCTGCTTCAGTTTGCCTGATAAATTAATAGGCATCTAATCTGTGAATGAGCCAACTGTAACCTCAGAAATGAGTGACTGGATAGACCATTTGGCTGCAGCTCTCCGGCCAAAGGTCAGCATTAAAAGCATATGTTTCAGGGAATATCTCACTGGCTTGAGGAATGGGGAGAAATCCAAGATTCTTCAGTGCATTGCACACATTTCCCCAGGTGGTTTTGTAAAGTGATTAAGAACCAGGCTCTGGAATCAGACCCTGGCTAAGCATCCTGTCTTTGCCATTCAAAGCCTAAGTGATGCTGGACCACTTATCTAGAAGTTGCAGGCTTCATTTTCTCAACTGCAATCACAGTAGAATTACGGCAGCCGCAATACCTCATCGCGTGGTTGCGAATACATGCACTACATGCAGGACGGGGTCTGGCACACGGTGCTGATAAATATGAGTCATTAGTGTCATATGGGCACGCAGATTTCTACTAGTCTGTGGATAGAAGATCTGACCTCCACATACTTGGGTTTCTAAGTGAGCTAATGTGATTCTGGGGTTGTGCAGCCAGCCAGGAGCACTCAGACCCACAAGATAAATGTCCGTCTTCCTGGAGTATCAATTTGACTCCTAGGAAGGAATTTAAAGGGATAAACTCACCTATCTGTAGCAACATGGACAGATGTAGAAACCGTCATTTTTGAGTGAAGAAGGCAAGCTGCAAAATTATGTACAGTGTAATCCTATTTATTTTAAAACACAAAAACATGGTAAGTTTTCTCAGTGTATATAAATGAGTGCAAGTTTGTAAAGATAAACCACAGATAAGTAGTGATTACATTTAGTGGATGAGAGGAGGGAGACAGGGGTTATTGGTTGTGGTCAAGGGGGGCTTCAGCCTATAGGGTTGTAAATGGTTTTGAGGTGGGAGAATAGATTTGCAAATTACCTTTTTAATCAACTTTTATGTTTAAAACATTATTTCATTTTGCAACAAGACCAGATATATAATGGAATAGAAAATGAAATTTGCATAGATTTTCAAAATAAAACATACTTTGAAGAAGTTTTCCAGTTGCAGGATGAACTACCTACTGGAGCCTCCCAGTATACACATATTTACCTTATTGTGCTATCAAAGCAATTTTGAAAGAAAAGCTTGAGAAAAGATTGAACCAGATCCTACTCCTTTTTCCTCAAACTTGGTTGGTAATACAACATACATCCACTTATCCATGCCAGAATGTCAGCTAGCCATTGTTTTCCTTTCTCTTCATATTCAACTACTTCCCAAGGCCAGCTTCTTAAATCCCTTGAAAACTTGTCTATTTCTCTTAATTCTCATTTATCTAGGATATTCTCATCTCTTGCCTGAATTATGGCAAAAGCCCCCGTACTGGCTCCCTTGCCTTCATTCTCATGACTCCCTCCAATGCAAATACCATCAGGTCATTCTGCTGCTTAGAATTCTTTGGTGGCTCTCCACCATCTATAATTCATTGAAGCACCTTAGTAGCAAAGGCAATTCATGACATGAAAGAGGGGCTAACTGACCACCAGACTGTCCTTGTCTTCGTTAGCATAGTTTCAACTTGCAGGCAGATGTCCAGAGGAAGCTGATTCTGTAGATCCCCTTGCACCTACATAGGGCCAGGTGACAAGTTCTGACCATTGGAAAGTGAGCTAAAGTGATGGATTCCTCTATGGTCCACAGCCTCCTTGCTTTCTTTCCTCTTCCCCCAGCTGGATGAATATCACAGGGCTCTGGGGAAGGAAGGGGCCTGGGTACCTGAATCCCCACGTGGAGACCCACTACTTGCTGATCAAGAACACTTATCAAATTGTTACATGTGTAAGAAATCAATTTCTATTATAGTTGAGCTATATGAAATAATAAGAAATATATTGGTCCCTTCCCCCAGTTCCTGACACAGAGCTCCTAAAACCCTTATAATTTCCTATATGACAAGAACACTAAGAGCCTCTCTTGTTCTAATATTTGGTCTTTGGCCCGTCCTTGACACAGGGCTTCTAAATCCCTTGTAATTTCCTAAGTAATAAGACCACTAGGAGCATCTTTTGTTCTATTGAGGTGACTCTGGGTGAGCTCCTGGATGGTTCCTGGTTGGGGTGGAGCTGGTCACCAGAAAGATTAAGCCATGATGATAAGATTAGGATCTTCACCCCCCCCAATACTCCAGAGAGGGGAGAGAGAAGGAAATGAAGTTAATAACTGATCATGCTTATGTGAGGAAACTGCCATAAACTCCCAGCAGTACAGCCTTCAAACAACTTCCAGGCTGGTGAACACATCCACACCAGGAGGGCAATGCACCCCAACTCCATGGGGAGAGAAGCTTCTGCCCTCAGGACCTTGTCCCAGGTACCTCTTCATCTGCGTGCTCCTTTGTATCCTTTATCTTATCCTTTAATAAACTGTAAGCATAAGTATTTCCCTGAGTTGTGTGAGCCACTGTAATAAATTAATTGAACCTGAGGAGCAGTCATGGGAACCTCTGATTTGGAGCCAAATTGGACAGAAGTTGATGAAGGTACCAGTTTAATAAGACCCATCCTGTCCTCTTAATCTCCACTCACCGCCTTCCTTCTTATCTCACCGCCCCCCCTACTGGAATCCCAAAGAGTGGCTGGAGAGGAAAAAGGTGAAGTACAGGGCAGAGAAGTATAGGTGGAGCTATCACACCTCACTTCCTCACTCATAGACCTGCCACCTGAAGCCGCCAACGCTGGGGTGGGGGAGGAGAGTCTCCATTACAGTCAGTTCAGGGTTTTGAATAGTATCTTTGGGCACTGTAATCACTCAAACAACTTATTTTTACTTGTCTACTAGTTAAAGTGAACAGAAAATTCTTAGACCTATCAGAGTTTTCCCTTGGAAAAGAAAATGATCTCTCCTGAATAAATTTAAAAGAGATGGTGGAAAATGAAAATAAATGTGTGCTTTGATTTGTGAACTTGAGTTTCAGAAGTTCTGCATGTATGGAGGTTCCTTAAAAAATGAAAAATAGAACTACCCTATGACCCAGCAATCCCACTACTGGGCATATACCCTGAGAAAACCATAATTCAAAAAGAGTCATGTACCACAATGTGCATTGCAGCACTATTTACAATAGACAGGACATGGAAGCAACCTAAGTGTCCACTGACAGATGAATGGATAAAGATGTGACACATACATACAATGGAATATTACTCAGCCATAAAGAGAAACAAAACTGAGTTATTTGTAGTGAGGTGGATGGACCTAGAGTCTGTCACACAGAGTGAAGTAAGTCAGAAAGAGAAAAACAAATACCATATGCTAACACATATATATGGAATCTAAAAAAGAAAAATGGTTCTGATGAACCTAGGGGCAGGACAGGAATAAAGACGCAGATGTAGAGAATGGACTTGAGGACACGGGGAGGGGGAAGGGTAAGCTGGGACAAGGTGAGAGAGTAGCACTGATATATATACACTACCAAATGTAAAATAGCTAGCTAGTGGGAAGCAGCTGCATAACACAGGGAGATCAGCTCGATGTGTTGTGACCATCTAGAGGGGTGGGATAGGGAGGGGGGGAAGGAGGCTCAAGAGGGAATTGATATGGGGATATATGTATACATATAGCTGATTCACTTTGTCATACAGCAGAGACTAACACAACATTGTAAAGCAATTATACTTCAATAAAGATGTAAAAAAAAAAAGTTCTGCATATTCCAAACAAGGTCCTACTCTATAGCACAGAGAACTATATTCAATATCCTATGATAAACCATAATAGAAAAGAACATAAAAAAGAATATATGTATATATGTATAACTGAGTCACTTTGCTGTACAGCAGAAATAAACACAACATTGTAAATCAACTATACTTTGATTAAAATATAATAATAATAAAAAGAAGTTCTGCATATTCCATAAACCTATTCCATCACTGTCAAAACCACTGGGATAATCATAATTCAGAGTCAGGGGTAGACTGTGGAAAAATAGGTCTTCCAGAAAATAGGAGTATAAAGGTGAAAATATTATCCAGGCCCACCTTGGCCTGACTATACTTTCTGGATGAAGAGCTAGTCTTTATAGTATTGAGGATGAGTCAGAAGCCCAACATTTTTGAACATCCTTGTAAATGAGGATGTCTAAAATTTTAGCGTGGGGCAATGGCTCTCAGACTGTGACCTTTAAACCAAACCATTGTCACCATCACCTGGGAACTGGTTAGAAACACAAATTCTTAGGCCCCATCCCAGGCTCACTGAATGAAATTCATGGAGTGGGCCCGGCAGTTTAACAAGCCTTAAACGCAGCCTTTAACTGCGTTTAACAAGCCTTCCAGGTGATGCCGAGAACCACAGGTGGAGGATATTTCAGAATATTGAACTATCTGAAGTCCTCATATCAAAAGGCAGTGATTGAACAAAATTTCAGGTTAAAAAAAAAAAAAAAAAAGATTCACGTAGCAGGGAGGACAGTACCTGAGCTAGGAGAAGCTTGTACCAAAATACAGGTGGGGGCATCTAGACACAGCTGGCCGGAAGAGGCCTGCAGCAGCAGGAGACCATTCAGGAAATTATGCCAGCCATTTGACAAGTGTTTTCTAAGCCAATAAGCAGTCGGGGGGGAATAAAACTGAGTACAAAAATGTATTTATTCACACAAGTCACATAAGTATCATGACCATGACTGTTACGCATGTGCAGTTGATTTTAAAAATTAGTTAGATTCTTCACTGGACACTTGAGAATCCAGGTAAAGAGTTTTCTATATATGAGCCATACAACTGCACTATTTATTAAATGAGCTGGAAGCTTGTGGTCTGTTACATGTGTAAGTAGCTGAATTGTGTCCTTCTCTCTCCCACCCCCTACTCACACAACACACATCATCTATTTATTAAAACCTGCACCAGAAGAGGGAGAGGTGGAGGAGGGAAGAATTGGGAGTTTGAGATTAGCAGATGCAAACTATTATATTTATGATGGATAAACAGCAAGGTCCTACTGTATAGCACAGGGAACTATATTCAACATCCCGTGATAAACCATAATGGAAAGGAATATGAAAAAGAATGCATATATGTATACCTGAGTCACTTTGCTGTACAGCAGAAATTAACACAATATTGTAAATTAACTAGACTTCAATAAAATAATTTTTTTTAAAAACCTGCACCAGTATATAAGCAAGTGCAAAGCTACAGCTAGGATCAACCTGATGGGGATGAAACAAGTCAAGGGTCTCAGATTCCTGAAAGAACAAGTCACCCAGGAGCATTCATTTATTCAACTTGCATTTATCGGGCACCTAACCACTTACACCAGCATCGTTACAACATTACTACAGCTCATATGTAATATACCTCTTTACAAGTCAGGCATATCATGCTTCTAGGTATTTTCTCATTTAACCCTCATGATAATTCATCATGGGAGTACCATTATCATTCCCATTTCAGAGGGGTAACTGATGCTAATTAACACCCACAGTCACCTAGCTGGGAAGTGGTTGGCAATGTATTGTCTCATCTCTTAAGCACTGCACTATAGTGTTCCCTACAATACTGAGTGCTTTACATATTAGTCTATAATAACATATAATCTCTGCTTGTTGCACGTAGATTGTATATTTTCTGCCTAAAATGTATCAAGCTCTGGATATGCCATTTACTACTTGCAGGAACTGGGGCAAGGGACCTAATCTCACTGAGCCGAAGTTTTCTCTTCTAGCTTGTAAGGCTGTTATAAAGATGATATGACGTATGTACAGCACTTGGCACATAGAAGGTTAATAACATTCTTAGGAACACTTTGAAGAACAAGGGCTCCACCTCCACCACGAATCAGTCCCGATTCAATCAAGGCAGACCTGTAAAGTCTAAGTCAGGGGAGGGTCATCCTCTGTATCTCCTCTATATCACTATTAAACCGATCGACTTAACAGCGTCTCCTGTGAAAAATGTGGCATTGTATATACAATTGAAAGAATCTAAGTCTATCAACACGCCCCCAATCACATGAAGGTGCATGCCAGGGCCAGAGGGCCACAAGCTACTATGGACCAGCTCAGGAATTCAACCAGGCCCTATAACGAGGGCTTCTTTACACTACCTTATTTAATCCTCATGAAAGTGAGCTTGGCATCATTCTCATCACATTCTAGATGAGAAAATTAAAGCACAGACCACAACTTGCCCGTGTGGTACATCAGAAGAGCTGGCATTCCAACCCAGGCCAGTCTTATTATAAAAGTCCAAACTATTGCCTGTAAATGACACTGACTCCCTAGTATAAGGACAAACGTAGATTATACACCATTTGAAAAACAGACAACCTTCTGTTCTATACCATTAGTGTAAATTATTAGGTAAATGACTAGTATCACCTTAAGTTTCCTCTGTAGGAGGTAATACATCCTTGTCACGAGAAATGGGTTTCCTGGCTGGGCAGTGGACCCTTCAAATGTATGGGCTTAGATTAGTGCTTTCCAGTTCTCATGCACTTGTGTGCCACCTTCATGACTTTTGCTATTTCCAAGTGCTAATTGTAAGGGACCACCATTATTACCTACCACAGATAGAAGGAAATCATAGAAATAAATACAAAGAAAATAAACAATGACATTACACACTAGCTACATCATGTTTCCTCTCTTTTTGTGAAAATAGATTTAAAACATTAGAAAAGTGGTAAACACTAGCATCAACCTGAAACTTTCTGCTTAACATAATCAGAACAATACTATAGTATTGAAAAGGAAACACCATTCAGTAGGTGATTTAGTATCATTTAGTGCCTTGCCCAGTTGCCAACTCACCTCATATGTCACCGAAAAGCATTCGTTGTGGCCCCAGTGGTAACTACCACACTTTAGGAAATAATGAACCTAAAATATTTTCAGAGCTCTTTCTGATCCTTAGATTTTATGGAAAATTTTCCTACTTATGCCTTTGGCAATCCACCTACTACCTAAATTAATGTACATTCAAGAAGTGCTCAGCAATGCATATGTGTGTGTCATAAATATTGATAATGGATAAATAATACAATCCTCACCCCACTCAAAGGTACACTGACAATCAGAACACAAGAAAGCAAGTTATCCAATTCACCTGGAACTTTTAACAGTTTCCTGAAGCTGAATCTATGCTCAGTGACTAGAAACAAAGGTTGGAAAAAATATCTACCTGTCAAAACAACACAGCTCACATCAGCTCAAAACAGTGTGAGGAAATTGTGCTGGCTATTCTCCACCGAGTAAAGGGCACTATCAAGTCACATCTGGAGTTTATCTGTAATGAAGAATTGCCTTCCAAACGTTCCTTTCTGGCTCCCATGAATATTTTATTTTTATACAAGAGATAAGATAGACAATTCTTAGGAAGCAGGAAGAAGCTCTGCAGAAAGAGAATTCACCTATCTGCTTGCACCCTGCTGGCTTTCCCCAAACTGTAAACATTAAAACAGTGAATAATGCATTGGGGAAATAACAAGTGATTACAAATAAGACTACTCGATAAGAGACAGTTCTCTGTTGATTCGCCTCACTATAGTCAGGGAGATGTTCCCAGATATGCAAATACTGGTGATTTTCAAATAAAAATGTCTCTTCTGTTTCTAATTGCCCTCCTGGGAAATTTCCTTTGAAAAATTCATTAGATACAGTTATCACCTCCATATATTTTTCTGTCCCTTTCATAGACTTGAGAGTCAGTGGAGATCAAGTATAAATGATTTAGTAAAGCAAGTGACCAAATGTTATGCTCAGTTTTAAGCTATATCCGAGAACACCATGCCAAGTAACCAGAAGATGCTAACGGAAAAGTCAAGGAGAAAAATCTTTCAAGGGCATCCCTCATGTCTACTGGGATTATATATTTATCATCCAAACAGGGATGGAGTTATGAAAGGAAGAAAGAATGTATCAGTTAGATACTACTATGTTACAAACCACACCGAAATTCACTGGTTTAAAAGAACTATTATTTATTATTTCTCTTGAGTCTTTGCATTGGCTAGGGGTCAACTGATCTAAGCTGGGTTTCACTGGGAGTAGCTCTGCCCCATGTGTCTCTCCTCCTCCTCCTGGGTCGAACTGGCTGGCCTGGACCTATATCCTCAGGTCCATGGGGGGAAATTCTCTTAATGGTCTTTCTACATGGTCTTTCCTTAAGCATTTTTGCTTAAGGGTAGTCAGACTTCTTATACAGCAGTTCGAGGCTCCAATGCAAGTGTCCCCAAAGAGAGCTAGACAGCACCTATATTACCTTTTCTCATCTGGCCTTGGGAGTCACCACCTATTACTTATTACTACATTCTGTTCGCTAAGGAAGTCACACTGTCCCACCAGTTTTAAGGGGAAAGACAGACTCCCACCTCTTGATGGGGGTTTGGCAAGGTTCTAAAAGAGCATGTGGGAGAAGAAATATTTTTGTGCTTATTTTGGGAAAATACAATTTGCTAGAAAGGAATAATGTCATGGAGTATCTCATCATTTTGTTGGCCACTCTCTTCTTTCCCATTCCTGTCCTCTTACTGCATTCTTCACACATTCTCTTTGAGCTAAAGTTTTTCTTCTTCTGCTATGCAGAAAGTTCAGTTCTCTCCCAAATCCTTTTTCCTCTGCTAGTGAGAACAAAGGCACTCCATTCCCCAGGAACCTTAACTACTACCTTCTTTAGAAAGCAATTTGTGGGGGGAACCTTCAAGAAGGCAGAGGAGTAAGACGTGGAGATCACCTTCCTCCCCACAAATACAGCAAAAATACACCTACATGTGGATCAGCTCCTACAGAACACCTACTGAATGCTGGCAAAATACCTCAGACCTCCCAAAAGGCAAGAAACTCCCCACGTACCTGGGTAGGGCTAAAGAAAAGAGAAAAAACAGAGACAAAAGAATAGGGATGGGACCTGCACCAGTGGGAGGGAGCCGTGAAGGAGGAAAGATGTCCACACACTAGGAAGCCCCTTCGTGGGCAGAGACTGCGGGTGGCGGAGGGGGGAAGCTTCAGAGCCACAGAGGAGAGCGCAGCCACAGGGGTGCGGAGGGCAAAGCGGAGAGATTCCCACACAGAGGATCGGCGCCGACCGGCACTCACCAGCCCGAGAGGCTTGTCTGCTCACCCGCCGGGGCAGGCGAGGCTGGGAGCTGAGGCTCGGGCTTCGGTGGTCGGATCACAGGGAGAGGACTGGGGTTGGCGGGGTGAACACAGCCTGAAGGGGCTAGTGCGCCACAGCTAGCCGGGAGGGTGTCCGGGGAAAGGTCTGCAGCTGCTGAAGAGGCAAGAGACTTTTTCTAGCCTCTTTGTTTCACGGTGCGCAAGGAGAGGGGATTCAGAGCGCTGCCTAAATAATCCCCAGAGACAGGCGCGAGCCGCGGCTATCAGCGCGGACCCCAGAGACAGGCGCGAGCCGCGGCGATCAGCATGGACCCCAGAGACGGGCATGAGACGCTAAGGCTGCTGCTGCCGCCACCAAGAAGCCTGTGTGCGAGCACAGATCACTCTCCACACCGCCCCTCCCGGGAGCCTGTGCAGCCCGCCACTGCCAGGGTCCCGTGATCCAGGGACAACTTCCCCGGGAGAACGCACGGCGCGCCTCAGGCTGCTGCAACGTCATGCCGGCCTCTGCCGCCGCAGGCTCGCCCCGCATCCTCCGTACCCCTCCCTTCCCCCGGCCTGAGTGAGCCAGAGCCCCCTAATCAGCTGCTCCTTTAACCCCGTCCTGTCTGGGTGAAGAACAGATGCCCTCAGGCGACCTACATGCAGAGGCGGATCCAAATCCAAAGCTGAACCCCGGAGCTGTGCGAACAAAGAAGAGAAAGGGAAATCTCTCCCAGCAGCCTCAGGAGCAGCAGATTAAATCTCCACAATCAACTTGATGTACCTGCATCTGTGGAATACCTGAATAGACAACGAATCACCCCAAAATTGAGGCAGTGGATTTTGGGAGCAACTGTAGACTTGGGGTTTGCTGTATGCGACTGACTGGTTTCTGGTTTTATGTTTATCTTAGTTTAGTTTTTAGCACTTGTTATCATTGGTGGATTTGTTTACTGGTTTGGCGAATCTTTTTTTTTTTTCAATTATATGTTTTACTTCTTTATTTTAATAATATTTTTTATAAAAATTTTATTTTAATAACTTTATTTTATTTTTCTTTCTTTCTTCTTTTTCTCACTTTTCTTCTGAGCCATGTGGCTGACAGGGTCTTAGTACTCCAGTTGGGTGTCAGGCCTGAGCCTCTGAGGTGGGAGAAGAGAGTTCAGGACATTGGTTTACCACAGACCTCCTGGTCCCACGTATTATCAATCAGCGAGAGCTCTCCCAGAGATCTCCGTCTCAATGCTAAGACGCAGTTCCACTCAACGACTAGCAAGTCCCAGTGCTGGACACCCCATGCCAAACAACTAGCAAGACAGGAACACAACCCCACCCATTAGCAGAGAGGTTGCCTAAAATCACACTAAATTTACAGACACCTCAAAACACACCACCGGATGCAGTCCTCCCACCAGAAGGACAATATCCAGCCTCATCCACAAGAACACAGGAACCAGTCCCCTACACCAGGAAGCCTACACAACCCACTGAACCAACCTTACACACTGGGGGCAGACACCAAAAGCAACACAAACTATGAACCTGCAGTCTGCGAAAAGGAGACTGTAAACACAGTAAGTTAAGCAAAATGAGAAGACAGAGAAATACGCAACAGATGAAGGAGCAAGGTAAAAACACACCAGATCAAACAAATGAAGAGGAAATAGGCAGTCTATCTGAAAAAGAATTCAGAGTAATGATAGTAAAGATATTCAAAATCTTGGAAATAGAATGGAGAAAATACAAGAAACGTTTAACAAGGACCTAGAAAAACTAAAGAGCAAACAAACAATGATGAACACCACAATAAATGCAGTTTAAAATTCTCTAGAAGGAATCAATAGCAGAATAACTGAGGCAGAAGAACGGATAAGTGACCTGGAGGATAAAATAGTGGAAATAACTACTGGAGAGCAGATTAAAGAAAAAAGAATGAACAGAATTGAGGACAGTCTCAGAGAACTCTGGGACAACATTAAATGCACCAACATTTGAACTATAGGGGTCCCAGAAGAAGAAGAGAGAAAGAAAGGGACTGAGAAAATATTTGAAGAGATTATAGTTGAAAACTTCCCTAATATGGGAAAGGAAATAGTCAATCAAGTCCAGGAAGTGCAGAGAGTCCCATACAGGAAACCTCCATGGAGAAACACAAGACACATATTAATCAAACTATCAAAGATTAAATACAAAGAAAAAATATTAAAAGCAGCAAGGGAAAAGCAACAAATAACATACAAGAGAATCCCCATAAGTTTAACAGCTGTTCTTTCAGCAGAAACTCTGCAAGCCAGAAGGGAGTGGCAGGACATATTTAAAGTGATGAAAGGGAAAAACCTACAAGCAAGTGTACTCTACCCAGCAAGGATCTCATTCAGATTTGATGAAGAATTTAAAACCTTTACAGACAAGCAAAAGCGAAGAGAATTCAGCACCACCAAACCAGCTTTACAACAAATGCTAAAGGAACTTCTCTAGGCAGGAAACACAAGAGAAGGAAAGAGACCTACAATAACAAACACAGAACCTTCTGTGACTGAATTAGGAAGAAATAGAAAATATAAACAGACCAATCGCAAGCACTGAAATTAAAACTGTGATTTGAAATCTTCCAACAAACAAAAGCCCAGAACAAGATGCATTCAGAAGTGAATTCTATCAAACATTTAGAGAAGAGCTAACACCCATCCTTCTCAAACTCTTCCAAAATATAGCAGAGGGAGGAACACTCTCAAATTCATTCTAGGAGGCCACCATCACCATGATACCAAAACCAGACAAAGATGTCACAAGAAAAGAAAACTACAGACCAATATCACTGATGAACATAGATGCAAAAATCCTCAACAAAATAGTAGCAAACAGAATCCAACAGCACATTAAAAGGATCATACATCATGATCAAGTGGGGTTTACCCCAGGGATGCAAGGATTCTTCAATATATGCAAATCAATCAATGTGATACACCATATTATCAAATTGAAGGATAAAAACCATATGATCACGTCAATAGATGCAGAAAAAGCTTTCAACCAAATTCAACACCCATTTATGGTAAAAACTCTCCAGAAAGTAGGCATAGAGAGAACTTACCTCAACATAATAAAGGCCATATATGACAAACCCACAGGCAACATCGTTCTCAATGGTGAAAAACTGAAACCATTTCCTCTACAATCAGGAACAGGACAAGGTTGCCCACTCTCACCACTATTATTCAACATAGTTTTGGAAGTTTTAGCTAAAGCAATCAGAGATGAAAAACAAATAAAAGGAACCCAAAGAAGAAGTAAAAGTGTCACGATTTTCAGATGACATGATACTATACATAGAGAATCCTAAAGATGTTCTAGAAAACTACTAGAGCTAATCAATGAATTTGGTAAAGTAGCAGGATACAAAATTAATGCACAGAAATCTCTTGCATTCCTATACAATAATGATGAAAAATCTGAAAGAGAAATTAAGGAAACACTCCCATTTACCATAGCAACAAAAAGAATTAAATACCTAGGAATAAACCTACCTAAGGAGACAAAAGACATGTATGCAGAAAACTATAAGACACTAATGAAATAAATTAAAGATGATACAAACAGATGGAGAGATATACCATGTTCTTGGATTGGAAGAATCAACATTGGGAAAATGACTATACTACCCAAAGCAATCTACAGATTCAATGCAACCCCTATCAAACTACCAATGGCATTTTTCACAGAACTAGAACAAAAAATTGCACAATTTGTATGGAAACAAAAAAGACACCAAATAGCCAAAGCAATCTTGAGAAAGAAAAACAGAGCTGGAGGAATCAGGCTCCTGGACTTCAGACTCTACTACAAAGCTACAGTAAACAAGGCAGTATGGTACTGACACAAAAACAGAAATATAGATCAGTGGAACAGGATAGAAAGCCCAGAGATAAACCCACACACATATGGTCACCTTATCTTTGATAAAGGAGGCAAGCATATACAGTGGAGAAAAGACAGCCTCTTCAATAACTGGTGCTGGGAAAACTGGACAGGTACGTGTAAAAGTATGAAATTAGAACACTCCCTAACACCTTACATGAAAATAAACTCAAAATGGATTAAAGACCTAAATGTAAGGCCAGACACTATCAAACTCTTAGAGGAAAACCTAGGCAGAATACTGTATGATATAAATCACAGCAAGATCCTTTTTGACCCAGCTCCTAGAGAAAGGGAAATAAAAACAAAAATAAACAAATGGGACCTAATGAAACTTAAAAGCTTTTGCACAGCAAAGGAAACCATAAACAAGACCAAAAGACAACCCTCAGAATGGGAGAAAATATTTTCAAATGAAGCAACTGACAAAGGATTAATCTCCAAGATTTACAAGCAGCTCATGCAGCTCAATAACAAAAAAAACAAACAACCCAATCCAAAAATGGGCAGAAGACCTAAATAGACATTTCTCCAAAGAAGTTATACAGATTGCCAACAAACACATGAAAGGATGATCAATATCACTAATCATTAGAGAAATGCAAATCAAAACTACAATGAGAATGTAGTCACACACCAGTCAGAATGGCCATCACCAAAAAATCTACAAAAAATAAGTGCTGGAGAGGGTGTGGAGAAAAGGAAACCCTCTTGCACTGTTGGTGGGAATGTAAATTGTTACAACCACTATGGAGAACAGTATGGAGATTCCTTAAAAATCTAAAAATAGAACTACCGTATGACCCAGCAATCCCACTACTGGGCATATACCCTGAAAAAAGCATCATTCAAAAAGAGTCATGTACCACAATATTCATTGCAGCTCTATTTACAACAGCCAGGACATGGAAGCAACCTAAGTGTCCATTGACAGATGAATGGATAAAGAAGATGTGACACATATATACAATGGAATACTACTCAGCCATAAAAAGAAATGAAATTGAGTTATTTGTAGTGACATGGATGGACCTAGAGTCTGTCATGCAGAGTGAAGTAAGTCAGAAAACGAAAAACAGATACCATATGCTAACACATATATATGGAATCTAAAAAAAAGAAAAATGGTTCTGAAGAACCTGGGGGCAGGACAGGAATAAAGATGCAGATGTAGAGAATGGACTTGAGGACACAGAGAGGGGGAAGTGTAAACTGGGATGAAGTGAGACAGTAGCATGCACATATATACACTACCACATGTAAAATAGATAGCTAGTGGGAAGCAGCTGCATAGCACAGGGAGATCAGCTTGGTAGTTTGTGAACACCCAGAGGGGTGGGATAGGGAGGGTGGGAGGGAGGCGCACGAGGGAGGGGATATGGGGATATATGTATACGTATGGCTGATTCACTTTGTTATACAGCTCAAACTAACACAACATTGTAAAGCAATTATACTCCAGTAAAGATGTTAAAAAAAAAAAAAGGAAAAAGAAAGCAATTTTGTTCCCTTACTCAGATTTAGAAGTTAATGATACTTGGACTCATCCTCTATAGGACTGCAGAGAATGGTGTGAGAGAAAACAAGGAGAATATCAGTAGATAAGATGTTCTTTGTGATGGCCATAGTCTTTGATAAAGAATTCTTCTCCTTGAGATAGAGCCTGGAAAGACTAAAGGATAAGGGAGTCTCACTTATTCCAAGAAACAGGAAACATCTTCTATAATGCAAGGGAGAAACATATGTGCACAAGACTCCTGATGCTTGGACACCATCATCTAACGGTCTTTTTGAAGATGGAGGAATTCCAATGCTTCAGCATGGAGTAAGTGATTAGTCAATAAGATAAGAATGTCAGACACAGAAAAAGCCTCAGAAAGAGAAAAAAAAATTCTGTAACTGTTGGAGCAACAGCAAAACCCTCCTGGAGAAGTCCCCTGCTTCACACTTCCATTTCTTCTCCTGTGTGTATTTGTTTTGCAAGTGGAAAAAGATTATTATAATAATGTCTCTGAAGGTGCCTACTGCATAAAATTGTTCTGATGCAATAGTGTCCTTCACATTGCATTCTAGAAAAATTAGTTTTCCTTGAGAGAACATGTTTGAGATGTATTTGTATCAGTTTAGATTATATTCTGTAGCATGTAAGCACAAATTCAATTAATAATGACAAAAAGTTGAGGTTTTTTTCTTATGTAAAAAGAAGTCCAATGATTGCCAGAATAGCCACTCTAATAGTTTTATGATTTCATCAAGGATTTAGTTTTCTTCTATTTTTTCCACTCCACTAAATTTACTGTGTGGCTTTTATCCATGTGGTTTCAAGATGGCTGCTGCTGCTCCAGGCATCACATCCACATTCCAGGTCAGAAAAAGGGAGAGGCATCAAAAGCCTTCTCCTTATGAGGCTTTGTCTTTGTATGACAAAAAAAGAAATGCTGAGAAGCATTTGTGACTTCTGCCTACATCATATTAAGATTTGTCACAAGGCCACAACAAATCAAAGTGATATTTTAGTTTTCTAGTAAAGCTAGGCAAAGACATAGGATGGAAGTTGCAAATGACATTTGGTTACAAAAGTACAGTGTCTGCCACAGTAGCAGACCAGGAGTCAAGATTGGTGGCTTCTATCTAATCCTCTATCCTAACAAATATCTAATCATGAAGAAGCCTTTTAACCTTCACAACCCCAGTTTTCCCATTAAAAAAATGGAATAATGAAATAGAAGATCTCTATTACTCTATGATCGTCTACACCCAGAATAACTTTAAGGCAGGATGGTTGGGGCAGACATTGTTGGTCACCTGCCCAACAGCTATTTCTTACTTGTCTTCTTTATTGGCAGAAACTAGCTCCCACTATAAAACCTGGTGAGGTTTTCTAAGCCTCTTTTCCAGCTAGAACATGATCATGTGACCAAAAATTGGCCAAGGACACACAAGGAAAAGTGTATGCCATGGCATCTGGGAAAGATTTTCCACCAGCCTCTAAGAGGAATGTGTAAGGAGAAGTCTTCTGGCTCCCTCTTCCATCTCTATTCCCATCCAATTACTCCTGTCTTTGGACTCATCTGTTAGAGCTGTAGCAGCCATTTTGTACCAATGAGGAAACAAATTAAACACACTGAAAATGATGGAATGGAAGGCTGATAAAGAATTTTAGCCATTGATGAAATCAGTTGTGGGACCACCTTTTTCTGACTTCATTTTGTGGGAAACAATAAGGACCCAGTTTTTTTGTTTTCTTTTCTTTTCTTTTTCCAGGTTATAGAGTCCCTTTATTTTTTTTTTAATTTTTATTGAAGTATAGTTCATTTACAATGTTGCATTAATTTCAGGTGTACAGAAAAGTGAATCAGTTATACATATACATATATCCACTTTTTTTTTAAGTTTCTTTTCCCATATAGGTTCTAACAGAGTATTGAGTAGAGTTCCCTGTGCTATACAGTAGGTCCTTATTAGTTATCTCTTTTATATATAGTACTGTGTATAGGTCAGTCCCAATCTCCCAATTGACCCCTGCCCCCCACATCCCCTGGTGACAATAAGTTTTCTACATCTGTAACTTTACTCGTGTTTTGTAAATAAATTCATTTGTGCCCCCCCTTTTTTAGATTCCACTTATAAGAGATATCATATGATATTTGTCTTTCTGTGTCTGACTTAACTTCAGTCAGTATGACAATCTCTAGGCCCATCCATGTTGCTGCAACTGGCATTATTTTGTTCTTTTTTATGACTAATATTCCATTGCATATATGTACCACATCTTCTTTATCCATTCCTCTGTTGATGGACACTTAGGTTGCTTCCATTTCCTGACTATTGTAAATAGTGCTGCAGTGAATATTGGGGTGCATGTTTCTTTTTGAATTATGGTTTTCTCCAGGTATATGCCCAGTAGTGGGATTGCTGGGTCATACGGTAGTTCTATTTTTAGGTTTTTAAGGAACCTCCATACTGTTCTCCATAGTGGCTGTACCAATTTACATTCCCACCAATAGCATAGGAGGGTCCCCTTTTCTCCATACCCTCTCCAGCATTTACAGTTTGTAGGTTTTTTGATGATGGCCACTCTGACAAGTGTGAGGTGATACCTCATTGTAGTTTTGATATGCGTTTCTCTAATAATTAGTGATGTTGAGCATCTTTTCATGTGCTTTTTGGCCATCTGTATGTCTTCTTTGGTGAAATGTCTATTTAGATCTTCTGCCCATTTTTTGATTGGGTTATTTATTTATTTATTTTTTTGATATTGACCTACATGAGCTGTTTTGTATATTTTGGAGATTAATCCCTTGTCAGTTGCTTCATTTGCAAATATTTTCTCCCATTCTGAGGGTTGTCTTTTTGTTTTGTTTATGGTCTCCTTTGCTGTGCAAAAGCTTTCAAGTTTAATGAGATCCCATTTGCTTATTTTTGTTTTTATTTTCATCACTCTAGGAGGTGGACCTGGTTTACTTATGTTATTTTTGTTTGATGTTCTTACTTGCAGCCCAAAAGATCCTATACAAAACAGTGATCTAATAGAAACAATTGTACATTCTAAACTAGCACACATCTGTCTTACATTTTATGTGCATATGAATCCCCAGGGTAGCTTGTTAAAATGCAGGTTTCTGATGCAGTAATCCTGGGATGGGGCCTAAAATTCTGCACCTCTATCAGGCAGGTGGTGTTGGTTCTCCTGCTCTGCAGATGATCTGCACTGCACTTTGGACAACAAGGTGATAACCCATGTGTGTCTATTTTACAACATTGATTAAAACAATAGCACTTCCTTGGGCCTCAGTTTTCTCACAGGATCCTACTTCTTATGATTCTAAGTACTATCAGAAGAAAATACAGTAATTTATTCCAGAAATGGAGATACACGTGAAAAGCAAACCGAGGAAGCAGAAATGCTGAGATTTATTTTAATCCCTGTACCGAATGGTCATTCACCTCATTACTTGATACAAATTGCATCCCGGATGAGGTGCACAGGCCAGTGCGCATTTCCATGACTGTCCAATAACCCCACACACGCTCGCTCAGAAATATCCTGGGAACAGAATGTTAACTGAGCTGCATTTGCAGCTGCTCCTTGGAACCTCATTACGTAGAACGTGTGTGCTCATCAGAAATTCAATTAATAAAGATTTGAAAAGATTTAGGAGCAATCCATCCTCTTCTCCACCCCTTTTTCAATGGGAATGAAGAATGACTGTGGTTATTTTAATAACAAGAAAGCCATCTGCCTGCAAAGGTGACTGCTCCTTTGTTCCCTCTGCCCCAGGTGCGCCTGGCAGCCCACATACATCTTGGTCCAACACTGAAATCTGGCTGCTTTCATATCTGAGTGTTCTCTCTCTCCCTCCTACCATCAGTGCACTTCACTTATGCAACTGGTGGAAAATAACCTGCTCTACCCTGGTACACTTCAAACCAAAGTCTTGGACGTCCATTTACTATACCCTGAAATATGTCAGGTGTCAGGAAGGGATCAAGCACAAGAGCTCTATGGTACCATGAGTGGAGAAATGAGAGATTTTCTTTTTCTTTTGTATATTTTTTAATAAACTTTACTTCTTGGAACTGTTTTTTTCTTTTTTTCTTTATAGTTCTCATTGTGTTATTTTTCAGCTTTATTGAGACATAATTGGCCAATAAAACTGTAACATATTTGAAGCATACATCATAATGCTGTATTTATATATGTATAATATATATGAGCATACATATTATATATATAATACATATATATAATTTCATGAGAACATTTACATGTACTCTTAAAATTTTTAATTATACAACATAGCATAGCAACTCTATTAATCACATTACATGATAGATCCTCAGACTTTATTCATCTTATAGCTAAAAAAAACCCCAGAAGTTGGTCTGAAAGAACTGATTCAGATTTACAGAAAAATTAAGATAGCACAGTGGTCTCATTTACCGCACATTGGTTTCCCCTATTATTAGCATCTTACATTAGTATGACACTTTGTTGCAAATAATGAACAAGTAGTGATACATTATTATAAACTAAAGTTCATAGTTTATTTAAATTTCCTTGTTTTTGTTTTTGTTTAAACCTAATGCTCTTTTTTTGTTCCAGGATCCCACACTGCACTGATGTTATGTCCCTTTAGGCTCCTCTTGACTGTGACTACTTCTCAGACTTTGTTTAGATGATCTTGAGAGTTTTAAGGAGCAGCGGTCAGGTATTTTGTAGGATGCCAGACTATCAGAATTTGTCTAATGTTTTTATCATGATTACACTGGGGTTATGTTATTAGGAAGAAAGGCCAGAGAAATAAAGTGCCATTTTCATCCCATTCTATCAAGCAAACATACTCCAACTGATTTATAACCATTGATGTTGGCCTTGACCACCTGGCTGAGGCAGCGTTCTTCAGGTTTTTTCACTGTAAAGTTACTCCTAGTCACTCTTTCCATGCTGCACATTTTGAAACAAAGTCACTATGGGAAGCCTATATCCAAGGGGTGAGAGTTTATGCTCCAGCTCTTTGAGGATATAGATCTGCATAAAATATTTGGAATTCTTCCATGTGAGAGATTTGTCAATTCTGCCCCATTTTCTAATCTAGTCAATCACTTATCTATATCAATATGAACTCATGTATATTTACTTTATACTTTGAGTTAAAATCTAATATTGATTAATTGATTGAATGAGTGCTCAAATTGTTTTGGCCATTGGGAACTCTTTGAGTTGGCTCCTATTTCCCTGTGGCATATCCCCATCACTGTGTGTGTAGCGGGGGAGAGGCGGGGAGGTCCTTTTTACTTAAAAAAAATACTATTGGAGCATAGTCGATTTAAAATGTTGTGTTACTTTCTACTGTACAGCAAAGTGAATCAGTTATACATACACATATATCCATTCTTTTTAAATTACTTTCTGATATAGGTCATTACAGAGTACTGAGCAGAGTTCCCTGTGCTATACAGTAGGTCTTTGTTGATTATCTATTTTATATATAGTAGTGTGTATATGTCAATCCCAGTCTCCCAATTTATCCCTCCCCCCACTCCAGCTACATGTAAAAAATGAAATTACAACACTCCCTAACACCATACACAAAAATAAACTGAAAATGGATTAAAGACCTAAATGTAAGGCTGGGTACCATAAAACTCCTTTTTTTCTTTGTTTTCTTTCTTTCTTTCTTTTCTTTTTTGAGTACTTTCTTACTTTCTGGTGCTACAAGATGATCAAGGCTCATCTTGTATATTTCCTCTTCCATTTATAGAATCGGTCATTTTTCCAAGCAGCTCTGCTATTTTTTTTAAATCGGAGAATGGTATTAGAAACCAAGATCTGGGTTCTAGGTGTGTTCATTGCTGTTGGAGTGTCATTTCTTTTAGGCCCTCTCAGCTAACAGAGCAAAACAATACGTGTTTATACTAACTCATATATATACACAAGACTATGACTATTTCTATATGTAAACATCTGCATCTATATGACACTAAACATGAGTTCATACTGTTGTCCCCAACTCTAAGCCATTGCTTTGTGTCTCATTCTGGTGTCCTCTCCTTGCTTATCTGGAACCTACCACTCCAACAGTGAGAAAACTTGGCTCCCATGATCTGCTATCCATTTAATTAATTCTTCCATTCTAGTATACATTGCAGTATCAGAATTGTTAACCTGTACCCCCATGGGAAACAATTTTATCAACTAGGCCACAGGTCATATGTGCAATTCCTTTTGCCTTTAGCTCTACAAACTCAACTCATTTCCACAGATGTTTAGGTCTGCACCTTTTCCCCCAACCCTTTTCAGTGAGATTGTTTCATCCATTTATAATACAGTTATATGCTCTTGTCACTGTCTATATTTCTTCTTGGGATCCTAAGACTCTATATTTATATCTTTTTATATCTGATGGTAATTTGGAGTTCAAAGTAAATACTGCAGCTCAATGTTCTGGAAAGAAACTCTTATTTACCCCACTTCTCAAACATCTCCACACAATGATTCCTCTGCTTCTCATTTCATATCATTGAATTAAATTATAAAATAATATACTGTAACAACTATTGGGAATCTTAGGGGTTTCTTCACCTGTTTAGCCAAGAAATAGCAGGCCAGATAAATTATATGTTTTGTCTAAAGACTGAGCTAGTTAGAGATAAAAGCAGGTATAGGACTGAACTCTCTTGGTTCCCAATCCAAAGCTACTTTTCTTCTACTACCTAATATGTAGGGAGAAGAGTGTTTTCTGTATGCATCTAAGTTCTCAATTGCTGGTGACACTGCACTATGGATGCAAACTCGGGCTTGCTACACTTTGGTTTTTACAGAGTGTGTTAACTATCCCCCTTGTCCTGTAAGTGTATTGATGACTAGCTGAGCATAATGCGGTCACTTCCAGGGTGGCCTCTAAGTACCTCCCATGGGACACGGATTGGGTTTTCTTTCCAAATCCTGTGAAAAAGGAAGGGGAAGAATAAGTGAGGATCCCTTTGGATCAATAAAACTCAGAAATACTTGGCTCACATTGCTTACAGCATCAGCTCTGACATCGCCTCTTCCTAGAGCCTTCCCTGACTCATCTCTCTCTGCCCCAAGGTTTCCTTTCCTCTGTGTTTCTATAGAATTTGCCACACTACCCTCTGTCATTAGACAGTGAACTCTTGAGGTCTAGAACCATGGCATTCATCTTAATTCCCTCCACAACTGACTTTGTATGTGGCAAGTAAGATCTTTTCAATTAATATTTGTTTAAGTAATGAGTAAAAGATGAATGGATCTAGAAACACCATTAAAAAGTTAGAAACACGAGTAAGATAGGAAAAAGAAAAAGTCAATGCCAGCCATGTGAAGAACAGGAGAAGGATGAAAAAGAATAGGGTTAAAGTTGCCTTAGCAACAATAGGGCCCAGAGAGGAAAGGGGATTGAGGCTACCTAGGAAGGAGCCCACACCCTCCACAAATAACATAGATATGGGGCAGTCATGGATGTACGGTCCTTCCAGGATGTTAACCACCCATGATATTGGTAAAGGATCCTTCTGTGTCTCCAAGGTAGAGGTTGGAAGAAAGCTAAAAAAACTATTTCACCTAACTTTCTTTCACTCAGTCCTCTACTTAAAACTGCCACAGCACTCTGAATGGAAGTCAGAAAATCACAGGGACCTGGTGTTGCATGAGACAGGGATTCTTGACAGGACCAAAGACCATGAGAGGAAAAGTCTCATACTCCCATTTGAGGCACCTCTTGACCAAGAGGCAGAAACTTGATCTTTGGGTTCAAAGTCACAGAACCCCAAAGATCTGTCCAAAACAGTGACTAATGGCTTCACAGAGACATGAGGGGGGTGATGGATAGAAGTTAGACTAGGTTCGAATGGAAAAGCTAATAAAAGAACCACCTTGTATTATTGATATTAGACAGAATGATGGAAGAGGCTAGTAATTGAAATAGCTTCAGAAAGGCCAAAAAAAAGAAAAAAAGAAAAAGTAATATAGAATGGCCAAGAATGTCTGCAGAATCATATAGACATGAATGCAAATCTGGTCACTTGTGCTCACTAACTAGGTGACTTTGGACATGTTCATTGTACTTCCCTATCCTTACCCTCATTCCTTATAAAGTTAGGATAATGATATGCATCTGGTAAGTTGATTATGAGGGTGAAATGAGAAAAAATAGGTAAAACAACACAAAATCTGAAAGATACAGAAAATCAACAACCACCAAAATTTATCAAGTACTTATTATTTGATAAACATTATACTAGATGTGTTATGTAGTTTTTATGGTTGGTATATTATTGACCTATCAGTAAATATCAGAAGGTTCCAAATTTTCCTTCTTACAAGGTCCTCAAATCTGAATAGTTTTCTTCTACCTTGGAGAATTTGTATGAAGCCACCTAAAGGCAAGAAAATGGTAAATGATTCTCCCCCAAGTATTCTGCATTGGCATAATCCATGAAACAGTGATACAACTAGGGCAATGCTGGTTACAAAGTAGACAGGAAGAGAGATGGTGGCATTTGTACAGTAGCCCAATCTTCTTAAAGACAGCCTTCAATATCTAGTTCCTTTTATAAGGCCAGAGAGCTGGTTTTATGAACTAGTTTCTTCTCAGACTCAGGCAGCTGCTGACTGGCATTAGAATAAGGGTTGCATTTCTCAGTAACTTGTAACAATTTCTCTCAATGAAGAGGAAAGCAAATTGCCACTTAAAAAAATTTTTTTTTTAATAAATTGCAGGAGCAGTCATTTCTATTGCCCTTTGGCTCCCAGAGACTCACGCTGTCTTTCCATGGTGATTATCATGATTACATGCTATTTAATTGTCTATTTAGGTCTCTGCAGAAATTGCAGACATGTTTCAGCTTCGCTAGAGGAGTTTTCAATAAAAATTCCTTGTGAGAATAAGGAATACTCTTCCTTATTCTATATTAAACACAGTGTCTTATATTCATCTTAAATGCATTATCACATCCTTGGTGTTTTTGATGGGAAATTTTCGATAGGCATCCAGTCCTCACTGTCACCATCTGGAAAGCCTTGTGGGGTCATTTGGTCTAGATCCTGACCTTTAGTACTAGGCTAATCCAGTGAGGAAACAGAGGTCAGGCTATACCGTTCTCCCTCACTGGGTGGAAAGAATCTGAAGCTAATGACAGATTCCCAGTGGTTCACATTAACCTTGTCTGATACAACACAGTAAGACTTTCCTGGCCAAGTAAAGTGACAGATAATTCCTGACAAGTCTGGGAGCCGGGAGGGTCTGTGTCCAGGGCTTTGGTGACCCTACTGTTCCTTCAAAATGGAGATGTAAGTTGCTGAAACTGTTGCCAAAATTCAGCCTCTGTACACTGGTGTTGGATTAAATCTCAGAAACAAGAGTTTTGGGTGAAGTAGAAAGAAATAGCTTTATTGCTTTGCCAGGCAAAGGGATCCACAGTGGGCTCATGCCCTGAAGACTGTGTGCCCCGCCCTGGAGGGGGTAGTGAGGAGTCTTACAGTGTTCAAGGAGCAGGGCGTGGTCAGCCAGAGGACATTCTCCTGATTGGCTGGTGATGAGGTAATGGGGAGTCGGCATCATTAACCTTCTGGTTCCAACAGGTCTGGGGTCTATGTGCTTGTGGGCAGCAGACAGTTAACGTCTCCCACCTGTATCTGCAAAACAGCTCAAAGGATGTGGCTCAGAATATTCTCTATAGTCCTTGAGGAAGAACTAAAAGTCCTTAACTCTGTTTAATAGCTAAAGTATCATTATTTGGACTTGCTTGACTGTTTTCCTTTCTGCAGTTTCTCACTTCTCTGATCAAATTTATTCTTTGACTAAAGTTTCTCTACAGACAAAAGTCAGGAGAAGGACATGGGTGGGGGTCTATTCTGGGAAGGCCTCCTAGGGTCCTGCTTGGTTACAAAACCAGGTGAGGAAAAGAGGAATATGGCAGGTTCCTGGTTCTGTAAGCATCTGTTTCTTCCTCTTCTGACTGGGACTTTAATCCCAAAGCTCAGAGAATATTAGAGTTGAATGACAAGGGTTTACAGTATCATTCACTGAGTAAATGGCAAGTTAGAGTAAGGAACTCATTTAAGAAAGGCATGACCAAACCCAGGATAAGGGCTCATCCACTAAACATTATCTCAGGACCCATCGGCCCATGAGGTGGTATAGTTTGCCCTTTCAGATATCTTGCCAAAAGAGCTCACCCATCTTTCAAAATGACACAGCCTAGGTACTCATTTCATCCATGTCAGAAAAGTAATAACATCACACATAAGGATCAAATAATTTTCCACAATGGAAAATACATTTCTCCAAACAGGAATTGTTTTACACCAACTTTCCTGAACTAAGTAAGTTTTATTTATGTTTTCACTCTTGAAGCTGGGAAATCCATATTGGTACAAAGAAGTTGGCTATAGAACAGAGAGAATTTGATCTGGCTTTGGTTAAATCTACCTACAGGACTTTTTGCCTTAAAAGCCTCACATGACAAGTTAGACATACCTCCACAAGGTAACATTTATTTGTTCAGTGCTAGGAAAGCCTGACCATTGCTAGGAGACCTGGGTCTAACCTTACCTCTGTCACTAACTGAATACATGTGCTTCAAGAAGACACGATCTTCCTGGGATTCAGGTCCCTCATCTATGAAATAAAGCAGTTGCACTAGATCAGTATTTCTCAACACTGAACATATATGAATCACTTGGGAAGATTTTTAAAAATGCGATGCTCAGACATTACCCTAGACTAATTAAATCAGACTCTCCAGGGCTGGAACTATGTGTTGAAAGTTCCTCAGGTGATTCTATTTCAGCCAGGGCTGAGACCTATGAGGCTTCATTATTCCTGAGTTTATACTATATTGACATTTTGTCACTTTCAGGTTTTTACATCACATCTGAACTTTCCGTCATCTCTGAACTTTCTCTCCTGTGGAAGGAAGAATTCTAAGGTGACTCTCAATGATTTATGCCCTTTTATCAACCCCCTTTGTGTGCAGGTGGAAACTGTGTCTTGCTTCTGGCCAAGAGAATATGGCAAAGGTAATGAGATAATCTTTCCCGTGATTAGGTCACATTACATATAGCAGATGGGACAGTGAGATTCTCCTGTGGGCTCTGAAAAAGCAAACTGCCGTGCTGTGAGAGGGTCTCTGATATGACTGAATGTCTGACCCACCAACCCCATAATTCATAAGCTGACATCCAATCCACAGCGTGATAGAATTGGAGATGGGGTCTTTGTTAAAATGTCAATACTGTCATACATACATGTATGTATGTAATCTATAAATTGTAGCAATATTTTTTTGGACCTGTCTCCTAAAGTTAAGGAAATAAAAGCAAAAATAAACAAATGGGACTTAATTAAACTTTAAAAGATTTTGCACAGTGAAGAAAACCATTAATGTCAATCCTACCAAAATCCATCTATAGATTCAATGAACTCCCTATCAAGATTCCACAGGTAATTTTTTATAGAAAAAAAAAAACTCCTATAATTTATATGGAACCACAAAAGACCCCAAATAGCCTGACAAATCCTGAGAAAGAAGAACAAAGCTGGAGGCATCACACTTCCTGATTTCAAGCTGTACACTAAAGTTATAGTCATTAAAACAGTATGGTACTGGCATAAAAACGGACAAACAGACCAATGGAACATAATTGGGAGTCAAAAAATAAACCCAATCATACATGGTCAACTGAAATTTGATAAGAGAGCTGAGACTACTCAGTGGAGAAAAGACAGTCTCTTCAATAAGTGGTGTTGGGATAATTGGACATTCACTTGTAGAAGAATAAAGCTGGACCTGTATCTTATCCCACTCACAAAAATTAACTCAAAATGAGTTAAAGACTTAATTGTAAGACCTGAAACCATGAAACTCCTAGAAGAAAACATAGGAATAAAGCTCCTTCACATGGGTGTTGTTAATGATTTTTTGGATGTGACACCTAAACCACAAGGAACAAAATAAAAAATAGACAAGTGAGACTACATCAAACTAAAAATCTTTTGCACAGCAAAAGAAACCATCAACAAAGTGAGAAGACAACCTACAAAATGGAAAAAAAAATTGCAAACCTCTTATATCTGATAAGGGGTTTAATGTCCAAAATATAAAGAACTCATACAACTCAATAGAAAACAAAAACAAATAACCTAATTAAAAAATGGGCAAAGGCCCTGTATAGACATTATTACAAAAATAGTACAAAAGGCCAAGAGGTACTTGAAAATATACTCAACATCACTAGTTATTAGGTTAATGAAAATTGAAATCACAATGAGATGCCACTTCATGCTTTTTCGAATGGCCAACATCAAAAAGACAAGAGCTAACAAATGCTAGTGGTGGATGTGGAAAAAAGGGAACCCTTGTGCATTGTTGCTGGGATTGTAAATTGGTGCAGCCACTATGGAAAACAGTTTGGAGGATCCTCAAAAAAATAAAAATAGAACTACCATAGGATCTAGCAGTTCCACTTCTAGAAATATATCCAAAGGAAAAAACACTAACTCAAAAAGATATCTGCACCCCCATGTTCATAGTGGCATTATTTACAATAGCCAATACCCAAGCCACATGGTCAATTGATGGATGAATGGATAAAAAAGTGTGTGTGTGTGTATATATATATACTGAAATATTATTCAGTAGTGAAAATTGAGGAAATCCTACCACTGTGACAACATAGCATAATGCCTTCAAGGTCAATCCATCTAAGTGAAATAAGTCACACAGGGAAAGACAAATACTGCATGATATCACTTATATGTGGAATCTAAAAACAAACAAACTGAACTGAGAAAAAAAGAGATCACATTTGCGGTTACCAGAGGTGGAGTGTGGGAGAAGGGAGAAACTGGAGGAAGGTAATCAAAAGGTACAAACTTCCAGTTATAAGATAAATAAGTACAAGGATGTAATGTACAACATTACGACTATAATTAGCACAGCTGTATAATATACAGGAAAATTGTTAAGAGAGTCATTTCCAACAGTTCTCATCACAAGCAGAATTTTTTCTTCCTTTTTTCTTTATTTTTTTAACATCTTTATTGGAGTATAATGACTTTACAATGGTGTGTTAGTTTCTGGGTTATAACAAAGTGAATCAGCTATACATACACATATATCCCCATATCTCCTCCTGCTTGCGTCTCCCTCCCACCCTCCCTATACCACCACTCTAGGTGGTCACAAAGCACTGAACTGATCTCCCTGAGTTATGCGGCTGCTTCCCACTAGCTTTCTATTTTACATTTGGTAGTGTTTATATGTCCATGCTACTCTCTCACTTCGTTCCAGCTTACCCTTCCCCCTTCCTGTGTCCTCAAGTCCAATCTCTATATCTGTGTCTTTATTGCTGTCCTGCCCCTAAGTTCTTCAGAACCACTATTTTTTTTTTTTTGGATTCCACATATGTGTGTCAGCATATGGTATTTAATTTTCTCTTTCTGACTTACTTCACTCTGTATGACAATCTCTACATCCATCCACCTCACTACAAATAACTCAATTTCATTTCTTTTTATGGCTGAGTAATATTCCATTGTGCTATTGATTGTGCTATTGATTCCTTCTAGAGAATTTTAAATTTCATTTATTGTGTTGTTCATCATTGTTTGTTTGCTCTATAGTTTTTCTAAGTCCTTGTTAAACGTTTCTTGTATTTTCTCCATTCTATTTCCAAAATTTTGGATCATCTTTACTATCATTACTCTGAATTATTTTTCAGGTAGACTGCCTATTTCCTCTTCATTTGTTTGGTCTCGTGGGTTTTTCCCTTGCTCCTTCATATGCTGCGTATTTCTCTGTCTTTTCATTTTGCTTAATTTACTGTGTTTGGGGTCTCCTTTTCACAGGCTGCACGTTCGTAGTTCCCATTGTTTTTGGTGTCTGTCCCCAGTGGCTAAGGTTGGTTCAGTGGGTTGTGTAGGCTTCCTGGTAGAGGGGTCTGGTGCCTGTGTTCTGGTGGATGAGGCTGTATCTTGCCTTTCTGGTAGGTAGGACCATGTCCGGTGGTGTGATTTGGGGTGTCTGTGACCTTATTATGATTCTAGGCAGCCCTTCTGCTAATGGGTGGGGTTGTGTTCCTGTCTTGCTAGTTGTTTGGCATAGGGTGTCCAGCACTGTAGCTTGCTGGCCATTGAGTGGAGCTCAGTCTTAGCATTGAGATGGAGATCTCTGGGAGAGCTTTCGCTATTTGATATTATGTGGCACTGGGAGGTCTCTGGTGGACCAATGTCCTGAACTCGGCTCTCCCACCTCAGAGGCACAGGCCTGACACCTGACCGGAGCACCAAGAGCCTGTCAGCCACACGGCTCAGAAGAAAAGTGAGAAAAAAGAAGGAAAGAAAGAAAGAAAGAAAGAAAAAAGTAAAATAAAAAGAAATAAAGTTGTTAAAATAAAAAAAATTATTTTAGTTAATAAAATAAAAAACACTAAAAAGTAATAAAAATAAAGAAAGAAAGAAGGAGAGCAACCAAACCAAAAAACAAGTCCACCAATGATAACAAGTGCTAAAAACTATACTACAAAAAATAAATAGACAGACAGACAGACAGAACCCTAGGATACATGGTAAAAGCAAAGCTATACAGACAAAATCACACAAAGAAGCATACACATACACACTCACAAAAAGAGAAAAAGGAAATATATATATATATCTATATATTAAAAAAAGGAAGAGAGCAACCAAATCAATAAACAAATCTACCAATGATAATAAACTCTAAATACTAAACTAAGATAAACATAAAACCAGAAACCAGTCTGTCGCATACAGCAAACCCCAAGTCTATAGTTGCTCCCAAAATCCACGGCCTCAATTTTGGGATGATTCGTTGTCTATTCAGGTATTCAACAGATGCAGGTACATCAAGTTGTTTGTGGAGTTTTAACCCGCTGCTCCTGAGGCTGCTGGGAGAGATTTCCCTTTCTCTTCTTTGTTCGCACAGCTCCTGGGGTTCAGCTTTGGATTTGGACCCGCCTCTGCGTGTAGGTCGCCTGAGGGCGTCTGTTCTTCGCTCACACAGGACGGGGTTAAAGGAGCAGCTGATTAGGGGGCTCTGGCTCACTCAGGCCGGGGTGAGGGAGGGGTACGGATGCGGGGCGAGCCTGCGGCGTCAGAGGTCGGCGTGACGTTGCACCAGCCTGAGGCGCGCCGTGCGTTCTCCCTGCGAAGTTGTCCCTGGACCACGGGAGCCTGGCGGTGGCGGGCTGCACAGGCTCCCGGGAGGGGCGGTGTGGAGAGTGACCTGTGCTCGCACACAGGCTTCTTGGTGGCGGCAGCAGCGGCCTTAGCGTCTCATGCCCGTCTCTGGAGCTTGTTTAGGAGGTGCTCTGAATCCCCTCTCCTCGCGCACCCCAAAACTATGGTCTCTTGCCTCTTCGGTAGGTCCAGACCTTTTCCTGGACTCCCTCCTGGCCAGCCGTGGCGCACTAGCCCCCTTCAGGCTGTGTTCACACCGCCAACCCCAGTCCTCTCCCTCGGATCCGACCGAAGCCCGAGCCTCAGATCCCAGCCCCGCCCGCCCCAGCGGGTGAGCAGACAAGCCTCTCGGGCTGGTGAGTGCTGCTTGGCGCCGATCCTCTGTGCGGGGATCTCTCCGCTTTGCCCTCCGCACCCCTGTGGCTGCGCTCTCCTCCGTGGCTCTGAAGCTTCCCCCCCATCACCCCCCATCTCTGCCAGTGAAGGGGCTTCCTAGTGTGTGGACACCTTTCCTCCTTCATGGCTCCCTCCCACTGGTGCAGGTCCCGTCCCTATTCTTTGTCTCTTTTTTTTCTTTTTTCTTTTGCCCTACCCAGGTACATGGAGAGTTTCTCGCCTTTTGGGAAGTCTGAGGTCTTCTGCCAGCGTTCAGTAGGTGTTCTGCAGGAGTTGTTCCACATGTAGATGTATTTCTGATGTATTTGTGGGGAGGAAGGTGATCTCCACATCTTTCTCCTCCACCATCTTGAAGGTCTCCCCCCCCTTTTTTTAAAATTGCATCTATATGAGAAGATGGATGTTAACTGAACCTATTTTGATAATCATTTCACAATATATGTAAATCAAACCGTCATGAGGTACTTCTTAAACTTATACAGCGATGTCTGTCAATTATTTCTCAATAAAACAAAAAAAGTTAACTGTTTGCTCTTCTTGTATTTCAGAGTGGGTTTATTATATGAGTCAATGAATATAATGGGTTTAATTAAACACAGGACTTAACACATAGTAATGACTCAAAAATGGTAATGGTGGTGGTTGTTGCTTTTGGCTTGATTGCATTGGGGAACATTTGTTTATTTTCAGCACCTATTACGACCCTTCCTAGGTGATTAGAAAGCCTGAAAGGTTTACTAGACACATATGAAAATGTGGGGTTGAGAGGAGAATATAGTAGTGGTACCCCATCTGTAGGGGGAGGCAGTGTCTTCCTCTCCCTGTTCCCTATCTTCATCGTTTCTTGCTTCAACAGCAAGAGGGCCAATGCCAAGAGAATGGACATCATGGTGATTAACAATGCATTTGTAGTATCTTATCTGGGTTAAAGAACAAAAACATGACTTTTTTGCCCACTCTTTAACTTGTCCCTAATACATTCTTCCTTTTTCACTATTAAAGCGAGTCTTTCTCAGACACTGTTCTGAACTACTTCCAGAGACTAGATGCCATTCTTTTGAAGTCATAGGATAGGAGACTGCTTGACAGCCTTAAAAGTCTTAAAAAAATTATTGTGTTTGAGCTGCATCACCCAGGAGGACCACGGCTGAAATACATCCTCTTTGCTCAACAGAGCTGTAAAAAAAATAAGTTCCAATATTTGCTTTTCAGAGTTTCCAACTCAGTGTGGAAAAACTATAAAGCTGGGCCCCAGAAAGACTTTCTCTTTGGCTGAAAAGAACTGTCAAGAAAGTTGCCCAACAATCCCCAGAACTCAAATTTATCTGTCAAAGAGTGGACTGCTTTTCAAAAGAGAGAGAAGTCACTAAAATAAGAGGCAACTTCCCTTCCACGAAACAGAAAATAACAGAGAAACAAAAGAAGATTTAGAGGATAAGTAAAGGAAATACTAAATTATATTGAAAAATGAAAGTAAGAACTTAACAAATTCATTACCAGAAATTTGGCAAGAGCTAAAACAAAGATGCTTAGATAAATTCTTGGATATGAGAACCATAAGGAATCATCACCTTCAGAGGTCTTGGAGCTGTTCAGAAAATCTAAAATACATGTCACAAACATCCAGCACACCCTCCCACAAAAGGTCTTTTTGTGATTCCTTCAGAAAAATAATTCATCCCAGATTGATCCCTGTGTTGCATTTGTTTTTTCTTGGACACAAAAAAGAATGAGAGAGAAGAATGAAAGACTTATTTTTAAAATGCTTTATCTCAAGCATAACTACTTTCAGCACCAAGGTGTTGATCTGAGGGGCAATCTGAATGAAAGTTGCCTTTGTTCAGTCTCCATGATCACTGCAAGCTTTATGATCAAAATTAGAAACAAGTGAAACATGAGAACCATGTTCTGATGTACAGCTAGCTCTTGCTCACAGAAAACAGAACATTACTGGAGGCCTTCAGGGATCTTCTCTGGTTCACTCTGAAGATGAAAGGCTGAAAACAGAGCTGTCTAGAAGGCTTAGAAAATAAACTTATGGTTACGGAAGGAGAAAGGTGGGGGGAGGGATAAATTATGAGTTTGGGATTAACACACACACACTATTATATATAAAATAGATAACCAAATAGGACCTACTGTAGAGTACAGGGAACTCTACTCAATACTCTGTAATAACCTATATGAGAAAAGAATCTGAAAAAGAATGGATAGATGTATATGTACAACTGAATCACTTTGCTGTACACCTGAAACATTGTAAATCAACTATACTCCAATATAAAATAAAAATTAAATTAAAAAAAATAAGCCAGAAAAAAAGAAAAAAAAAGAAAGAAAGCTAAGGAGGGAGAGAATACAAGGAAGAAAGAAAGAAGAAAACCACTGGGAAACTGTGCCTGAGATAGCCTCTTGTCAACTCCTGTTGTGGGGCGATCTTGGAAGGAAAAATGAGTTTTAGGACCTACTGCACACCCCGCACATTCCCTTGGAGACATCTCTCCACATTGGAACCCAAGGACTGAGTCAAGGGGCTCCAGGCGCAGCAGGTTATGGAAAGCACGTCCCAAGTGTTCTGAATGTTCTCGTGGAAATTTCGGGACCACATCCACTCTTTTCTTCAGCATTTTTCCAGGTCTGATACTTCTCCAAGTAATTAGAAAACCATCTGTTAAACCCTGATCATGTCTTACATCAAAACTGAATTGAAAAGAATAACATCACTGTCTTCCCTTTTTGAGATGACAGAGGACGTGAGAGTTGAACCTGTGGCTTGTTTGCATTGGATTCCCAGTAGGTAGCCAAATGTGTTCAACAAATGCCCTGGAACACTTGTTTTCTCCTTCCAACCAGGAGAGATGAAAATTGTCCATTAATTTGTCCCATAATTCACAAAACTGGCAGCTAATTAGATGTTTTCTGGATCCATGATGATTCGTAGGACTTTTACATTTTTTATAAATATTTTATGAATAATCAAGTTGCAGAGTAAGAAGCAAAATAACCAATATACATATGAAAATTGTTGAGCCTCATTTATAATCAAAGAAATGGAAATGAAGACATTGGGAGAGCATCCTTCTTATAAAATTGGTAAAATCGGTGAGGCTCAAAGACAACAGTCATGTTCATACACTGCTGACGACAGTGCAAAGTGGTACAAGTTTTCCGTGGGGAGGAGGAGGATTTGGCAAAATTTATCAAATGCTGTAAAAATTCACATACCCCTTAGTTCCAAAACTCCAGTCCATGAATGCATTCTAAGAAAATAATGGATATGCACAAGCATTCGACTTCAAGGACATTCAGCACAGTATTTTTTATAATAGTGAAAAAGCAGAACCTAAAACTTTTAAACTGTATCAGTTAAGCAAAATATTGTATATCCATATAAGAGAATGCCATTTTGCTATTGAAAATTACATTGAAGGTTTTTTTTTTTTTATTATTGTTTCAAAGACATACTTGTAGCATATTTTGGTTAAAAAGGAGTTTACAAAAATTATGACTTTATTTTCGGTAAAAACAAAGTGTTAAAGGTGACAAGGTAGATAGGGTTTTGATGGTATTAAGTACTAATTGGGCCAGGGAACACAAGAATGTCTGGCCTTTGACCTGCCAAGTTTCCCTGTTTCTTTCAGTTTTCTCAAAGAAGAGAAACGCAAGGAACAAATCAAAATAGTAAACAGAGTACCAGCTTATTAGCTGGGTCAGTGCCTGAGAGGTCCGTGAGATTTCTTAGTTAAAGGTGAAGGGGGGACCTATATGGTGCTTCTGTCTCCCCACCACAGCCAAAAGCAGGCACTCTACTTAGGCACGCATACAGAGAGAGGAAGGAAAGCCAGGCCTGAGTAAGTTATTGATCTCATTGCATAGAATGAGGAGAGTCAATGAAAGTAAACTACCAAGGCACCAACTTTTCATCAGTCACCAGGCCCACTAGTAAATACAGCCTAATGAATGCCATAGAATTCCATCAATAACAGTAGCAGATTTCCTTCCCTGGGGTCATGAGGCAGGGTGGGGAGGGAGGTATGCTTGCAGGTCAGCTGAAAGACCCAGAACCACAAGGTCCTGCCCGCACTGCACCATTTCAGCAATCTGCTGCTGCCTACTAAATTGCTCCAAACCCAGCGGTTTACGACACGGTTCTGCGGGTTGGCCAGGCTCTGACATGCTGCTCCGCCCCGTGTGGGATAGCTGAGTTGAGTCACGCAGCTGCATTCAGCTGGGTGCTTGGCTGGTGCCAGAACCTCGCAGCTGGAATCTCACACTCCATTCTCACTCCTCACTCCGTAGTGTTACCTGAATCTCTTTGTGCATGGTGACCGGCTTTAAAGAAAGAGTGTTTTAAGAAAATAAGCCCTGTCCTAAAAAGGTACCCAGGATTCATCATAATCAGGTATGGCAAGACACTCAGACACAGAAATGATTGTCACGAAGGAAGACGTGTATACTCAAGATCCCGAGAGCCAGGGGCAGGGGCACATTGGCTTGGTGTGTGAGAGTCAGATAAAGGAGCTGGTTGCAGGTGTGGGCTCTGGATTGGTTGGTTTATACATCAAAGTTGTTCTCTCAGGGAAGTCATTTACAATCTCTAGGAATCAGAGAGCCTGGGAAGGTCAGTGTCTCCAGGATCAAGGCCCCAAATGCCAGCGCATCAAGAATACAGAGAAAAAGAAAATATAGTCCATACAAGCCCCAGTATGCAAGCTCTTGCCAAGCCTCTGCTTCCATCATGTTTGCTAAGATCCCATTGACAAAAGCCAATCACACGATCAAAGCAAGAGATAATATAGGAGAGAAGTAAACAAGGGCATGGATTTGGGAGATATTACTCATTGAGGGCCATCAATGTCATAGTTACTTCATGAATATTGCTGAATGAAAGGATATTTGCCAAAGTCAACACTGGTCACCCTTTGAGTCTAGAGTTATATATTTTGTTCTTTTATTCTATTTTGTCCTTTTCACCCTATAAAATTTCTTATTTTCAACGATGAACATGCATTATTTTTGTAATAAGAGCAAAGCCAAAATTAATCAACTGCATAAATACTACTGTCTTAGATCAGATTCCCTAGAAGCAGAACCTAACCTGAGGATTCTTGTGCAAGTGATTTAGTGCTGCCATGAGAAAACCAACCCGAGGGAAGTGAGAAAAGCAGAAGAGGACCAGAGAAGGAGCTGAGCAAGAGTGTGATCTCAGGTGAGGTCGAGTAAGGAGCGCTACAGGATGACCAGCACCATGGGGCCAGCTCACCTTGAGGCGATGGGATCAGGTGTTTGTACCTCGTTTAGTCATCATCTGTGGCTACCCCTGGGGAAGAGGGTATAACCTCTCAGACCTCTCCTGGAAATAGAAGTCCCACAGTGGAGAGCAAGTCTCTGGGGAAGGATGCAGCTTTCAGCCCTTATGAGGCAAGCTCCGAGCCGTTGGGGGATAGGTGTACCCCCCTCTATAAAGGGGACCACTATCACCTACTATAGCTACTCTAGCTTGTTCCACAGGGTGATCTGGATCTTCTCACGTGAGTGCCTCTGAACCCCACCACAGACTCCAAATAAACCCTCTAAACAGAGAAGAGACATCAAGTATTGTATACTGATGAATGGATGTTAAGTATGTGGAACTCAGAATTTCTCTGTTATGTATATACTATGAATCCTTTATGACTTCAGAGAGTGGGATTCTAGGGAACCCACCAGGATATTATAGATAAAACATCACTCTTTTCTCTTGGAATAGCTGTGACTCTGATGATAAGGCAGATTTTGCCAAACACTTCCCCCATATTTTTTTCCTCTGGGCTGAAATCATGCATGAGAAATTCCAAAAGGGATCATTTTTTTCTAAAGGTTACAGGCCTAAATTATAAACTCAAGTCAATAAGTTAGATGTCTAAAAATTCTAAAAATAGGGGTGGATAATAAGAGTGTTTACTCAACCAAAACCACAAACTTCCCTCTGCTGCACTCAGAGAAAGCAGGAGAAACTCATCTTTCTCCCCAAGTGGAAAAACGGGAAAGAGAAATCTACCAGATGCTTTGGATTTTGTGCACTGGCAATGTATTTCCATCAATCTCATTTATTTTTGCTTGAAGTCTTATTTTCAGGCCATTACATTCAAATACTGAAACAGGCCATATCCACAAAGATGCTCTGAGAGAAGGAAATGGTCGTTTATTAGCAGGCATGCTTGTTTTCTGGTTTTTACCATCAGTGATAACATGAAACTGAAGGAGGGAGAAGTGATGGCTCATAGAATCTTCAGTAAGCAATTTTTCTTTTTTTTCTTGCGGGATCTTAGTTCCCTGACCAGCGATCTAACCGTGCCCCCTGCAGTGGAATCGGGGATTCTTAACCACTGGACCGCCAGGGAAGTCCCTTAAGTAAGCATTTGGATAGAGGTTCCTGGAAACATGGAGCATCTGGAAGTCTCTGCTAGGTGAGCTATGGACAGAACAGAGAATGGCCTTGTCAAAAGGGCTCCAGATTCACCAAGTTGAGAGGTAGACAATAAAAATGAGACAAAGGGTTCCAGCACTGCCATGGTCCAAGTGAGATGGAGCGTGAGGCCGAAGTACTGCCACCCAGCTTCTTCCCAAACCCCACCTGCCTTCAACAACTAACCTATATGACCAGCCAGAAAGAAAATAATTGAGGCCAGGAAT